>NW_027361709.1:7405000-7788623 GCF_039654945.1 Dendrobates tinctorius
GATCCTGAGTTACCTCCTGTGTTATTCCCCAGAGCTGCACTCACTATTCTGCTGGTGCAGTCACTGTGTACATACATTACATTACTGATCCTGAGTTACATCCTGTATTATACTCCAGAGTTGCACTCACTATTCTGCTGGTGCAGTCACTGTGTACATACATTACTGATCCTGAGTTACATCCTGTATTATGCTCCAGAGCTGCACTCACTATTCTGCTGGTGCAGTCACTGTATACATACATTACATTACTGATCCTGAGTTACCTCTTGTATTATACCCCAGAGCTGCGCTCACTATTCTGCTGGTGCAGTCACTGTGTACATACATTACATTACTGATCCTGAGTTACATCCTGTATTATACTCCAGAGCTGCACTCACTATTCTGCTGGTGCAGTCACTGTGTACATACATTACATTACTGATCCTTAGTTACATCCTGCATTGTACTCCAGAGCTGCACTCTTGCATGGTATCATTTATGCTCTGTCAGACCTGCTTCCGTGCCAGCTGTGTTGCTCACACGCTCAGAAGGTGAGGTATGCCGCTGAAGGTGTGGACACTCAGAATTTATACTGAGGCATCCGTCCTCTATAGGGACCCACTGTAAAGAAATGTGTTCGGCTCACAAGATGAGGGGGATCCTCAAGGCCCAAGGTCCACGTGGGCATCGGTGCAGCAGGCAGTTGAGGCACACAGGAAACAGGTAGCAGCGGTTCTGAAGATCAAGAACAGAGGTGTGTGTCTTGGTGGGCCCCATATAGGCCTAGGTAGACGACCACATGGTGGACCACCTGCAAAGCCCAACACGGAGCACAAGAAAGTTTAGAGATCCCGGTGAAGGGTGCAGAGCCTGGACCTGAGACAACAAAATCCAGTGTTTGGTAGAGGTTTGTTTGCAGTAGCCTCTGTATAGGAAGGTGCAGGCCGCTGTGCTTTCCTTTACAATTCAACAAAATGCATGCAGGCACAAACTGGCCAGACAGAGGCTGGAAGAACACATCTTCAGCCTCTGTCTGGTCGCATCTGGCGCCTATAGCTTCCAGTGTATATCGGACAAGGTGCCCAGATGCAGCGTGCTCCAAGCCTAACCTGTGTGTACACGCTGTTGGCCAGCAACCCATGCTAACAAGCAGACTCTCCTTACAGCAATGTGCTATAATAGTAACTGATAAAACACAGTAATAGAAATATCTGATAATAATAGATTTATAAATCTGACTTTGCTTCTATTTCTGTTCAGATTTGCCACTAAAGAGAAGAATGGCCTCTTGTTTTACAATGGACGTCTCAACGAGAAGCATGACTTCATTGCAGTAGAGATTAACGACGGACAAGTACAGCTGAAATACTCCACAGGTCTGTGCTGCATGTTACATTTGGTGCAAAGTGGAAGAAGAGATTCATACAGTGTTTCTTCTCACTTTGTGAATCCAAATATTACTTATCTAATATTGATCTTCAGTTACATCCTGTATTATACTCCAGAGCTGCACTCACTATTCTGCTGGTGCAGTCACTGTGTACATACATTACATTACTGATCCTGAGTTACATCCTGTATTATACCCCAGAGCTGCACTCACTATTCTGCTGGTGCAGTCACTGTGTACATACATTACATTACTGATCCTGAGTTACATCCTGTTAGGTGTCGGATTCCTGACACTGCACAGTGGGAATCCAGAGCCAGACATCCAGCGGTCTCCCATTCTCCTCCGACAGCTCCAGGTGCTGCTCAGCAAACACGGGGAGCCAGGCGTGTTGCTCAGACTCGCTCTGACAGCCTGGATGTTGCTGCCACCTCTGGTGCAGCAATGGTAGCGCAACCTGTTCTGCAGGGAACCGCTCCAGAGGCTAAGTCCTCGTGCCGTGCTACTGGGCATGCCCGCAAGGTGACCTCTCGCTGGAGAGCAGGGGTCACATGCTCAGGTCCTGTGTCGGATTTGATAGGTCCTTTCCAGGGTACTGGAAGGTCCCGGAAGCGCATGGCTATAAAAAGCCCGCATGGCGGCTCGGCCATGCGCTATTGTAGCATATTATGCTGTGTGTGTATGGTGATGGATGCATGGACTGGTGAGTGACTTATTATGAAACCCCTTCCCTTTGATAATACGAATGGTGACAGAGTGTGGCAAGCTACACGCCACTGTGCCTCCTGCACTGCCCACTAGCGTCCGACGGTGCTCGGTCTTCCGGCGCCGTCGTCCAGCGGCTTTAGTTATTGCCGTGCTGCGGTAGAAGCGTCCCTTGGTGGTTGCGACTGCAACGCCATCCGCTGAGCTTCCTGTGAAGCTAACAGGGCCAGTGTCTTTATATTTATTACTGCCAAGCGACTCTGTGTCTGAACAGAGCCGCTCTTTGCGTTAGGGTGACGTTAACCTGAGCGCAGTACTTCACCTTCTGGTGCATCTGCCATTGTCCAGCAGCGGTCTTACCATCTACCGCACGGTGGACCTCGGGCGGCGAACGCACCTTCTATTATTTATATCTGGTGCGTTCCGCCGACCCTAACACATCCTGTATTATACTCTAGAACTGCACTCACTATTCTGCTGGTGCAGTCAATGCATACATACATTACATTACTGATCCTGAGTTACATCCTTTATTATACTCCAGAGCTGCACTCACTATTCTGCTGGTGCAGTCACTGTGTACATACATTACATTACTGATCCTGAGTTACATCCTGTATTATACTCTAGAACTGCACTCACTATTCTGCTGGTGCAGTCAATGCATACATACATTACATTACTGATAATGAGTTACATCCTGTATTATACTCCAGAGCTGCACTCACTATTCTGCTGGTGCAGTCACTGTGTACATACATTACATTACTGATCCTGAGTTACATCCTGTATTATACTCTAGAACTGCACTCACTATTCTGCTGGTGCAGTCAATGCATACATACATTACATTACTGATCCTCAGTTACATCCTGTATTATACTCCAGAGCTGCACTCACTATTCTGCTGGTGCAGTCACTGTGTACATACATTACATTACTGATCCTGAGTTACTTCCTGTATTATACCCCAGAGCTGCACTCACTATTCTGCTGGTGCAGTCACTGTGTACATACATTACATTACTGATCCTGAGTTACTTCCTGTATTATACTCCAGAGCTGCACTCACTATTCTGCTGGTGCATTCACGGTGTACATAAATTACATCACTGATCCTGTACTGATCAGTAATAGTGAGTGCAGCTCAGTAATGTATGTACACAGTGACTGCACCAGCAGAATAGTGAGTGCAGCTCTTGGGTTTTGGGGCTTTCCAACAACGATCAGTGATACTGGCAGGGGGGGGGTCGGTCGGTGATAGGTGTCACACACAGCGATCTCGCTGATGAGATCGCTGTTGCGTCACAAAACTTGTGACTCAGCAGCGATCTCGCTAGCGATATAGATCGCTGTGTGTGACGGGGGCTTTATAGGAGGGGGATATTCTCAGGGTCTCCTCTGTCCCCTCTTGTACTTTTCCAGTATACACAGTGATGAATACTCCTGGGTGTCGTGAATATTTCATGTTATGAGTCCGGTGTTGGATGTAATAATCTCAGTTTGGAAAGCATTCATAATCCCGACTGTCCCATCCATCCAACACCGGGCCTGGACACAGATGTGGGGGTGAAACCTGTCAATAATTGGTGCATTAGCAGCGGCTCGGCTCGTCCTGTTTGCATGGTTTGTGGTGCTGGGGGCCACACGCTGCAGATTGATGGCCACTTTAGAGGCAGTAACCGATGCTGTAAATCTTCCCACATTGTGACAGCGAGCAGATTTAGCTTTTTCCTAACCTCTTAATTGCTGTTGTATCCCTGGCAGAAACGTGCGGTTGTGGATCTGTGATGTTATAATGCAGAGCTGAGTTTGTCATTAATGGACAAGATAGACACCGTCCGCTCTTATTAATTACTCCTGCCTGATGGATGCTGGAGAAATGGGATTATCAACCTCACCAGCAGGAACATATGTTACAATATAATGGGGGCAGATAAGATCAGGCTCAGACAGCACCGCACCTTACATTCATTTTATCAGGGTGGTCTGGGCAGAATTAAGCAGTCGCACCTGCCCCACTGATGCGGGACGCTCTGTATAACAAGCAGTGGAGTCATTGAAATGTTACTGGCTGTTTTATAGGTGAATCCAGCACCCTGGTGGCCCCGTATGTCCTTGGAGGGGTCAGCGATGGCAAATGGCACACGGTCCAGCTCCGCTACTACAACAAGGTAGGAGAAGTCGCTGGCTTCATTATTTTCGTTCTTATTCGCCATTTCACTATACTGGACCCCATTAAATTCTTAAGTTGCCTTTCTCATAAAAAATTGCTAATATCTGTCTTTAGAAAAGCTGGGTGACAACCAATATGGCCACAGTCATAGTTCTATTCCCAGAGTCTTGGATGACAAATCTACATAGAAATGCAGAAATAGACTGTCAGGGGTTTGTCATCTGAGGTTCTGGAAATGTTGGGTGACGTCTCATTTTTTGGCTGTAGTTGCAGCCTAAGGGCTGTTTAACATTTCAGTTATTTGACGTCAGTCAAAATCCGCCGGATTGTGGCAAAACAGATCCGTTTCCGTTTTGGCACAAACGGATGGCACAGGATTCATTTTTTGACTGATCCATTTTAGCTGCAAAGTTCATTAAATTTAAAGTGAAACAACTCTGGAAAAGGAGAGAGAGAGAGAGAGAAAGAGAGAGATTCCGTCAATTAACGGTTGGCAACGGATGCCACGTCAAAAAACCGAAGTGTGAAACAGGCCTTATTTGGTAGCCACCTTGACAACAGAATAGGGCATCTCAAAGTGACAGATTAACATATTATGGTTTTATTTTTTAGCCTAAGACAGGATCTATGGGGGTGGCCCAAGGACCCTCTAAGGAGAAAGTAGCTGTGCTGGCAGTGGATGATTGTGACATTTCTGTGGCCTTGAAGTTCAGCAATGAGATCGCAAACTATACGTGTGCTGCCGAAGGAGTCCAGTCAAGTTCCAAAAAGTAAGATGGCTGCTCATCATCCCCTGTACCTGCGTCAGTGAATCTCTGGTCAGAATGAGTCCAGCAGATGGACAATCCAGTTTGGAGGTTTGGATTGGGAGAGACCTTATATCAGACACTTCTTAGACATGTATGGCATGCCCGATGTCTGATAGGGGTCCCCTCCCTTTCTGCTGAAGTGACCACTGTGAATGGAGAGGTGGCTGTGCATGTGCTTCCCTCTTTATGACTCCAGTAACATGGCTTGTCTCCTTCCTTGCAGGTCCCTGGATCTCACAGGTCCTCTTCTTCTCGGAGGGGTTCCCAATCTCCCTGAAAACTTCCCAGTGACCCACAGAGAGTTCATAGGATGCATGAAGGATCTATATATCGATAGCAGAAAGATTGACCTGGCGTCGTACATAGCAAATAATGGAACCTCTGCCGGTAGGATGCACGATTTAGGATACATCCTTTTATCTTCATGCCCTCTTCTCTGTCATCATCTCAAGATGGTCAAAAGAAATAAAGTAGATGTTGAGTTAAATGGCTTCTGCTATCCTATAAAGTGATGTGATGTCACTAGGATACACCATCACTTTATAATTGGTGAAAGTCTGATCTCCCAGCTGCGGAGAGGAGGACACACCACTGATTCAGTGCGAGTCCCAAAGATCGCACCCCTGCCAGTCATAAAGTGTTGATGTGCGTGTTGAAATCACACTGATTTTATTAGGGCTGTCCCAATCTCATTGAAGTCTGTGTGATCAGATGTCAATTTTAGTGCGAAATGTGGTTGAAATAAAGTAGAAGTACACACAGACGTTCCCTAAGGGTATGTTTCCATGGTCAGTAACCACTGCAGATTGGACGCTGCGTACAGCCACAGCGTCCAGATGTCACAGCATAGTGGAG
The DNA here is from genome assembly GCF_039654945.1 of Dendrobates tinctorius. Taxonomy (NCBI): domain Eukaryota; kingdom Metazoa; phylum Chordata; class Amphibia; order Anura; family Dendrobatidae; genus Dendrobates; species Dendrobates tinctorius. Next base: position 7,410,921 of record NW_027361709.1, read on the forward strand.
GAGATTTTATGAAATATGCACTATGCGTGCAGGGACTCATCCGGCTCTGCGTATACGCACATGTGACGCGTCTTTCTAGACCGCAGCATGTCAATTTATCTTGCGGAGACGCTCAGTCTCTGCAAGATGAAGTCACCCATACAATGTATAGGATGCGGTGATTCTGCACGGTTCAATGAACACATGCGGAATCACCGCGCGTACAAAAGCCGGCAGCGCTTTGGACGAATTGAACATGTACTGCGTCCAAACCGCTGGCAATACTGACCGTGGAAACATACCCTAACACTGCAAAATAAATTTTCCATGGACTACAACTCTCAGCCATGTTCATTTTTACAATTTTTATCCCATTTCCATTCTAAATCATAATGTCTGTGTTTTTCGTTTATCAGGGTGTAACGCAAAGCAGTTATTTTGTGACCCTAACCCCTGCAAAAATGGAGGCAACTGCACATTAGGCTGGGGCACGTACACTTGTGATTGTCCATTAGGTTTTGGAGGAAAGGACTGCAAGATCAGTGAGTTCATGCATATTGTTTTTACCTTTATGGTGGATTTATTGATATATATATTTATGTATGTATTTCCTTATAAAATTGAGACATTACAATAAAAAGATCTGGAAGTCGGGGTTTATGATGTTGTGGATGATGGGAGTTATAACTGTGCGTTAACTCTGAATGACTCAGAAAAAAGAGGCAATATGCTGCCCTCTTGTGGCCATAAACTGGAAATGCATGTTTTAGATTTAGGCGTGTTTAAGCTTAATATTAAAATATTTTATCTAAAACCTTTCCCCTCTCAGCAATGCATCATCCGTATCATTTCAATGGGAGTGGAATTCTGTCCTGGGACTTTAAAAATGAGATGAAAATCTCCATACCGTGGTTTATGGGACTGGCTTTCCGAACCCGCCGTGCTGATGGCTTGCTGCTGCAGGTGCATGCTGGCCAATATACCACCATTCAATGCCAGGTAAGTTTCTGATCGTCTTGCATTATACAGATGATGGATTGCTTTGTATTTGTCCTTTACTAAAGACTATTTTGTATTAGTATTTGCCCATGTCAGTTTCGTATCTTTCCTTGCAGCTGGTTTCTGGACACGTCTCGTTCTCCGTCGGCCGTGGCTCCAGCAGAGCGTCTGTCCTCCTGCTGGACCAGATGCGGGTGAATGACGGGAGGTGGCACGATCTGCAGATGGAGTTACGCGATGTACGTAGTGGACGTGAAACGCGTTATGTTATCACCATCAACTTGGATTATGGGTTCTACCAGGTATGGCCTTATAATATAAAATAAACCATTATTGAATGAGCAACCTGTACCGCACTAGCTGTTGTGAACTACAGCTCCCAGCATGCCCTGACAGCCAGCAGCTGGAGTGCCGCAGTTTGCTTGATTTACCATATATTTAGAAAATGCTGAGAAATTAAAATGCAAGTATATTACAAAGTTGCAGAAAGGTTTGTAAGGCAAGTTTTCAAAGAGTTGTGGAAAATTAGATAAATCATGGCTGCTTTTTTCCAATAACGGCGCCTCCCATCTCCACAGGTTGTGTTTGGTATTGCAGCTCAGCTTCATTCACTTCAAAGGAGCTCAGCTGCAGTACCAGAGACAACCTGTGGACATGGGTGGAGCTGTTTCTTCAAGAAGGCACCCATGATTTTCTAATCCTGGACTAACCCTTTGAGAACTGGGTTTACAATATATTTTCTTTCATTTTGTAGGACACTGTGAATGTGGGGAATGAGCTCCATGGACTGAGGGTTAAACACCTTTATGTGGGTGGCGTTTTGACAGCTCAGGCGGTACAGAATGGCCTGGAAGGCTGCATACAGGTGAAGACTCTGTTCATACCTGCCCCTATCACAGAATGCATGTCTCCTTCTATAAAGAGCACCATGGCTTTTACCTTTTGACTAAGACAGATATACGTGGAATTCCCCTTTAAATAACTTTCATGCTGAAAATGACCTATATTTTGTATATTTACTGGTGCTTCTTTTTGCACTTAAGGGGCTGCGCCTCGGTGATACACCCAACGGCATCACTTTTCCCAAGCCAGCAAACCTTGTGAATGTTAAGACTGGCTGCAATGTCACCAATGTGTGCGATTCTAACCCCTGCCAGGGGAACAGCTCCTGTATGGACACATGGCTGGGCCATGTCTGCGTCTGTCACCCTGGTAAGTATTATGTCAGGGAGGTAAATTCTTCACTGTCTTGTCTTCTTTTCATCTTTCTGATATAATCCTATCTGTCTGCAGCTGCCACTAGGGGGAGCTCACTGCAGATCACGTATACAGCTCCCCTTGAACTCCACAATCTTTGTGTAATGACCACTTTTGCGACTTTTGGCATTTTAAACAGTGGGTGAAGGTCAGGTGGGACATTGTGTGGCTAGTTGTGCGTACGACTGATCATAGTTTTTGCCAAAAAAGGCTTAAATTAAGAAAGAAATGTACTTTTGTCAGTGCTGCACGAGAGTTGAAAGATTCACCAAATTCAGTGAAGATACGCTCGCTTCTTATAGAAAAATGTCATGCCCTATGCCGTTCTAAATATATGTAGTGTGGATGCATTAAACTAGTCACCGACCGCCGTCTTCTCAGATTTTCACCTGTGCTCTGGTCCTCTTATGTCTCACTTGTCCGATTCCTTGGCTCCCGCTGAGGTTATATGTCAGATGGAAATCACTTTTAGGATTTGTGCACAGAGAGTTTTTGAGCACTTTGTTTCTGCTCAGAAAACTCAGCAAAAAGACTCGGTGTGTGCAAAGCCGTACAAGCTAAGGCTATGGAGCCTGGTTCTGATGCTTCGTAGTCTTACATGGTGGAATTGACTTCCCACCCAGATAAGGCAGGAGAGGACCGGTGCGGCGCTGGACAGCAGGGAAGACTGCAATCACTGAGTATTATATTACATAACACACTTATTTGGACAGGTTAGTAATTCTTGAGAGTGCGTCTTTGAGACTGAAGTATAAATCACCATTCTTAATGATTGGGGCCCTTTGTGTTTATATTTCTTCCCATTTTCAAAATCTCTGCTTGCTGTCAAATATTAGCAGGAGCTAACGGGCTCCTATTTGTCCACACAGGGTTCTTGGGGGATAATTGTATGGACATCTGTCAGCTAAACCCTTGTGAAAATAAAGGAGTGTGCTCTCATCATCCAGACCATCCCATGGGGTATACATGCGAGTGCTCAGGACACCATTTTGGAAGATATTGTGAGCACAGGTAAGAACTATTAGACTGGAGTGGGGATATGGGTAGCAGGAAAACAATATAATCCCCCACATATCTTATCATCTGCTAATTTTTGATTGTCCTTCTAGAGTGGATCATCAGTGCCCTAAAGGCTGGTGGGGGAACCGAACCTGCGGACCGTGTAACTGTGATGTCAATAAGGGCTTTGATCCGAACTGCAATAAGACAAATGGGCAATGCCACTGCAAGGTAAATGGGGGCTGCTTAAAAAGGCAAGGGCATTACATGCAGCATCACCCCTGGACATAGGTTGTGTCTGGTATGGCAGCTGAGCTTCAGTGAAGTGAAAGGGGTCTGAGCTGTAAGTTCACACGCAACCCATGGACAAAGGCGGACTGTTTCTGGTTTTCTAATTCTGGACAATCCCTTTAAGTTCTCTGTTACTATCCCTTCTGCTTACAGCATATGGAGCATCTTTTCGACACTAGGCACAACAAATTCGCTGCAAAATTCACATGTTTGACTTGCAGATTTTGCTGCCGATTTCACCTTTTGCAATGCCGCAAGCCCACATGTAAGACGCGGATTTTGTGCAGGATTCACTGAAGCCATATCCGCAGCGGAAAAAGATGCCGCAGTTGAATGATGCTTATTCTTTACTTTCACCCTGCAGGAATATCACTATCGCCCAAAAGGTAGCGATACATGTTTGCCTTGCGATTGTTACCCCATTGGATCATCTTCGAGATCATGTGATCTAGATACCGGCCAATGCTTTTGTAGACCCGGAGTGATCGGACGCCAGTGCAACAGCTGCGATAACCCGTTCGCTGAAGTCTCGCCAAGCGGCTGTGAAGGTGAGATCTCAATGGTGCAAATGTAGAGGAGATTCTGAATGAGCTGCCGAAGCCACCAGTGTCCTGCTCTTCTAGCTCCGTAAGGATTGTATAATTGATTTATCCTGAGAAAACATTACATCAACCCTATATTAATAATACTAGATGGAGAGGATGCGACCCATAGACCCTGAATGGCAAATATGCCGGCTTATGTTTAGGGGGTTGCATCAGACTGGATTTTGCTCTAGTTGGTGCATGCAACATTTGTGAAAGTGCAAACCTTCATTCTCTATTCATGAACCATAGAGATGTCTCTCCAGATAGGCGTGTGCTGCAGAGCATGACATTATTGGAAGACCGGGACTTATATGAAGCGGTTAGGACAAGTTTACTATGGAAAATAGCACTATGGCAGCTTAGTTCCTATACAGCAATGAAATTTATGCATGTCTTGCAGTAATCCAATGACCCAGCACTGAGAAATTGAGCTTTAAAGGGAATCTGTCACAAATTTTTTTGCCTATAAGCTGCCGGCACCGCCATCAGGGGCTTATCTACAGCATTACAGAATGCTGTAGGTAAGGCCCCGATGTAACCTGAAAGAGAAGAAAAATGAGTTATTTTATACTCACCCAGGGGCGGTCCGGGTCCGGAGGGAGTCGCAGTCTGGTCCGGCGCCTCCCATCTTGTAGCGATGACGTCCTCTCCTTTCCTGCCCGTCGCGGCTCCGGCGCACTGCTCTGCCCTGTTGAAGGCAGAGCAGAGTACTGAAGTGCGCAGGCGCTGGACCTCTTCCGACGCCTGCGCACTGCAGTACTCTGCTCTGCCCTCAACAGGGCAGAGCAGTGCGCTGGAGCCGCGACGGGCAGGAAAGAAGAGGACGTCATCTCTACAAGATGGGAGGCGCCGGACCGGATCGCGCCTCCCTCCGGACCCGAAACGGACCCGGACCGCCCGTGGGTGAGTATAATATTACTCCTTTTTCTTCTCTTTCAGGGTACATTGAGGGCTTATCTACAGCATTACAGAATGCATTACAGAATGCTGTAGATAAGCCCCTGATGCCCCTGATGGCGGTGCCGGTTGCTTATAGGCAAAAAAATTTGTGACAGATTCCCTTTAAAGCCACATGCAAATTAGCCTGGAGCAGGTCCATGTGCTCTCTGAGTGTCTAGACCTTCCTCTATATTAGCTAGCATTCCTGTAAATAACAGCTCTCACACCAAAGTGTGCCATGGCTTAAATTAAATAGATATTTATGGAGGTATTTAAGGAGCAGTGCCCACCCAATCCCAGCTAATCACCCGAGGTCCTGCTTAAGGCTAAGTGCACACGTAGCAGAAAATTTCTGCTGGAAAACCTGACTCCCTTCCCAGCAACCGCGCGTTTTTTCTGCGCGTTTTCACCTCGATTTTTGTGTGGTTTTTATGCGTTTTTTTAACGCACGTTTTCTAAACGCATAGAAATAATCAGAAACGCGGAAAAATCCGTGAAATTAATGAGCATGCTGCGTTTTTTACGCATCAATGTGCACAAAAAGTGCAAAATGTATAGAAATGAATGGGAAGCTTATTTTTCGCGGTTTTATAGCGGATTTATTGGAAAATCCGCTGTAAAATCCGCGAAAAAAACGCTACGTGTGAACACAGCCTAATGGTGATGTCCGAAATGGTGCTGAGTATGTGAAACGTTATTCATAGACATATAGTTTTGCAGTATAAGGGGGTGGGGGTTGGTTTTTGCAGTCTCTTATTTTTACTAATCTCTTTCTACTCTGCAGTTATTTATGACGGATGTCCAAAAACATTAACTTCAGGCGTTTGGTGGCCCAGGACCAAGTTTGGCCTCCCTGCTGCTGTTCCCTGTCCCAAAGGCTCCCTAGGTAAGTAATATAATCTGACTGTGCTTACTACAAGCTGTCATGTCATCTCATCACCCACGAGCCGACTGAAATCCTGCCACCCCAATAAGTGTGCTCTCATCAGACAGATTGCTCCAAATCAGCCGCACTCCAAATATTTCTAGAATTATGGCAAGCGCTTAGCAGAGAGTCATTAAACATTGCCGATAGCTGCCCACCTTGTTTATCCCCTGCCTGTCACTCGGCTCTCGGGAGCTGGAGGGAGGCCTGCTGGCTTCTCAGTGCTCAGATATTAGATGCCAGGTAATGCCTGATCCTTCTACCTAATAACCATACTTACACTCTCCGTAGACTCTGTCTGTATTTAGTAATGAATATAATATTATGTATTTGTATAATATATATTTTATATATAATATATTTTAATTCTATGGCTGGCCGAACGTTATGTTGCAGTATCAGAAAGGAGCACTTCATGCAATAAACACTATTCATTTGGTGCTCCTGACATGTCCCTTTAGATTACATATACAAGATTTTACATTGTGTAATACAAGAGCAGTGTATATGCCTCTGAGGTGGAGCACAGCATCGCCAGGGACATAACTAAAGTGGGTGCAGTCCCACTAACCCATAAGAATGCACCTGTGATATAAATCGCACATGGTAATGGCGGCCTTTAAAGATTTACACTGGGGTCCTAAGTCTGTGCTTACTTACCAGAGGGTAAGTCCGAAAGCTAACATTGAGACACAACCCTCCCAGGATCACCACCATCACAGCAAAGTCTTAAAAGAGACCCCCAGCGAGTTCCCCCCGGCCTTTAATATTGTGTGAATGCAAATAGTGTCCATCTTATTAATCGATCAGATGACTTGTTTTTCACGTTTTGTTTCTTGCCATGCTTTTTCTGTACTGCGTATGTGCACTCGGGGTTATAATGTGGTTTTAATTATAGTATTCCCTTGTTTTATCCTCGGCCACGTGCCCCTTTTCCTTTCCATCACACAGGTGTGAGGGGCTCAGGTGAGGATTTTGAGTTGACCCTTTGGCCCCTTTCTGTGCTTGCTTTCTGTGACTCCCCAGTTATAGCTTCTGCATCCAGCTCCTCTGCCTGACCGGCCGTGCCTGCACCGTGATCCCGGCTGCCTGCGCCAGTTCTGTAATAAACTGCCCCAAACTGACTGCCACTTGCTGTATGTTCTTTCCTGCACAATCTCCAGTTTAATGTCACCCAGATAATGTATGTTTTACTGACAGGAGCGGCCATACGACACTGTGATGATGTGAAGGGTTGGGTTGAACCGGACCTGTTTAACTGTACGTCTCCAGCGTACACGGAATTATCTGCATTGGTGAGAAATGGAAAAAAAAGATTAACTCTGTAATCAGCCACAAGAATAGCGTACTGCTGAATTTACTAAATGATGTGATCGACTATCTGTCCTGTGTATTTACCGTGCACTTTAAAGGGGTTATCTGTTGCAGTTCAAAGCCGTTTACTTCCATATCGGCCGAGACGTGTGGATGGCACCTGCCAGTCATGCGTCATTGAGGTGTTGTAATGTCATTGAAAATGCAGCTCCAGATTACTGCAGATAACCCCTATAAACTGGATGTGCTGCAACTACATGATATACAGGTGCTTCTTACAAAATTAGAATATCATCAAAAAGTTAATTTATTTCAGTTCTTCAATACCAAAAGTGAAACTCATATTATATAGCGTCACAGAGTGATCTATCTCACATGTTTGTTTCTGTTAATGTTGATGATTATGGCTTACAGCCAATGAAAACCCCAAAGTCATTATCTCAGTAAATTAGAATACTTTATAACACCAGCCTGAAAAATGATTTTAAAATCCAAAATGTTGGCCTCCTGAAATGTATGTTCAGTAAATGCCCTCAATACTTGGTCGGGGCTCCTTTGGCATCAATTACTGCATCAATGCGGCGTGGCATGGAGGCGATCAGCCCGTGGCACTGCTGAGGGGTTATGGAAGCCCAAGTTGCTTTGATAGCAGCCTTCAGCTCGTCTGCATTGTTGTGTCTGGTGTCTCTCGTCTTCCTCTTGACAATACTCCATAGATTCTCTATGGGGTTAAGGTCAGGCGAGTTTGCTGCCAATCAAGCACAGTGATACTGTTGTGTGTACACCAGGTATTGGTACTTTTGGCAGTGTGGACAGGGGCCAAGTCCTGCTGGAGAATGATATTTCCATCTCCAAGAAGCTTGTCGGCAGAGGAAAGCAAGAAGAGCTCTAAAATGTCCTGGTAGATGGCTGCGCTGACTTTGGTCTTGATAAAACACAGTGGATCTACACCAGCAGATGACATGGCTCCCCAAACCATCACTGATTGTGGAAACTTCACACTAGACCTCCAGCAGCTTGAATTATGGCCTCTCCACTCTTCCTCCAGACTCTGGGACCTTGATTTCCAAATGAAATGCAAAATTTACTTTCATCTGAAAACAACACAACACCTTGGACCACTGACAACAGTCCAGTTCTTTTTCTCCTTGGCCCAGGTAAGACGCTTCTGGGTTTGTCTATTGGCCATGAGTGGCTGACACAAGGAATGTAACACTTGTAGCCCATGTCCTGGATACGTCTGTGTGGTGGCTCTTGAAGCAATGACTCCAGCAGCAGTCCACTCCTTGTGAATCTCCCCCAAATTTTTGAATAGCCTTTTCTCCTTCATCTCATTGGGGGACACAGATACTGTGGTGTATGCTTCTGCCGCTAGGAGGCCGACACTAAGTGAAAAAAAGAGGTTAGCTCCTCCTCCGCAGTATACACCCTCGCCCCTATTGCGGGCGGAAATCAGTTTTTTGCTTAGTGTCCTATGGAGGCACACACAGTCTGGATCTCTCCAGACTATTTTTTTCTAGTTTACTATGAAGAGGAGACAGGGGCGACGGATCCTATTGAAAGGGTCCGATCTCCCCAAACCATCAACGGGCGAGCACGCGTTGAGTATCGTCTCCGCGTATACTTTCCCGCACCGAGGGACATATCTGGGACTTTTCCCCAGACTTCTATTTTTGTTTGTTATTTTATGAAGATGAAACAGGGTCAACGCAGCCTATTGAAAGGATCCGATTTCCCCAAACCATCAACGGGCGAGCACGTGCGAGTATTCCTCCACGTATCCTTTCCCGCGACGTGGGACATTATGCCAAACTTAGCCCTGTCAACCCCTAGGTATTGAAACCATGGGCTTGCACAGAGGCACAAGACTAGTCTGTGCGGCCCCCACTGCTCCACCAACGCTAGACGGCAGTTCTGCATGGCGGCGGACGGTCCCTCTCCTCACCCCCTGAAGGGGTTAGTTGGAGCTAGGGTGCCTGCGCCGTCCTATTTTTTATCAAAGACCCCCTCACATACCTGCGCTCAGGCTGAAGAGGATCATCGGTGAGGAGAGGGTCGGGGAGGGCTCCTGCGAAGATTTCGGGCTGGAGCCCACAGCTCGGCATCCACTAGCCATGCAAGAGAAGGGCTGGATCCGTCAGGCGGCAGCCCGGGAAACGCCGCGCCGGTCAGTAGCACTATTTTTTGGTACCGGAAAAATTGAGGCCGCGGCTTCGGTCGGAGCTAGGCCGCGGCCGGAAGTTCCGCCCTCGGGGCCGCGCGTCACTTCCGGCAGCCCGCCCCGCACTGGGCGGCGGTAAAAATTGAGGCCCCGGCTTTGGAGCACGGGCTAGGCCGCAAAGTGGGAGTACCGCCCCTAGAGCGGTTTTTACAGGCTGGTGCACGCCACAGATGTCGGCGCACGATTTAAAGGAAGCATCCAGGTCGGGGGGGGCGCAGGACTGGGGTAAGTGCTGCCCGAGAGGCCACGCTATAGGGAAAAACGAGGGACTACCTCTTCCCCATATCCCCAGCAGCGGACAGATACAGCATGTCCGAAAAAGCAAAGACACACACGTTCTTTTACGCGGCATGCATCTCTTGTCGGGATGCGTTTCCGCGGGCGCAGAGCAAGCGTTTATGCGAAGCCTGCAAATCCAAATGCGCCCAGGAGCCCTCCCCTGCGACCAATGTGTCAAATCCCCCGGAGTGGGCCCGATCACTGTCACAGTACAGTCCAGAACGGCGTTTTCTCGGTTTAAAAGGCACTCGAAACGAGGTATCCGTTTGCTCCGGACCTCCGTAAACAATGGATGGAATCCCCGATAGTGGATCCTCCGGTTTAACGTCTGGCCACTAAGACTGTTATCTGTCCCTAGGGTTTCCGCCATTAAAGATCCCACGGACTGCCTTATTGAGAGCCTAGCTCGTTCAGTATATGAGGCGTCAGGGTCTGCACTCGTTCCCTCGTTCGCAGCAACTTGAGTAGCCAAGGCTATGATAGCATAGTCAGAAACATTAAACAAGGTCGCGCCGGAGCAGGATCTGCCTGCAGAGATCTCGGAGGTCGCAGGTCAGATGGCGATAGCCGGAGACTATGTAATGAATGCGTCTTTGGATGCGGCCAATTGTTCAGCACTTGCTGCCGCTAATGCAATCTCTATCTGAAGAGCCCTATGGTTGAGGACATGGCAGGCCGATTCTACTTCCATGAAGTCTTTGACTTCCCTGCACTTATCAGTGCGGCCGCCTATTTGGAGAAAAGTTGGATCAACTTATCTCCGACTCCACAGGAGGAAAGAGCGGGTTTCTCCCTCAACAGAAGGTTAAACTGTTTTTTCATCACCCGGTTCAGGCACGTTTTCGGGCCTTTCGCAGTGCCACCGGCCATTCTAGGCCGGGCGTGACGGCATTGGTCAGGTGGCGGCCGCTAAGCGGCCCGAGCCTGGTCCGGGACCCGAATAGGAGACCGGTCCGCGGTCATGCGTTAAAAGACTCCAGGTGGACTACGGGGCCCAATTCCGCCACCTCAGGCCGCCCCAACCAGGATAGGGAGCGGCAGTTCTCATATAGAGCCAACCCATTGGGGAGAATGCGTGCTCAACAGGCCAGAGCGAGGGAACCCAGATCCTAAAGATCATCGGCCAAATGACTCGAGGTCTTTACCAGACGACACCAGCAAAGTGGGCGGCCGCCTACTTTGTTTTCACCACGTCTGGGCCAACATCGCTCACGACGCATGGGTAAAAGAATTGGTGTCCTCAGGTTACAAAATAGAATTTGTCAGATACCCTCCAAGATGGTTTTTTCTTTCCCGGCTTCCCAGGGTGGATACCCAGGTAGGGGCTCTATTGGGAGCCATGAAGTCGCTCCTGCACAACGGAGTCATTGTTCCAGTGCCAGAACACTGAAGAGCTCAGGGGTTCTATTCCAACCTTTTTGCGGTTCCAAAAAAGGGCGGGTCTGTCAGGCCTGTTTTGGACCTAAAGCTTCTGAACAAATTCATCAGGATCAGACATTTCCGGATAGAGTCTCTCCGTTCAGTCATAACGGTCATGGAGCAGTGAGAATACTTGGCCTCAATTGACAGCCAGGACGCATTTCTGCATATTCCCATTTTTCCCTCCTCATCAGAGGCTTCTACGCTTTGCCATCAGCGTTCAACATTTTCAGTTCGTAGCGCTACCCTTCGGGCTAGCCGTGGCTCCCAGAGAGGTTCACAAAGGTTATGCCAATTGTCAGGGCCACACTGCATTCTCAAGGCATAGTCGTCTTACCTTATCTGGAGGACCTCTTGGTCAAGGGCCCGTCAATACGGGCATGTGAGGAAGGTGTCAACATCACGCTAGATACTCTTGCCGCTTAGATGGTTGGTCAATGCAAAGAAATCATCCCTTGTGCCAGCTCAGAGGATCTCCTTCCTAGGAATGATCTTCGACACTTGCCGAGGGTTGGTAATTCTCCCTCAGGAAAAGGCGCTAGTCTCTGGCAGGGAGTCCGGACACTGCGCCAACCAGTCCCTCATACCATCCGATCCGCGATGAGGATCCTAGGGAAAATGGTGGCAGCAATGGAAGTGATACCTTTCGTCCAGTTCCATCCTTCACACCCTGCAGCACGCCTCGTGTAAGCCTGGGACAAGAATCCTTTCACGCTCGATTGGCGGTGCCAACTGTCCTCTCAAGTCAGGCAGTCGCTTGGATGGTGGATAACCAGTTCCTCTCTGGCCTAGGGGAAACCTTTCCCCCAGGTCATGGGCTGATAATGACAATCGACGCCAGTCTCCTCGGTTGGGGAGGGGTGTTTCGCCACCACACAACCCAGAAACGGTGGTCGCCACAGGAGGCACGCCTCCCGATCAACTTATTAGAGATACGAGCAATTCGGCTGGCTCTGCAGAAGTTTCATCACTTTCTAGCAGGCCGCCCTGTCCGGATTCCATCGGACAACGCCACGGCGGTGGTTTACATAATTCGTCAGGGGGGCACCCGCAGCAGAACCATGCGCGAGGTGGGGCACGTTCTTCAGTGGGCCGAAGCAAACCACTCGGTGATTTCGGCTGTCCACATCCCGAGCGTGGAAAATTGGGCGGCAGACTTCCTCAGCCGGCAGGGTCTTGCATCCGGAGAGTGGTCTCTACATCCCGAAGTTCTTCAGCAGATTTGTCAACTGTGGGGAGCCCCGGATGTGGACCTGATGGCTTCCAGAGTGAATGCCAAGGTGCCCACATATGTCGCTCGGGCCAGGGACCCGCAGGCATTCGCGGTGGACGCGTGGGTTCTGCCATGGAACCAGTTTCGCCTCCCATATCTATTTCCCTCACTGCCACTACTCCCGAGAGTCAGCAAAGGGATCAAGACAGAAGGGGGGCCGGAGATTCTGCTGGCCCCGTCGAGTGTGGTACGCAGATCTAAGGCAGCTGCTCGCCGATGTTCCTGGGCGCCTGCTCGAGCGCCCAGATCTACCGTCTCAAGGACCGATGTGCCACCCGAACTCAGGGACCCTGTGTTTGATGGCAGGGCCATTGAATCTTGGATTCTAATCCAGGCAGTGTTCGGGAGCAAGGTGGTGGCTACAACGATTAGCGCCCGGAGGCCTGCTTCAGCATGAATTTACCATCGCACCTGGAAGGTGTTCTTTGCTTGATTTCGAGGCCGCGGTATTTCTTCGCTAAGATTCTCGATCCCCAACATCTTGGTTTTTCTCCAGTCGGGCTCAGAGAGCCCGGATAGCTCAGTCGGTAGAGCATTAGACTCGGGCTTTGCCCCAGGTTTCCGCAGGAGACAAATGTCGGCCTTATCCGTCCTGTTCCAGTGCAGGATTGCTACCAATTTGCAGGTGAAAACTTTTCATCTGGGGAGTGTCCCACTTGATACCTCCCTATAAGGCGCTGGTGGACGCCTAGGTTCTTAACATGGTCCTAAGTGTTCTGCAGGAAGCTCCATTGGAACCGCTTCAGGATATCTCTTTGAGGTACCTTTCCTGGAAAGGTTCCCCTAGTGGCCATCACTTCCATCAGGCAGGTTTCAGAGCTGGCGGCTCTATCCTGCCGAGCTCCGTTCCTCACTTTCCATAAGTAGAAGGTGGTCCTCAGACCAGCCCCTCCTTTTCTGCCGAAGGTCGTGTCCTCTTTTTCACATTTATTCAAGATGTTGTTTTGTCTTCATTTTGTCCACCACCGGTGCACCATGTGGAAAAAGGCTCTTCACACGTTAGACCTGGTAAGAGCCCTTCGGAGGTACGTGTCTCGGACAGCACTCTTTCGTCAGACGGACACGCTGTTCATGCTCCCTGAAGAGCGCAGGAAGGGACTCGCTGCCTCAAAGTCGACCATAGCCAGATGGATTTGTTTGACTATTCAGGAGTCCTACCGCATTAGAGGCACGCCGATTCCAGCAGGGATCAGAGCGCACTCTACCCTGGCGGTGGGCGCCTCTTGAGCGCATCGGCATCAGGCTTCGACGGAACAGGTTTGCAAGGCAGCAACCTGGTCCAGCCTGCACACATTTGCCAAACATAATATCCATGCTCAGGCCTCGGCGGATGCGAGCCTGGGTAGAAGGATTCTCCAAGCAACGGTGGCGCACCTTTAAACAGGAGGTGCATGCAGCTTGGATCGGTGAGTCAATCTCCCACCCATGGACTGCTTTAGGACGTCCCACAGTATTTGTGTCCCCCAATGAGACGAAGGAGAAACATGGATTTTTGTGAGTACTCACCGTAAAATCCTTTTCTCCGAGACGCTCATTGGGGGACGCAGCACCCACCCTATTAGCCAGTTGGCTCTTGTTTAAATGAATGTGTTTACTTATTTGATATAAGGGTGGGGTGTTCCTTTGGACATGTTGTACCTGTATTAAGGCTGATTTGTTGTCCTCCTACTGCTTTGGCACCAAACTGATTTCCGCCCGCAATAGGGGCGAGGGTGTATACTGCGGAGGAGGAGCTAACCTCTTTTTTTCACTTAGTGTCAGCCTCCTAGCGGCAGAAGCATACACCACAGTATCTGTGTCCCCCAATGAGCGTCTCGGAGAAAAGGATTTTACGGTAAGTACTCACAAAAATCCATGTTTCTTAACAATCCTTTCCAGGCTGCGGTTATCCCGGTTGCTTGTGCACCTTTTTCTATCACACTTTTTCCTAACTACTCAACTTTCCATTAATATGCTTGGATACAGCACTCCGTGAACAGCCGGCTTCTTTAGAAATGACCTTTTGTGGCTTCCCCTCCTTGTGGAGTGTGTCAGTGACTGCCTTCTGGACATCTGTTGTAAGCAGTCTTCCCCATGATAGTGGAGCCTACTGACACAGACTAAGGGACCTTTTTAAATGCTTAGGAAGCCTTTGCAGGTGTTGTTTGTTACCGTATATACTCGCTGACCCGAGTATAAGCCGAGGCACCTAATTTTGCCACGCAAAACTGGATAATCTTATTGACTCAAGTATAAGCCAGGTATGCATTGTCCCCTTATCCCTGTCCTGCTATGTGTGGCTCTCCCTGTTGTATGCATGGCTCCCCGGTGCCACATGTATTCCCCCCCCCCCCCCCGTCCTACTCAACCTCCTCGCGCCGTCCCTGCATATCCGTTGTCCCGGCGCTGGCAGCTCTCCTGTGCCTATGGGAGTGGAGACGCGTGCATATTCATTACCTTAATGAGTGGTACCACGTTACCGCTCAGCACAGGAGAGCTGCCGTTGTCGGGACGAAGATGCAGCGACGTCGTGAGGAAGGTGAGTATGATGTCTTCTTGAAGCCGGCGGCTGCAGCAGTCACTGTGCCACAGCCGCCGGCTCCCCCTCCCCCTCGGGTTTTCTGGACAATGACTCATGTATAAGCCGAGGGGGGCATTTTCAGCACAAAAAAAGTGCTGAAAATCTTGACTTATACACGAGTATATACGGTAATTATTCTAATTTACTGAGATAATGACTTTTGGGTTTTCATTGGCTGTAAGCCATAATAATCAACATCAACATTAACAGAAATAAACATGTGAAATAGATCACTCTGTGTGTAATGACTCTATAGAATATGAGTTTCACTTTTTGTATTGAAGAACTGAAATAAATTAACTTTTTGGTGATATTCTAATTTTGTGAGAAGCACCTGTACATCATTCACAAGGAATTTGACACCTAAAGACACCAGTCATTTTATTCTCCCCAAAGCTGGACGGTTTAGAGAGAAACGAGACTGAACTGAATACAATAGAGTCCAAGAAACTGTCCCTACGTCTTCGCTCTGTGACCGACCACATGGATCAGTATTTCGGGAACGACGTCTACATCACCTACCGCTTGCTGTTGCTGCTCATGCAGTTTGAGAATAGGCAGGAAGGGTTTGGGCTAACGGCTACACAAGACGCCCAGTTCACGGAGGTAAGATGGTGTGATATCTCGCCATGTAATGCACAGACATCCAGTGTAAAACTAACAAGCAAGCATCAGAATTTTGAATGCATCTCTGGATGTTAGTGGAGTATTGAGTATGCAGGAATACCATATAGGCTATGTCCATACAGAGTTTTTCAAGGAGGTTTTGGAGGTTTTCCTCCTCCAGATTTCAAAACTCCTTGAAGTTTCCTCTCAGGTTCTTCTACAAAAACTTCATATTGAAAAAGGCTCTGTGTGCACATACCCATGTGCTGTGTATTGTAATAACCATCGCGCTTTTTGTCTTCTCCTAGAACCTTCTCCGGACGGGAAGTTCTGTCCTAAGTCTGAATAACAGGGAGCATTGGGAAACGCTCCTGCAGAATGACCGGGGCAGTGCCGGGCTCATGGATCTGTTTCAGGAATATGCCAGCACCTTGGCCAGGAATATGAAGCTTACGTATCTGAACCCGGTGGGCCTTGTGACTCCAAACATTAGTGAGTACCCACATTGATGAAGAATTACTGTATATATAATGATGTCCGACATATACAAAGGTATAACTGCCCTTTTTATATTCCCTTTGTTCTTTTTTCCCTCCGATATCCTGTTGCATTTATAGAATTAAAGGAGCACCCCGGTGATTTTTTTTTATCACTTCGTTAGCAATCGTGTGTATGTGTACAGCAATATACTCAGTTGTTGCTGTCTTCTATTTTTTTTTAAATCAGATTATTTTTTATTAAACAGTTTTAACTTACAAAATTGAGACAAGGCACACACAGTTTTAACATACAGATTTGAGACATACCTCTTATACACATCCCAACCCCCCACCATTATCAAACTATAACTAATATAACCGTGGGTTTCTCCCTTTTTCTACTATTTATAGGTCATTTATGTGACCTATAAATAGTAGAAAAAAGGGAGAAACACACAAAAAAAAACAAACAAACAATTTTTAAGGGGGACAATATGAAATAAGATAAGACTTGTACAGCATAGAACTATGAACAGTCAGGCACATAGTACAAAATGAGCAGTAGACATATTCATGAAACCTATTCATAAAGCAAGAGATCATATGGAACCAAGAGGGAATAAAGGGGAACCATAATTAACGAAGCATAGGGAACAGATTCTCCAGCAGCAAAATTTGGGATGGCAAACCCGGGGTGTTAAGCCAGGGGCTCCAGATTTTATCAAATTTTCCGTTAGCTTTTCTTTTAGTATACACTCCTTTTTCCAGCCTTATAGAACTATTGACTCTATTAATAAACTCCTCCACCGTCGGGGGTGCAGATTGCTTCCAGTGCAAGGCAATAGTTTTCCGTGCTATATATAAAATTCTAGCCATACCGATCGCCAGCGGGTCTTCCACAGGAATACCCGGTATAATACCCAGCACACAGACCTTTGGATCAGGGAGCAATCTTGAACCATAAACTCTTGCCAACGTATTCAGAACATTATTCCAGAACCGTCCAAGCCGAGGACACTCCCAGAACATATGCATAAGGTGTGCATCAGGTAGGCTACATCGGGGGCAGCATGAGTCACTCCTTATCGCGATTTTGTGCAAGAACGCAGGCGTTTTATATTTCCTATGTATTAGATACACCTGCGATAATCTCTGGGCCTCCGATAACGAAAGACAGGGCACTGAACGCAACACATAGTCCCACTGATCATCTGAGAGCTGGCCAACATCCTCCTCCCATCTTGCGTTGGTGCAAAGTGGGTACTCATTGTGGAATGCACTGAGAAGTATTCTATAGATGGAGGAAATCAGTCCTCTTCTGGAGCCCAAGCCCCCCACCAACATTGTCAAGGGATTAGGGTCTATACTAAGATCTCTAGTTTTGATTTGAGCTGCATACGCATGCCGGAGCTGTAAAATTCTCTAGAAAAACCTATGGGGAATGTCAAATTCAGTGCGCAGTTGTTCAAACTGTTTTAATGTATTTTTAGACTGAATGTGTGCCACCGTCATCACCCCCTTTGCCTCCCAATCAGAGCACCCAGTTGTTGCTCTCTTCTACCTTTTTTTCAGTGGAGCTTCGGTCTGTTTCGGCATCACGTGACAAATCAAATAGCATTTCTGTCACCTTCTCAATGTAAATCTATGAAACTCAGAACAAAGCTAGAGAATTTTGTTCTGAATCTCATAGACTTGCATTGAAAAAAATAAAAAATGACCTCCACTTTACATATCAGTCACTATGTGATTCGGCAGGTCACAAATGCAGTCATGGGACGCTGTAGGGGAAATAGAAAAAAATTAGCAAAGTGTTCAAAGTTATGGAGCTTTTATCTTAATTGAAAGTTATCCCCTTATACTGATCACTGGGGGCCCTACCCTCCCCCCCCCCCCCCAGTGATTCTAAAGCCCATTTTGAATAACGCTCAGGTATGCACGCTCGACCATCGCTCCTTTCATTGTCTGCAAGTCCCGTAGAGAATGAATAGAGTGGTAGTTGAGTGTGTATCCAGCCTTGTGGGAATACTCCTTTTAATATAGCATTTTATAAAAAAAAAAAAAGGTTGCAATGAAAAGCAGACCAAAGTATGACATTGCTGTGACCCCTATTGGTCTACTGTAATTTGTCACCAAACCTGACGGCTTTTTTATTTCCTGCAGTAATAAAGAAGCATTGCACACCTCATTGATATCAGTGGCTGTCCATATAATGCACTGACACGCTATTTTTGAATCAAATGACCCCCTTTAATTTTAGCAGGATGCACTAGAGGATAGCCGGTGAGGTTGGTTTTCCTGTACAAGTGTTCTTAGAAACTTTTCTTTAAATAAAGTAAATGGCGAAAAAATGTGTATAGATCCATTATTGTTGCCATTAGCGACTTAGCAGTGAGAATCCCTGGCTGTATATCCGACCTTTTACTAACATTTTTGAGAGATGATATAATTTGAGAAGCAATTCAATAAGAAGGTTCATTAAGTCCACCACCGACTGGCAGCACGGTGCCTCTCCCCGAATCCCTGATGCCCGAGGAATCTGCCAAGTGGCATGAACGTCAGCACATCTGACACTATTGTAGCCGCTTTCTTAGAGGAGGAAGAAATGTGATTAGTTCGGTTTGTTGGCCGCTCACTCCCAGCTCTGTTGTCTGGAGATATTGTAGATTTGAAATTATTGCTAGACATTCATCACAGCCTCAACCAGATCGTGTAAAGCAGCTCCTGAGACTCTGCTTCTTCCTTTCCTTCTGACAGTTGTAAATATCGAGCGAGTGGATAATCAGATCCCACCAAGAAGACATTTTCCCAGGTATCACAGCAGTCTTTTTCGGGGTCAGAATTCCTGGGATCCTCACACTCATGTGGTGCTGCCGGCCTCAGTCCTTAAGTCACCCAAACCAGAAGGTAATGTGATAATATAATGAGTTTGTAACTCTATGTATATTCTGTATATGCTGTATATATATTTCTCTTACACCTCATTGGGGGACACAGACAGTGGGATTAAAGTCAGGCCTCACGCTTAGCTCGCTCAAGGGCCAAAGTTCAGCCTTGTCAGTCCTATTCAAACGCAAAATTGCCACCAACTCCTGTAAGGCTGCGAGAACCAAGTTAAGGTCCCATGAATGCAATGGCCTTTTATAGGGAGGCGCCACATGGGAAACTCCCTGAATGAACGTCTTCACCTGAAGTTTGGTGGCAATTTTGCGTTGCCTGGCTTTAATCCCACTGTCTGTGTCCCCCAATGACTGGCTCGGAGAAAAGGATTTTACGGTGAGTACACAAAAATCCCTATTTTCACTTGTAATGCGCCATGGAATAAATGGCACTATAATAATAATAAATAAAAATAATAATGTAGCCATTATTATTAAGTTTCCCGATCAACCAATCAGATTCCTGCTCTCATTTTTAGGGGGGAACTTGAAATTGAATAAAGTACTCAGAAGATATGGACACTATTGGCCAATTTTGATAGATGAGACCATAACCATAAAAAATATCCAACGAAAGCATAAATGTTTTGTTTTTGGAAATGCTGAGTGACAACCAATATGAGCGCCATTACAGCTCCCACATGAGTTGTCTGCTAGCTTTCTCAGATTTTGAACTGCAAATCCTACACAATGATAACATCACGAAACAATCACTTCCCTGGAGGAAGATCTGGCTAGTCCCGTGTTTGAGACTCTTAAATGAGGCTCCACTGACTTTATTTGCATACACAATGATAACGACACACATCCAAAGATCACACTGTGGCGATGCTATATTGCGCCAAATTGAAAATACATGTGGACATGTTGTACCCCTGCTACGACTGTAGCAAGAAAGTTGCAAAAAATCCAAACCTGCTGGACTCTTTGCTATTTGAATGTTGGCTGCAGCTGCCACTTGCAGGTGGATACGTGACCACATTCATTGGCACGATGTGGTGTCACCATAGTGCAGTGTGTAGCCATGCTGCATGTGTGACAGCCAAAGCCACCATGTAGCCCCAGAAGAGAACCTATATATAAAAGATATTATTTTTTTAGTGCCACCCACAGTTGTGCCATCTCCAACCATCGCAGAGAGCAACATAACCACAGCTGCACTCCCACCAAAAAGAGTCATCCCAGAACCAGAGCCTGCGCCAACCATACTGGTTCTCATCGTGTACCGCACCCTAGGCGACCTATTGCCAGCACGTTACAACACTGAGAGAAGAAGTCTCAGGTGAGCCCCCCATGTGTAAAACACTTGTAATGTTGCTGTCATAGTTAGGACATGGTTAATGTCCTGTTCTCACAGGGTTAACTTTTGCCGGCCTCTCTTTGGATCTGGGAAGGGTATTTATACTCCCTCCAGACTAGGATTCCCTGTCAGCTATACTGTTATTCTGGCTGTGTGTCTGACCCCCCTGGTGTGCGTGTATACTGCATTGCTTGTTTGATTCCCGTGTATGACCCGGTCTGTCCCCTCACTCTGTACTCCGTCTCTCGTTTTGGTACTATTGTCTTCTCCGGTTCTGACCTCCTGGCTTGGCTATTGTTACTCCGTTACAGTTTGTCCCTATTGTACCGTCCATTGCCCGTTCTGGCTTTCTGATCTATTGCTACGTCCTGACTATTCGCTCTGTCTAACCCTTTGGTACTGTCCTGCTATCTCGTGCTTTGACCCGGCTTGATCTGGTTTACGTCCCTGTCTATGCCCCTTGGTAACTTGTCCCGTAGTTACCTTTCTAGGAGTTTCCCTGCAGCTCCTAGCTCTGTGGAGCTTAGGTCAAGCCCCCAGCAGTCACGTGCTTCAGGTCCTGATAGTCTGAAGCACGCATCGTCACTGCTGCTGCCCCGCTCCACGGAGCGGGGGCGCCATGTCGTCAACAACTAGGGTGCCATCCTCCGCGGTCAGGAAGGGCCTCATTAGGGCTGTCTAGGGCATTATAGTTTTTTTGCCCCTTCTGCAATTTATATTCAACCATATTTGGAATACATACAGATTTCTTTTTTAGACCCCCTGGTATTCTGTGTGATTCTACATGTGTGTGTTTCTTTTAAATATTTAATTAAAAGTTATATTTTAGGGGTTTTTCCTTGCTGCGCCCCTACATTAGCGCCTCCTTTAAAGCGAATCTGTCACCATATTTGTCACCCTATTTTTCGCCTATCAGCTGCCGACACCGCCATCAGGGGCTTATCTACAGCATTCTGTAATGCTGTAGATAAGCCCCCGATGTAACCTGAAAGATAAGATAAAAGAGTTAGATTATACTCACCCTGCCGTTCGGTCTGGTCCGATGGGTGTCGCTGTCCCGTCTGGCGCCTCCCATCTTCTAACGGTGACGTCCTCTTCTTTGCTGCCTGTCGTGGTTCTTGCGCAGGCGCACTGCTCTGCCCTGTTGAGGGCAGAGCAGAGTCCTGCAGTGTGCAGGCACCGGGAGAGTTCTGGCGCCTGTGCACTGCAGTGTTCTGCTCTGCCCGCAATTAGGCAGAGCAGTGCGCCTGTGCAGGAGCCACGACAGGAAGGAAAGAAGAAGCTGTCACCATTAGAAGGGAGGCGCCGGCTTGCAACACCGATCTAACTCCTTTTTCTTATCTCTCCGGTTACATCGGGGCTTATCTACAGCATAATAGAATGCTGTGGATAAGCCCCTGATGGCGGTGTCGCCAGCTGATAGGCAAAAAATAGGGTGACAGATTCCCTTTAACTCCTTCCTTCCTGGACTGCTCAACTTTTAATACATTTCAGTGCAACATCTTTAATACTAGACAGCAGCAGCCTGCATCCTGTTAACAGATGGTGAAAAATTACAACCTCAAGCAGGGCTGAAATGATGGGAGTTCTAGTTTCACTAAACCAGGCAAGTCACATGATAAATAGCTTACAAAGTTTTTTGTCTTTTTTTTTTTTTTTTTTTTTTAAGGATCCACAAGAATCCGGTGTTAAATACTCCCATCATTAGTGTGTCCGTTCTCCGAGACCAGACCTTTATCCATGGGGATCTGGACGGAGCGCTGATAATAGACTTTCAACTGCTGGAAACGGTGAACAGAAGCAAACCCGTGTGTGTACAGTGGAATCACACAACCCAGTACGTCCCCTCTGCTGAATACAACCTACATGTATTATATACTGCATGTATGCATGAGAAGTGATAGTGGATATGATATTGGAGGAATCTATTTCTTTTACACCTTTGTATCTTACACTTTCAGAGTAGACCATCCAGGGAGCTGGACGGCTAAGGACTGTGAGCTGATCTTCAGGAACACCACTCATGTGCGCTGCCAGTGCTCCCGGTTTGGTAGTTTTGGAGTCCTTATGGATGGTTCCCATCGAGAGGTAAATGTCCTGACTGATCTTTATTCTGACCTCTCTCGATGCTTTCTGTCATACATCTAATCCCTATATGATTATAACCTCCCTATACCCAATTATAAGAGTAATAGATTTTTCAGTGACTTCATAGACTATCTGATTATCTATAATATCATTCATCTGGCAGCGTTATACGGCAGGACACTTCTCCGTAGCTTGTACCCTCATTGTATAATATGTGTTTTCTTCTTTCAACAGCAATTAGAGGGAGATCTGGAGACCTTGGCCGTCGTCTCTTATACCTGCGTGTCCATCTCGCTGGCGGCTCTTTTGTCTACATTTGCAATCTTGACGTCTCTGAAGGGGGCGAAATCCAACACGAGGGGGATCCACTCTAATATCGCCGCTGCACTTTTCTTCTCTGAACTTGTGTTTCTACTGGGCATCAACAGCACAGAAAACGAGGTAAGAGAGTGGATAGTGAAGGGGTATTCTGGTAAGAAAAAGGATCGGTGGAGGTCAGAACTGATCAGTGGAGCTCAGGAACTGATGCCCACCTCTGCACGCACCTTTCCTGCCCTATAAAGAATGAATGGTGCGGCAGCACACGTACACAACCATCACCCCAATCACACGAGGCACAGCTACATTCTGGTGAATATTTGGGGTCTCAGCAGTTGGACCCCTCACCAATTTAGTAATTATCAAATATCTTTCTCATTCTAGAATAAACCTTTAATCTGTTTTCCCATATTAGAAATTTGTAGCATTTCCTGTAGATACATTTTGGATAGGTGGGAGTCTCACCTTTGGGGGATGTCGTACCACTAAACCTTGTTCCATCACTTCACAGAAGCGACCATTGTAAATTAATTATGGTGTTTCTTTGTCTTTCTCCCAGTTCCTGTGCACCGTGATCGCCATCCTGCTTCATTATTTCTTCTTGTCCACGTTTGCCTGGTTATTTGTGGATGGACTCCATATTTACCGCATGCAGACAGAAGTCAGGAACGTGAACTACGGAGCCATGAGGTTTTACCACGCCATTGGTTGGGGCGTTCCAGCCATTATTACAGGTACACATCATATGGTGTCAGGCTCACATTTGTCCATCAAGCCCTAAATTTGTACCACAAATCATAATAAATGTCTTTCCTCGCAGGTTTGGCAGTGGGACTGGACCCTGAAGGTTACGGAAACCCAGATTTTTGCTGGATCTCGATCCATGATAAACTTGTGTGGAGTTTTGCTGGACCAGTCGCTATTGTCATAGTGGTAAATATTCCTCCTTTACGAGTAGCCATTAATGGATGAGCACATGTATTTTTTCCATCTCCTGGTTTATCCCATCATTCATTTCAGCTCCATGATATACATTTATTCTGGAAGTTCAACGAACCAGCAGTTATTAAGGAATTGAGGCATCTTGTGCAAAACATTGGAGGATATTCTCCAAATTCACAAACTGATGCTTATTTTTCTAAAAGAATGAATAAATGAAATAATAACCTATAAAGTTTGCTAAAACTGGGAAAGTGGTCACTGCTTCCCACAAGATCAACACATTCTTCTACTTAAATACTCAGTACTGCTGTGAACCTTGTTCCTTTCACTACCTGCCTGGGATCTCCCTATAACTCTCATTCTTATCCTAACCTCATGCTCCATCACATTCAGCCTCATCTGCACTAATATAATGACATGACGTCACTGCCTCCTACAAAGTCAGCATCTTCTTCTCCTGCTGCTGTGAACTTTTGTGTGATCATAGAATCGCAGAGTTGGAAGGGACCTCCTGGGCCATCTGGTCCAACCCCCTGCTCAAAGCAGGATTCGCTAAATCATCCCAGTCAGATGTCTGTCCAGCCTCTGTTTGAAGACATCAATTGAAGGAGAACTCACCACTTCTCGTGGCAGCTTGTTACACTCATTGATCACTCTAACTGTCAAAAAGTTTTTTCTAATATCTAATCTGTGTCTCCTCCCATTCAGTTTTATCCCATTGCTTCTAGTCTTTCCTTGTGCAAATGAGAATAAAGTTGATCCTTCTACAATGTGACATCCCTTTAGATATTTGTAGACAGCTATTAAGTCTCCTCTCAGTCTTCTCTTTTGCAAACTAAACATTCCCAAATCCTGCAACCTTTCCTCATAAGACAGGGTTTGCAGACCGGTCACCATTCTGGTCGCTCTTTTCTGAACTTGCTCCAGTTTGTTGATGTCTTTTTTAAAATGTGGTGCCCAAAACTGGACACAATATTCCAGATGAGGTCTGACCAAAGAGGAGTAGAGGGAAATAATGACTTCACGTGATCTAGACTGTATGCTTCTGTTAATACATCCTAGAATTGCATTTGCTGCTGCTGCTGCATCACACTGTTGACTCATATTCAGTCTGTGATCTATTAGTATACACAAGTCTTTTTCACATGTGCTGTTGCTTAGCCCTATTCCTCCCATTCTGTATATGCTTTTTTCATTTTTATTGCCCAGATGTAGTACTTTGCATTTTTCCCTGTTTCCCTGTTAAAAACCATCTGCTCTAATCCTCACTTTCTCTGCTCTTGAGCGGATCTTACATGCTATTGCTTGCTTTTTATGATTGGTTTCAGGTTAATGGCGTTATGTTCCTCATGGTGGCCAAACTTGCCTGCTCCCCCGGACAGAAGGAAACAAAGAAAAAATCTGTACTGTAAGTGTATCCTGAGTTTTCTTTATATATTGAATGATGTTATACTCATCTTAAAGAAACAGTCCAGGCAAAGCTGTTATACTGTGCTACGGCTCGAGCAGGGCATGACGGGGATTCTCTCCTTGGTGTCATGCTCTGCCCCTCAGACCCTGCACTGATCACAATGCCTCATTCACACGTCAGTGATTTTCTCATGCAATAAAATAAGTCTGAGTTTTATTAACATTTTTTCTTCATCAGAAATTGGATAGTGCATCATTTTTTACCATCAGTTTGGTCAAAGTTTCATCAGATTTTCTCGAATGAGAAAGGAAGCAATTTTCCTTTTTTTTTTTGGGGGGGGGGGGTATCTATCAGGTTCATTAACTTGCATTGCCAATTTGGATCCATCACGTAAATCAAAATCAGGCATGTCTCCTCGATGCTTTGTAAAAATCACTTACTTTTGAACAGCCCCCCCTCACTGTTATAGGTAAGAGTGCGATCCGAAAAAAAACACACAAAACTCAGATGTGTGAATGAGGCCTTACGTAGGGTATTCGTTTTTGCCTGAAGTGTTTTTGTAACTACCTGGTGATCAGACTTTCCAGTACTGTTTTTTATGGTGGAAGTGACAGTGAATTACATTATTGGCATTTTCTATTTAAGAGTGGACGAGGCCCAAATTTTCCTTAATATCTTGTAGAATAGAACGAGGAGTATTTAGAGTATCAGGCAGAAATTGGAATTGTACACAGAAATATGACGGTAAGATCTCAGGATAGAGAAGACAGGGCAATTCCTAGGATCGGCAGAAGATGTGGAAATGTAAGCAGAAGAATGTCAGTAATGCGGCCTGAGTGGCAACTACCTCATTAGAATATCTTTCCCTCATTAAAGGGGTATTCCCATTGCCATCACATAATGATTGCTGGGGGCCGACGTTAAGGACAAATATTGATCGTCTGAATGATTTAACCTCTCTACTTCAGCAATGCATTCCCATCACAGTTTTTCCTTGTTCACAGGGGCGTTCCCAGACACCCACCGCAGCACAGCACTGCTTCATGTGAATAGTGCCGGCTGCCATAGCTTGCATAGACCCAGCTTGCTACTGTGCAGTAAAAAAAACTGTGAAGGGTATACAATGCTGAAGCAGCGATGTTGCCTTTCATTCTCCGTATCGGTGGGCATCCAAGAGGTCAGACCCCCATATTCCAGCGACATGCCCTCACTTACCGGAATGGGAAAACTCCTTATAGGAGCTGTACAGAATATCAGAATTAGATCCCTTATAAATGTGACATGCTCTAATGATTGCAGAGGAGCTTTGTGGGCTTTGTCATTCCTCTCAATGTAAAACCTCTAGTCAGCTTCCCCCCCCCCCGTCTGATAACAGAAGACAATAGTTTACATTCATTCATAAAAACCTTTTAGGGTCGAGGTCGGTTTACACCTGCTGACTTTGTAATCTTACACGAGTGCCAATCTGTAAATACTCACCGGTCAGTGGTTGTTTAGAAGCCTGTTCACACAAGCAGATTGAACGATCTGGATACTTCAGCACACATAGGCTGTTCGTTGTTCTTGGCATCGCAGGTTCTGTTCACTGTCAAAAACAATAATCATTTGTGGAGCCAAAAGATCATATCACCCAAACAACCAACGTTTTGCTTGTTCGTCGAGTGATCTGCAGCTTATTTAGACTGCAAGATTATTGTGAAACAAATGTTCCTGCAAACCCTCTTTCACAATAATCTTATGGTATACATGGGCCTTCTGTGTCCCCTTTAATAGCTCATGATGGATGAAGTGATATACTGAATGTGCATCCAGTTTGTATAAAATACATTGTATAATCCTGTGCAAGGTGCAACCAGTGTAAGCACACATAGCGTGGCGTAAGATGGGGGTGTAATGTGCATATGATGTCCTCCTCCCTCGGTGCCCCTTGTACATGTATGCATGCTGCAGATCGTGCCCCTTGTATATGGGATACATGATGAATGTATTGATGTTCTCTTTCCTGGTGTAATCTCCATGTCTATGCTCTCTGCTGCTTCTTCCTGTCTCCCTGTAGCATGACTATACGGAGCTCCTTCATTCTCCTCCTGTTTATCAGCACTGCCTGGCTATTCGGTCTGCTGGCTGTAAATAACAGCATTCTGGCCTTTCACTACCTCTATGTTCTCCTCTGCAGTCTGCAGGTAAAATCACTTCCTACGGCTCTAGTCAGTGGGTCATTTCCGGGACAGATCTGTATCTGATCGTGCTCGTCTCTTGTGCAATATAAGGGTTATATAATATAGACGACGCCATGAATTGCAGACCGTGCACAATATGATGTAAGGGAGTAATGGATGTTCTGTAGACGGCGTTATCTCTGTAATTCTGACCAAGTATTTCGAGGGCATCAGGCCGATCATGTCTGTTCATCTTACGTCTCATTAAAACGGCAGTGGCTTTTATGCAAAAAAGATTTTCATCAGTGTTTGGTTGGTGTGTCAGCATCTACCATCAGTAATTTCTCATATGATAAATATAAAACCCAAATTACAAAGCTTCTCTTACCCACTACAATGCGAATACTGGACAGTACATAGATTGCACACTGATGTCAGCCGTGTGCTGCCTGGGATTTTCATGGACCCATAGACTTATATGGGAGTTTTGACCCATAATTTGAATTAAAAAAAATGGACATGTCTTAGCTTTTATGTCGATCACTCAGTCCACAAAAAAAAAAGGCCGTGTTAACAGCCACTTAGACTATAATGGGTTCATGTTCTATCCATGAAAATACAGATTGAACTCAGACATTAAAACATGGACGTCTGATTGGCACTTTCAGCCATGCACTAAGGCCTCAATCAACTATATAGAGGGGCCAAATATTATAAGTTCTGAGAACCTGCATATAAAACCCAAAGGGAGAACTCAGCAATTAGGAGTTTATAAAAAATGCCAGGATTAATTATAGCAGCCCCAGTAAAGTTGAATGTCCCTGTTGTATGCCACCCTCTCTTCGTTATGATCCATTGCCTATATGTTCCCCCTCCATGTCATAATAACCTATCCTTGTACACTGACTATGACTCTCTGTGCCGTCGTTCTGCCTCCATGTCCTCTATATATACACAATAAACCATCATTTTATTAACACGCTCGCATGTGTCCCATGTACAAAGACTCTTTCTCTCCGTATATACTGTATACCATTACCATCTCTTACATACCCTAACATGTCACCGCTTGACATTACAGTACCCATTCATCCCAATGTCTGGCATTTCTACCATTAGTGCATCTGCACCCAGAGTAGTATGGTGACCCATATTCTAGCACTCGATCCTCAATGCCTCTTACTTCCACAGTTGTATTATGCACACATTATGTCATGTCCGATGCCTCCACAGGGTTTGGCGGTGCTGGTTCTTTTCTGCATACTCAACGAAGAAGTCCAAGAGGGTTGGAAAATACTATGTCTTGGCAAGAAAGGTCAGGGAGAGGAGTCATCCAGACAAGCTCCAATGGGGGTAATGTACTGCGATTGTTTTCCGCTGTACAGTTATTAGTAGCACCCATCATAAGATATACTGTGTATAAATCTTATTTCTTTCCTCGCAGGGTCCTAATGCTTACAATAATACGGCCTTATTTGAGGAGAGCGGTCTGATCAGGATCACTTTAGGAGCGTCCACAGTGTCATCAGTCAGCAGTGTGCGCACCGCACGTACCCACTCCAGTCACAGAGCCTATCTGAGGTAGACTGACGATTTATTATACACCGTAAGCCCTTTTATCTTTAGAAAATCTGATAATCCAGTATTAAGCCCCGTCACACACAGCGATCTCGCTAGCGAGATCGCGGATGAGTCACAAGTTTTGTGACGCAACAGCGATCTCACCAGCGAGATCGCTGTGTGTGACACTTACCAGCGACCGGCCCCCCCTGCCGGGTATCACTGATCGTCCTGGAATGGCCAGGACATTTTTTTGATCGCTGGTCTCCCGCTGGCCAGTGCCGCGCGCTGCTTAGAAACCCGATGTGTACCTTGGTTACCAGCTCCCTGCACCAGCACGCTGGTAACTAAGGTACACAGTGGGTAACTAAGCGACGTGCGTCGCTTGTTACCTGCGTGTCGCTGTCCTGGTCGCTGGTGAAGCTGCCTGTTTGACAGCTCACCAGCGATCATCTAGCGACACACCAGCGATCCCGACAAGGTCATATCGTTGTCGGGATCGCTGGTGAGTCGCTATGTGTGACGGGGCCCTTAGATGGATTGAGACTCGGTGTGACTGCTGCCACATTTCCCCTTCTTTGCTTTGAGTCATAGATAAGTGGCTTATCGGCCGTAGAGATTACAGTGAGACTGCCGGGCGCTACCACCATGGTAACCAGTCCGTCTTAGATTACCTCGGTATTTCTTGGGACCGAGGTGAAGGATTTATACTATTTGACCAAGGCTTTTCTGTACTTGTTACATTAATAAGTAGGAATTTTTGTTGTACAGTATGGAAACTTTGTTAGGTATTTGTGATGAGTATTTTTTAGTAAAATATAAGAACTCATTTTGAAATACCCTTATAGGATGAGGATTTATATTCAGAACACTCATATTTTAGGCAGACCAGAGAGCGGTCTCACACTGGAGGACCTGGTACATCCAGACATTCCATGGACAATCTGTTCATATCATTGAGAGTTGCGTAATGCCTCACTATTCCTGTGGTGGCGCTGCAGGGAAATTGAACACTCACTGCTATGGTCCCTAGTTTTCAGCTGATCAATGAGGTTCCTTGGAGATCGAGCCCTGTTTTCAGTTTATAGTCTGGGGATAACTTTTTGTTCAAGGTGGAGAAACCCTTTAAGTTCTGACATTGACCTTGTTGATTCTTTTGCAGAGAAAACATTGCAGCTCGACAGGGTTCCGCCAAAGACCATAGTCATCACTCTGGTCCTACTGACCTAGACATGGCAATGTTTCATCGAGATGCTGGAGGAGGTAAAGAGATATGTTAAAGAGTTTTTCCAGAACTATAATATTGATTATCCTTAGAATAGATCATTAAGGGAGTGGATCAAAAAGATTCTCAGGACCTCGGTGCAGCAATTGTCCATGGCTGCTGGGCTGCAAAACTCTTCCTACCTTGTGGAATTCCCGGCATCCATTCTGATTAGTTGATGATGCACGTATGACTTTGTGCTGGGCCTTCCCATCAAAAAAGGAGCCAGAGGATTAGGTTCGGAGGGCTCTCGTCCTATGGGCACGGACTACGACGTGGCTGCTGGGCCAGGGTTCTGAAAATGTATATGATCAACTCTTGTCATGAATATCAGATTCAGGGGACTGACGCCAGAAGCCCCCACCAATCAGCTGTTTGCAGCTGCGGACAGATGTAAACAGTGTATGTTGTGGCCACTCTCCGGTACAGCAACCAGGTCCAGTTCCTTTCAATAGGAGATGAGCTGCAGTAACCAGGAACAGCCACTACACCATGTATGGCTCTTAGACTGTTTGCACCCAGCTGGAGCTGCAATCCGCCAATTGGTGGGGCTGCTGGATGTTGCACCCTCACCAATATGATATTGGTGACCTATTCTAAGAAAACAACATTAGCTTAAATTTCCTGGAAATCACCTTTAAAGGAGTCTTATAATTATTACATTATATCGATGGAAAGGTGTCTGTTACCAGGTGCCCCCATTCACACCAGGGGTGTCGATTTTATACTTTCCCTAAGAGTACAGGTTGTGCCTTTTGCCCTTTACCCTGTGTATGTTTTGGTCTTATTGCAAACATTGTGAATAATATTTTCTATATGTGCGTGTTATCTCTCTAGAACAAGATTCCGACACGGACAGCGACCTGTCATTGGATGAGGAGCGCAGCCTATCTATCCCATCATCAGAAAGTGAAGAAAATGTTCGTCCCCGAAGCAGGTTTCAGCGGCAGTTCAAGCGAGCAGCTCACAGCGAAAGACTCCTCACCAACCCATCAAATCACAGCCCTAAAGGTGACGCCGCGGCCCCCACATCATGCAATGTATCATGGGATAGAGTGCACTGTATAATAAAGATAATGTCCACATTGCAGAGGAACTACATACCGTACCGTATATAAGCCCTGCACATCCCCAGGACTCAGCCTGCTCAGAGCTGGCGGTATCTCCAGTATCAGTACAACACTTGATAGACACCTCTCTTTCCTTACAGATATGGATGGCAATGACCTGATGTCCTATTGGCCGGCCCTGGGAGACCCAGAAGGGCAACCAAACTCATTGCAGAAATGGGGGTCTGAAAGGAAACTTGGTATCGATCTCAATAAAGACGCGGCTAACAATAACCAGCCAGACCTGACCAGCGGGGATGAAAACTCTCTCACGCACTCCCATAGGCAAAGAAAAGGTGACACACCAGAATTAGCTTACACTATTGTTACAGATGTCCATGTTTAGGGGGATATTGCCATTAATGTGGCTGTCCTGTTTTGAGTATCGCTTTTCATACACTTTACAGAGAAAAAAATTGGGCCTCATAGGTTAATCATCGAATTCAGTTTTCTCCTTCAGTCCCATTGCCCCTGGACAGAAGGCTTAAAAGTCATTACTAACCCCATAACTGCAGAGTCCAGACCTCCTCTGGTACTACCATCAGCACAAACACTGGGCCTCCAACGGGAGCTTCATGGCTGAGCAGCTGCATGCAGCCGTACATCACCAAGCACAATGCCGAGCGTT
Organism: Dendrobates tinctorius; assembly: GCF_039654945.1. Classification (NCBI taxonomy): domain Eukaryota; kingdom Metazoa; phylum Chordata; class Amphibia; order Anura; family Dendrobatidae; genus Dendrobates; species Dendrobates tinctorius. Next base: position 7,442,763 of record NW_027361709.1, read on the forward strand.
GGATGGAGTGGTGTAAAGCTGCCACCGCTAGACTTTGGAGGAGACGTGTTCTGTGCAGTGATGGGTCATACTTCTCTATCTGGCATCTGATGGATGAGTCTGGGTTTGGTGTGTCCAGTCACTAGCTGACTGCATTGTGCCCACCGTACAGCTTGGGGAAGGAGGATAATGCTATGGGCTGTTACCAGGAGGCGGCCTTGAACCCTTAGTTCCATTGAAGACATTGTGGACAATTGTAGCTTCCAGCTTTGTGGAACCAGTTTGGGGAAGACCCTTTTCTGTTCCCCATGACTGTGCCCAGTGCACAAGCTCCATACAGACAAGGTTGAGAGAGTTTGTTGGAAGAAAAATGACTGTCCTTACAGAGCCTGGACCTCAACGTCATCCAACACCTTAGGCCTCTTTCACACATCCGTCTGTCACCATCAGTCAAAATCCGCCATTTTTCTTGGCGGATCTGTTTTTTTCCCCATTGAGTTGCATTACCGGCGGATCTTGACGGATGGTTATCCGTTGGATTCGTTTGTATACGGATCCGCCAAAATTTTGGCGTCCGCCGACTTGCCCAGACGGACAATGAAACGTTTTTTTGGCCGTCCGGATCCGCACTTTACAGTGCACATGCCCGGAGGAATTCAATCAGCCGGAAATTTAACCCTAAACTCGGTTCTGGCGGCTCAGAAAATTCTCTCTCTCTCTCAAAATAACGGTCCGGTGACAACCGTTTGTTTCAATCCGCCAACGGATCCATTTGCCGCCATTTTGACGGATTTCAACTGAGCTAAAAAACGGATGTGTGAAACAGGCCTTAGGGATGACCTAGAACGGAGATTATGAGCCTAGCCTCTCCCCAACATCAGTGTCTGACCTCACAAATGTGGAAAAAAAATATCCCACAGACACCTCAAAAATCTTGTAGAAAGCCTTCCCAGAAAAGCCGTTGCTTTTCTGGGAAAAGCAACTTATGGTATTATTATTATTATTATTATGGTATTAAGATTCCATATTAATACCCATGGATTTAGAATGAGAGGTTTTAGAATGACAAAGGGTAAATGACTATATAGGGGCTTATCCCAAGAATAATAACTCATCACCAGACGTTAGTGAAATCGTATGTGCTCATCATGGGACTGCTTCAATACAAGCGGGGGTGGTCCAACTACATTGGAGATGGTGACTATATGTGAATTTTGTTAGGGCAGATATTTTCGGCAAGTGTTCGCTGATATGCAGATAGATAAAAACCTATTAAAGTGGAGCAAAACTAAAAGTGTGTGTGTATATATATCTGTAGAAATATGTATTATATATAGTTATTTCTACTGACTTCTCAAGAGTATTGGCAGAATCGCTGATGTCTGCTGTACGTCTGCTCACAAAGGAGCCCAGCACTTTTACTTCTAATTTGAGAAGTTCTGCTCATCTGCACATAACCTTTACCAGTCTACAGGGGCTACTAAAAAGTTTTCCTAACCTATTTCCTATTGTATTTTTCCCACCCAGGAATCTTGAAGAATCGACTTCAGTATCCACAAGGTTTGCCGTCCATGGGTAGGATGACAAACGAACTATCATGGTACAAGACCTCCACGTTGGGACACAGGGCTGTGCCGGCAGCCTCGTATGGCAGAATGTATTCTGGAGCTGGCAGTCTGTCTCAGCCAAACAGTAGATACTCTTCTCGAGAGCAGCTTGACATGCTGATGAGAAAGCAGATGTCCAGAGAGCAATTGAGTAGGAATAATTCCCGAGAACTTCTGGAAGCTGTATCCAGTAGGCATGGGTCTCGAGAACAACTAGATACCATACCCAGTCGACATGGTTCAAGAGAACACCTGGAAATTATTTCCAGTCGACATGGATCTAGAGAACATCTAGAAAGCATATCAAGCCGACATGGTTCTAGAGAACATTTAGACCAGTCCGATGTGAGAAGCGATATAAGGGATAACCTGCCCAGAAAGCATGCTTCTAGGGAACACCTGGAAGAGTTACATAGCAGATATGGGTCAAGAGAGCAACTTGACCCAGGGCCAGTACGGGAGCTATCTAGAGAATGGGTAAACACTTTGCCAGGTAGGCAAGTTTCTAGAGAGAGAATGGACTCTATATTAAACAGACATCCTTCTAGGGAACAACTAGACCTTCAGTCGAGAAGACAGCCTTCCAGAGAGCAATTAGCATCAAGTAGGCAACTGTCAAGGGAACAACTGGACTTTTTATCAAGAAGGTCTAACTCCAGAGACCATCTGGACACAGTGCCTAGTTCATGTACAGATAACTTAGAACCTCTTTCTAGAAGACAGCCGTCTAGAGAAAATTTGGAAACTATTTCTAAAAGGCTTCCATCTAGGGACAACCTTGAACTTCTCTCTAGAAGACAACCTTCCAGGGAAAATTTAGACACGGTTCCCAGTCGGCATCCATCTACCGAGCAGCTAGATATCTTATCATCCATCCTGGCTTCATTTAATACATCCGTCCTTTCATCCAATAACTCCGCCCAACAAACCGTGAACCCTTCAGTGCAAAACTCCTCAACGCCATCTCTCCTGTGTTCTTCTACACCCCATTCTGCCACGTCACACAGCATATCCGAGATGTCTGCAGATTCTGAGTAAGTCAGATCTATTTATCTGTTGGTGAAAATTCACCAGAACTTTCTCTGATAAAATTATACAAACTTTTGCAGAACTTTCACTAGTTCAGGCTGTACAGATAGTTATCAACGTAACCCATGCTGTGATGTTAGCGAATGGCTGGACACCCCAAAAACCTTTAGTGAAGGTTGCTACCACTTTATTCAGCTGCTTTTCATTGCACTGGAGATAGGGTGGTCTTGCATATTGCAAATGCAATTAGGACTGCATTAGTCTTGAGTTCAGTGAGGGTGAGACCCTGCCTATGGGTAGATTAGACAGTTGACCCCAGCTCACTAATACTTCTGATAATTGGAGCACTGCAGCTTTTCAGTACATTTTGCATGCACCACTTTTAGATAGACATGAGTGAAAGGATTTCAGTCTTCAGATTTATCTAATTACTGCTTCCATTCTTCAACAATAAGGTATTGAAAGTGATGAATTATTATAAAACAAAGTGCAATAGAAAGTAGCAGAATTTTTCATTATGCTGTGACTTGAGCGAGGACCATGACTTATCTCTACACATACCTACTGGGACGTGTGCACGATACCGGTCAACCGTTAGTACAGGACATGTCCATGATACTTGCCGATGTGCAGTGTCCCGGTCGGTATGAGTAGATGACACGTCATCCATGCCGCTCACCTCATGATGAGTAGGTGAGCGGCAACGGAAAACCCCTGCAGAGGCTACATCAACTTTCTCATACTATTTTTTAGGCTTTTTTTTTTTTAATCTCTTTTTATTGAAAGATTCCACAAAATAATATGACAAACATGCGACATTGCAGTGCAAAGAATTCAGATTAATCCACTTAATCACAATCCACAACTTCAGTTCCAGAAGTATACTTTCAATAATAAAATAGACAAACAACACAGATAAACATTAAGCATAATGTGTTCAATTCTCAACAGCATTGCATCACAATCAGGGGATTCTTAATTAGGGTTCTAAGTTTGCAGCAATTCGGGTTATAATAAGCGAATAAGCAAATATTCCTGAGTCCACGTAAAGGATCACATTTATGCACTGCAAAAGAGACACTTCAAGGGTTCTATCTCATAGTTGAGGAAATTATGGCATCGGGAGCTAGTTGTGTCAAGGGCGAGTCACACCACCTTTCCCAAATTTTATGAAATTTGAGGACATCCCCTGTTCCTGTGTAGAATTTTCTCATATGGAATTATATTATTCACCAATTTTTTCCACTGATTGATCGAAGGAGACCTTCCCCCCCATCCACCTCAATGCTATCGCTTTCCTAGCGAGAAACAGAACCGCCCTAAGAAATATTCTGTCATAATGAGTCCACATCTCTTCGTCCACCACACACATCAGTGGACTACATTCTATTGGTATCCCAATTATCCTTTCTAGTGTAAAAATTATGTCCTTCCAATATCTTCTTATAATTCTACAATCCCCAATGAGATGCCAAAAATCTGTATTTTTTAGACTTTTAATGGAAAAAATATATAAAACCTACTGCACTTGGTAATAGATGTCACAATTAAAATGTCCTACCGGTTTTTTGGTTTTTTTTGCAGCTGCAAGGCAGAATTATGGGTTTTCATAGTAAGAGACAATAAGAAAACTGTAGTCTGATTCTGCAGTTTTATTTAGAAGTGTTCGTTAGAAGAAACTTAGGGACAGACAGAAGAACGAAAGAGACTGCAAGGCCGCAGGAATACACTAGAGACTTGGTTGTCTCCTACCATGGAAACTGCATAGCACTTCTATACACAAAACGATAGGACATTTTTATTGAAGACTTATTACAAAGTTGTTTCCTTTTAGATATATGGCTTTAAAAACTGTACATTGCCATCGTGTGTTATTTACACAAAGCAAATAAAAACCCTTTAATAGTAAGGTTCCATTGTAAATTATGAACTGATACTTACTAGTCCCATTTTTTGTCACCTACTTAAGGTTAGTGAGAAATGATGGTCATTCCTGAAAAAAAAAAAAAAAAAAAGACAACGGGACCAGAAGATACTATGGGCAGCCGTGCATGCAAGCACCTGGTTACATATTTGCTAGCGGAGGTCTGTAGTGCACTCGCCCGCTGGCCTGAGACCTGACTGAGCAGAAGGAGGTCGGAAATCTCAGGTAACCATTTACCAACTGCAATGCCGAAGCCAGGAGGAACATCTACAAGAGCACACGACCGCAACAGGAAGGAAGTGTGGCACCGGGCACTGACGCTGTATCTATGTATCGTCCGAAACGCTTGCTGCGGGAGGCTCCTTTAAATAGATGGTCATCAGGGGAAGAGAAGTTCACTGAACTAAATGGACATTTTTTTATACATTTTTCTACATTTGTAATCAGAGCTAAAAAAAAAAAAAAGAGAGAAAAAAAAAGAAAATTTTTATCCTTATTTTTAGGAGTAATTTGTCGATATCATTCCAGTGCAGACACTGTTATTATTGAGGGTTAATTATAAGGGGGATGTGAGAAAATAGGATTATGCTTGGACTTTCGAGAAAGTAGTGGAGAGTCTGGTGGATTAAGAGGAACCTATGACACAGGGTGAGAGGGGAAAAATAATGTGTATTGTACTATGATTGTATAAAAAGAAACTATAACGAAAATATCTTATAGTGTCTGGAATTCCTTACAGATGGGAAATTAATTGTATACCGCTTGCCTTTACCAATATGTGGGCTGCACCAAGTTAGAAAATTTCTTGGAAAATTTTAAAGGATATGTCCACTAATTTCCAGTTTTCATATAAAGTTTAGTCACTTAATAAATAGATGGAAATGTCCATCTTATAATGATCCTGCTTTAGGCTATATTCCCATAATGAGTTTTTGATGCTGCCTCAGAAATGCAGCGTCTTACAGTTCCAGCAGAGTGGATGGGATTTATAGAATTCTGCCCGCTGTGCTTTTATTTTACTCAGCGTAAGCCGACTTGCGGTCCGAGTTTCAAATCCGCAGCATGCCAGTTTCTCTTGCGGGCACACGGAGTTTTCTGTGCAGATTTTCCCCATAGGCTTGCGTTAGATGTGGAAAATCTGCAGAAAACAAATGCACAAGCATTTTTAATCAAAAAAGCATGTACTCTCCACCAAAGTATGTCAATAAACTTTTGTCAAAGCCAAATACCAGAAACTATTTTAAAAAAAAAAAGACACACCAAAAGAAGACATAAAATGCAGAATCAAAAACTAATGTAAAAAAAACAAACACAATGAAAAAACACAAGTAACATAATTTACATAATAGGTACAGAAATTCTGCAGCGTCAAAAACTCACCAAAAGCTTATTGTGGCAATGTAGCCTTATACTCCAGAGCTGCACTCACTATTCTGCTGGTGCAGTCACTGTATACATACAGTCATGGCCAAAAGTTTTGAGAATGACACAAATATTAATTTTTACAAAGTCTACTGCTTCATTTTTTCTAATGGCAATTTGCATATACTCCAGAATGTTATAAAGAGTGATCAGCTTAACAGCAAAGTGCAAAGTCAATATTTGCCTAGAAAATGAACTTTATCCCCCAAAACACATTTCAACATCATTGCAGCCCTGCCTTAAAAGGACCAGCTAACATCGTTTCCGTGATTGCTCCATTAAAACAGGTGTGGGTGTTGATGAGGACAGGGCTGGAGATCAATCTGTCATGATTAAGTAAGAATGACACCACTGGACACTTTAAAAGGAGGCTGTTGCTTGGCATCATTGTTTCTCTTCTGTTAACCATGGTTATCTCTAAAGAAACACGTGCAGTCATCATTGCACTGCACAAAAATGGCCTAACAGGGAAGAGTATCGCAGCTAGAAAGATTGCACCTCAGTCAACAATCTATCGCATCATCAAGAATTTCAAGGAGAGAGGTTCCCTTGTTGCCAAAAAGGCTCCAGGGCGCCCAAGAAAGACCAGCAAGCGCCAGGACCGTCTCTTAAGAGTGTTTCAGCTGCGGGATCGGGCTACCAGCAGTGCAGAGCTTGCTCAGGAATGGCAGCAGGCAGGTGTGAGTGCATCTGCACGCACTGTGAGGCGGAGACTCTTGGAGCAAGGCCTGGTCTCAAGGAGGGCAGCAAAGAAGCCACTTCTCTCCAGGAAAAACATCATGGACAGACTGATATTCTGCAAGAGGTACAGGGAGTGGACTGCTGAGGACTGGGGTAAAGTCATTTTCTCTGATGAATCCCCTTTTCGATTGTTTGGGACATCTGGAAAACGGCTTATTCGGAGAAGACCAGGTGAGCGCTACCACCAGTCTTGTCTCATGCCAACTGTCAAGCATCCTGAAACCATTCATGTGTGGGGTGGCTTCTCAGCCAAGGGAATGGGCTCTCTCTCAGTCTTGCCTAAAAACACAGCCATGAATAAAGAATGGTACCAGAATGTCCTCCAAGACCAACTTCTCCCAACCGTCCAAGAGCAGTTTGGCGATCAACAATGCCTTTTTCAACATGATGGAGCACCTTGCCATAAAGCAAAGATGATAACTAAATGGCTCAGGGAACAAAACATAGAGATTTTGGGACCATGGCCTGGAAACTCCCCAGATCTTAATCCCATTGAGAACTTGTGGTCAATCATCAAGAGACGGGTGGACAAACAAAAACCTTCAAATTCAAACAAAATAAAAGCATTGATTTTGCAAGAATGGACTGCTATCAGTCAGGATTTGATCCAGAAGTTGATTGAGAGCATGCCAGGGAGAATTGCTGAGGTCCTGAAGAAGAAGGGTCAACACTGCAAATATTGACTTGCTGCATTAACTCATTCTAACTGTCAATATAACCTTTTGCTACTCATAATATGATTGCAGTTATATTTCTGTATGTGATAAAAACATCTGACAAACACACATAAAAACCAGAGGCCAGCAGATCATGTGAAAATATAATATTTGTGTCATTCTCAAAACTTTTGGCCATGACTGTACATTACTGATCCTGAGTTACATCCTGTATTATACTCCAGAGCTGCACTCACTATTCTGCTGGTGCAGTCACTGTGTACATACATTACATTACTGATCCGGAGTCACATCCTGTATTATAGTCCAGAGCTGCACTCACTATTCTGCTGGTGGAGTTGCTGTGTAGATACATTACTGATCCTGAGTTACATCCTGTATTATACTCCAGAGCTGCACTCACTATTCTGCTTGTGCAGTCACTGTGTACATACATTACATTACTGATCCTGAGTTACATCCTGTATTATACCCCAGAGCTGCACTCACTATTCTGCTGGTGCAGTCACTGTGTACATACATTACATTACTGATCCTGAGTCACATCCTGTATTATACCCCAGAGCTGCACTCACTATTCTGCTGGATTCAGTCACTGTGTACATACATTACATTACTGATCCTGAGTTACATCTGTCACGTGGACCCGTCCTGTGTGACGCGACCAGCAGGCCGGTAACTAAAACAACAGGACGCGGCACGTGATACTGTCCCTTGTGACACGGCTCGCAGGCCGGTAACTAAAACAACAAGACAAGGGGTAGGGAAACGGTTACAACAGTGGGCCCTGCGATAGGGACAGGGGACATGGAGACCTCATGCACTCCCCTGAGTCAGTGTCCCTAACACTCCTAACGTTCCCTATACCGGTTCCGCACCGGGCGCCGATCACGAACCGGTCGCCCTAGCACACCCTACACCTATCCCTTGCTAGGGAGCTGTGTGGCGCAGGCACTGGCCCCACCGCTGCACTAATGCACACTAAGGAAAAACACAAACAGGGAAACACCACTTAGCTTTACTCTGTTGCACTTGCTCCTGGCAACAGAGTCCACCACCAGCATGCAGCTCTCCTCCTGAATCGCTGCCACCAAGCTCTGTCAGAGCTGCTCTCCAGCTCCTTCCTCCACCAAGGATGGTTGAAATGAACACTATCACCAACACTGATTGCAACACCTGTGACTCTTTTATAGCAGAGCCAGCAATCACACCTGCAGTATAATCATGTGCACTTAACTAAGAAACCAGAGTGCAATGACGCTCACCACCACCGGGGGGAAACTTAAAAAAAACACCACAGTGCAATAATCCTAAGGGCCACCAGGGGCAAAAACCCACCTTAAGCACAGCTTAGGGAAAAAAAAAAGGTTACCTGTGCTTTATATCTGTCATGATCCAGTAATAGTGAGTGCAGCTCTGGAGTGTAATACAGGATGTAACTCAGGATCAGTAATGTAATGTAAGGACACAGTGACTGCACCAGCAGAATAGTGAGTGCAGCTCTGGAGTATAATTTAGGATGTAACTCAGGATCAGTAATGTATGTACACAGTGACAGCACCAGCAGAATAGTGAGCGCAGCTCTGGAGTATAATACAGGATGTAACTCAGGATCAGTAATGTATGTATACAGTGACTGCACCAGCAGAATAGTGAGTGCAGCTCTGGAGTATAAATTAGGATGTAACTCAGAATCAGTACAGGATAAGTAATGTAATGTTTTTACTAAGTCACTCAATGCAGAATGTGCCTGTATAATACTTTTTAGCCTAAAAAGTCTTGATGGGAAAACAGACCAAAACTTGATAAATTCCATTAGGCCGGGGTCACACTTGCGAGTGCGCCTCAATACCCGGCGGTTTGGACCAAAGCGTTCAGCTGCATAGAAAGACATACAGCCACACGCTCCGGTCCTGAGTGCCGGCGGCAATGCCGGGTATTGAGGCGCGAGTTTCTCGCATAGCACTCGCAAGTGTGACCCCGGCCTTATAAATACCGTAAGATCTGTCTGACGCTGCTGATACTGCTCATATGAGAGGCATGGCAGAGCATTGTGGCTTCCATTGTAAAGGAAAGCCACATTGGCACCGTGAAGAAAAGTCTAGACTGTTATATAATTTTCAAAGGTGGACATATCCTCTAAAGCTTCGATCCCCCACCCCACTGCATAGCATTCTAAAAATATATACTGTTTCTTAGGAATCGGTATAAACATTATCATCCTTGATATACGGTCCTGTTTTGTCAACAACTGTATTGGATGGCGTATACGCCATATATAGGACCGCACAATGCTGGCAGTATCAGTGAGGACAAGAACTGGTGACAAATACTCCGTGAGCTGTAAAGCCTCCTGATTCATTAGAGACACCTTGTGCCTCGTACCTCTCTAATGATATTATTACAGGAGGTCACTCGTTACTTGCCAGTGTTGGCAGCCCACAGATTGGCCGCATTTTGTGTAGGTAACGTGTTAACACACCGGAGTCGGATGCAGGGTTCCTTGAAATAAACCTTCACTGCAGCTTTAAGAAGCGTGTCTTTGTACAGATATTACTGCCAATTCGCTTCAAATAAAGTTACGTTTTCTTACAGATCAATGTTAAAAGAGCTACTTTTATACGGTGCCTACAATGTCCAACAGTGGTGACGTCTCCTCTGCTTCCTGCTGCACGTAAAGGTGAACGCGATCCGTAACCTCCTCATTTAGCTCAAAGAGCCTCATACATACAGCCAGAACGGGGTTAAAAGCGCTTAATTTACCGCCCATGACATCTGCCATATTAATACAAGACATTATTAATCTTCTGCATCATGTATGGTGTGTAAGAGGGTCGTGGCTAACCCATTCTCAATGTTTGTGCCATATGTGCTTACTTTTTGCACTGTTACGTGTATAATCACCATGGGATGACGTGGGTGTGCTTAGCATTTATATTGTGTACTGCTCTGGTTCGATCATTTTAGTGCAATTTTTGCCAAATTTAACATCTTTTCTCCCCCTTTGGTGTCATGCAACCATTAATAAATCTGCCCCCGTGTTTTATTTTTTTACTTTTATTTATTTTATTTTTTTCAGTATTTCACAGTTTGCAGTCTCTGCATGTGAACGGCTCTGTGTCCACAATATGAGTAAGGACGCTCTCTCTCCCACTCTCTCAGCAGAAAGTCACAGCAACATTTTAAGGAGTTTGTTAGAAAAACATGGCTGCTTTCTTTCAGAAATAGCATCACCGCTGACCGTTCGTTCTCTCTGGTATTACAACTCAGTCCCATTGAAGTGAATGGTTCTGAACTCCAGTACCATATACAACCATGCACAGGTTTGGGGCTGTTAGTGAAAGTAAGCAGCTTTTTTAATATCAGCACTTGACTTTAACCTAGTAGCTGCATGTTACCAAATATTTGGCGTCTAAGGGCCCCGTTACACACGTCAATGTCCCAGCGATCCCACCAACGATCTGACGTGGATGGGATCGCTGGGACATAGTTAGCTGATCGCTGGTGAGCTATCACATAGGCAGACCCACCAGCGATCAGGACCAGCGAGCACACTGGTATCCAGGGCAAACAGCAGGTATCTAAGAGCCGCACGGATACCCTGGATACCAGCTCCCAGCGTCTGCTGTATGGTGCTGGGAACTCGCTGATCGTTGGTCTCTCGCTGTCAAACGCAGCGATGTGTGCTGCCCAGCAGGAGACCAGCTATAGATTTATGGCCCAGACCATTAGGCAACAATTAACGATCAGCCAGATCTTTACCTACAATTGCAGTATGAAGACATTTTCTGGGCTGAGAGAGGAAATTGTAGTTTTGATTGACAAGGAAAGAGCTTCCATTTGAGCAAAGCGATTTACTGGAACGTGGATCAGAGGCCACTTCGGTAGCCTGAGTCCTGTAAACCTCTTAGCTGCTGACATCTTTCTGATTAGTGGCTCCAGTGTGACATCTTGTGTGCATTACGCCACAAGTATTTCACCATGTTGTGGCATACTAATCAGAGGAGGCAGCGGGCATACTGTCAGGCAGGAGGACGCTTGCAGGGCTCTGATCCAGTGACTACGGGCTACCGATGTGGTCACTGGACTAAGGTTCTGCGACTCTTTTTGCTCAACTTAACCAATTTATCAAAAACATTACAGTCAGACCAGGGATATAGATTTCTCAACTCCTTGGCGCAATCATTTTACATAATTACTATGCAATGGCCACAAACTACACTCAGGCTACTTGCTGACGATTTCCACATTCACAGAGATTTTTGAAAGGCGCAAATAACGCCTACTTAGGCAGGCAGAAAATGTTATATATCCAGGATCAAACCAAAACTTAAGTAATATACCTGACAAAGTAGCTCAGAATTCAATTAGTGATGGCGTTTTGTAAGCAGAGGTGCACTTTAAACCAAAAATCTACAAGTAAGGAATTTCTTTTTGGATGCATCAGCTTTTTGCCACCTCTTGCACAGCCATCGATGAAAGCCAATAAGGGAAAATGCAAGCGATTATCTGTTCTGATCACTGTCAATCACTGTTGCCAAAATGTCTGCATGTATCAGTGTTGCAAAGACGATGAAACATATGGGATTGTAGTGTGCCGCATGGCTCCAGCGCAGTCTATCGTGTGACTCCTGCAGATGGACATTTTGTATAAAAATAAAAAAAAAATAAAAAATAGAAAAAGTAACCCACATATAAATAAAACTATTCATGCAACTTGGAAAATGGTGCAGTATGCCGACAAATACGTCTGTGTATCGGCATACATCTACGTGTGCGTGTGGTCTTGGTGTGTTTTGTTCTTGCCTCTTTGTTATCTGTTGCTTAAACAGAAAAATGAACAAACCTGTTTATTTTTTCAGAATGTATATAAAGATTGAATCTCAGAAATCTATTTGTTACGCATATTTATACTACGGCCTATTTATTTTACTTACGTGACTCATTTGTAAGCGACTTTTTTGTTTATTTGTGTTTTGATAAATATTTATGCTGTTTATTATCACCAAAAAAATGACTCGAAAACATGTTTTTTGGTACTTCAATCAAACAGAAAGGATTGTAATGGAAATGTTTTTATTTTTTAGCAATATTGCTTTTTGTTTTAATTTTTTTTAAATTGTCCCGGTGGGGGGGGGGGGGGAGTAGATTTCTGAAAAATAGTATTCCTTTTCAGGAGTTCAAAAAATATTTTTCAAACTTTATATGTAATATATGCATACGCACACAGATTTTGACACCACTTTATAACAAAACAAATAACTGAAGTGAAAATTCTAAAAAAATAAATAAGTTTGCCTTCATAGCATGAATCATACACTTGATTGCAGACTAGGTTGTCCTACTCTGAAACGTTGCGGAATTTGGAGGAAACATATTTAGAAAAGTCGGCCGGTGACTACGTATCTTGGCTGACTAGTCCGAGGCTGGGCCAGGGCTGGCTTCTCCTTTGAGGGAAGGAAATGTCACGAGAATTGGGGTCCTGTGTCTCCCATTTGAATGAAACAGCGGTCATGCATGCGTGAGGCTGCTTCTTTTATTGTTTAGGAAGTTAACAGAGCCAGACAAGTGCAGCGCCATCTCCAGCAGTCCCATAGAGATGAATGGAGCGGAGGACACATGCTCAAATCGACCTCCATTCAGATCGGACTCTTCAGAGGGATAACTGATTAACTTAGTACAAATTCTTTCCAAGCATCAATAGCTGCAGAAAAATATGGGACACATCTGCTCTAGTAGGATTTTTTTTTTTGGTTTGTTTTTTATTTGTTGGTCAAAGAATGAAACAAAAAAAAAGTTTTAATTTTTTTCTTGTAAAATTGTAAAAGTAAATTTCCAGATTTGAAAATAAAATATTGTAAAATTACTTTGTCTGTGTTTCATCATGGGATTTTCTATGCCACACTGAGAAGCTTTGATCCCATCTCTTTTTCCAAAGAAAGTTGATGTCACTTCCGTTAGATTGAACATACTGCTGAGGTAGAACAACTCCCACTGAACGCGGAGATGAATCTGTTTTCAATAAGCACCCGCTGGTGGTGACTGCGGGCAGCCAGAAGTTTGTTGTTTTAGTGGTTATTCCAAGAACACAATAGTGATAGCTCATGCTTAGCATAGGGGATAGTTTATCAGTTTGATAGAAGGAGGTCTGACCTCATCACCCCTGCCCATCAGCTGTTTTATGGGGTCATGCCCTCACGTCAGCAGTGAGGCCTCTTCATTGCTTCTATTGCACATCTACCTAAAAGTATCGGCAGTGCTTGAGATTGCATTATTGTTATATGATCTGCTGGGGTGCCAAGAATCAAATGATATAGAAGGCCCCAAATTTAATGTTTATTTTCATCTTTGCAATCATTTTCTTTTTTGCATCTAACAAAAAATAAAGTTTGCGTTGTGCAAAAAGCAGGGTTGTGGAGTCAGTAAGCCAAACCTGCGACTCCAACTCAGACTCCTCAATTTCCCTTACACCGACTCCGACTCCCACATATATTGCTTATGTTTAAGTGCAAAATTTATTGTAGTACAATGTGAACATCAGACATTTAAGCATCTTTATGATACAATAATCAAGATATTTAGATAGAACATAATATATATTTATTGGAATACAACTTTAGAACACAAAAAACTAATAAATTGTAAATATGTAACACACTGTAATATTGATTACATATATATATTATATAACACTATGTAATAAACTATGTAAATGGCAAAAACATTTTTTAACAAAAACATACTAAATAACATTTGTGCAGTCTATGAATTTGTTCTAAGAAACAGAATTGCCTCCATCAGATCCCCCTTCATAGATTACCTCAAATCTGACCTAACAATTTTAAGGCCAGAGAACAACCTCTCTACAGTAACTTGGGTTGGAGGCAAAGCCGTAACCACATGGGCAACATCTCTAACAATTTCCGGGTATAAAGGAATTGCCTCATGCACAGTCAGTTTTGATGAACAATTGAAGTTTTCTATTTCTTTGAGAACAAGTGAAACATTTTTGCTGAAATATGGTCAATCTGCTTGCTATAGGAGACGGAGTGAAATCTTTTTCCTTGCGGCAACGCTTTGCCTGCTCCATGTCATCCAAATACTTGTCAAAGTCAAACTCCTCGTCTGATGAGGATGACGATATGGCAGCAGTAGCACTGTCAGGACCCAAGTCCTCTTGCGCCTGGCAGTTCTCCTGTAGGCCACTCATCCTAACTGCTACCTCAGTCAGAGCTTCTTTTCCTTTAGTAAGCTGTTGATCATCCAGCAATATACGATGACTTGAGTCCACATAAACAGCTGCCAGAAAAATTTTAATTTTCCAATAGCTGTGTCTCTTTCCGTTTCATTGAAGCAGAAATGCCATCTGCGATTAAACCTCCTCTTTGGGACAGGCAAAATAGCAAGTTCTACCACTCTCTTATGAAAATGCCAGGAGTTAAATCCTCAGCATGTAATTTTTTAGTCACGGTAAATAGGTGATTAAGCAATTCCCTCAATTCAGCCACCTGTGTCCATTGACCTTCATTTTGGGTTACCTGAGTGTTCGCCATATCTATAAGAAACGGTTTTAGTTCAAGCAATTGCTCAATCATTAAATAAGTGCTGTCCCACCGAGTGGCTTGATCGACAATTGCCCCTTTCCTAGCACGTCTCTTCAAGATGGAATCAATTTTAGGGGTTCTGGCGGCAATAACCAATTTCCTCACTTTTCTAATCAGATTTCCAGCATGTCCCTCTTGCAGACTCTCTTATTGCCCGCTGCAGCATGTGCACAACTTTCTCACTTTCTCCAGCTGGTTGCCCAGGAATCGGATCCTGTGCAGGGCAGGCACCCCTCCCCCTCCTCTCTCTGGTGAAGACGGCAGAAGACAGGTCAGAGGAGGGGAGATTGCCCCCTGCAGTCTGGAGCCGGTGCAGGACGGGAGCACTGCAGCATACAAGTGAGTTTTGATAGGTGCGTGCCCCTGCTTCTAGGGGGGGGCAGCTGCCCCCCCTGCCCCTCGTTGGCCATGGCCATGATTCACACACAGCGTTTCTGCGGATCCATTTTTTGCAGTAAAATGCAGTGACTCTGGGCATCCCAGCAAAGTCAATGGGTTTCAAGATATGACATTCAGACACATTGTTTTGTGAGGATCCGTTTTTGGGCTGAATGAGCAGGTCAGTTTGTGTGGCGTTTTTCTAATCTGCTTTTGGTATTGAAAACATTATGAGCTCAAAAACCTTTGAGGTGATGCGGTTTTTTAAAAAGCTGATCTGCTTTTGCAGTTGAAAAACGTATCCTCAAAAAAATCAGCAAAAGCGCTGTGCGTGAATGTAGCCTTAGATCAGGAATAGAACAGCCATATATAGGACATTTCATAACTTTCCCAAATTCCTATGAAAAAATATTCAGCACATTCTGCATTGAACTACTGTACCCAATTTATTATATATTTTAGGAGTCGGAGTCGGTCCATTTTATACCGACTCCACCAAAATGAGCAACGACTCCGACTCCACAACTCCGACTCAGACTCCACAGCCCTGGCAAAAAGTCTACATTAAAAACCTATATTTTTTGTGCACAGCTCAAATGAAGACCTTTGTGATGCCATGGTCACAGACTAAAAAGTATAGGGGAAATTGACTATTTGTTCTATTTTTTGCGGCCTTAAAAAAGTAACAAATGATGACCCATGCCCTGAAAAGGGCTTAGCCGATACGCCTTAACAAAAATATTGCGTTTAAAAAGGAAGTTACTTCCAGAAATGCTATTTCTCTGCAGCTATGGGGGAAATCCGCAGGTAAATACTGTTTAAATCCTGTGTAGTCGGATTACTGTAGCAGCGACTGTAGGGAGAAAATGAAGTTGTATTCTTCTTGACACTCACTTCCAGTCATTGAGGACTATACAGTAAGCACAGCCTTAATCACTCCTGTGCACTTTGATTGACAGCTGTCTGCGCACACATGCTACAAAGCTGTCATTCAAAGTGCGCTGGGGCGTGATTACAACACGCTCACTGCATAGTGGATATGCATCACTCAAATCTGCCCTATTGGTAAGAAAGAAGCCCCTGAAGAAATTAAATAGTCAATTTAGTAAGGTAAAAGATTAGCATTAGTGGAAATACAGGAATTTTATAGTATTATTTTCCTACTTTAATGTACAGCTCGCACACACAATGGAAACTTGGTGTGTACTAGGAGCAGGTGCAGTGGACCCAAAAATGTTTATGTCTCTGTTCCGTGCTATGGACTGTAGTCCCAGGACATGGGCTCCAAGAATCATTAACAGGTCCACAGAACAACCACCAACACTCCCCTAATATCTATATATCGATGTCCAATCCACAGCTACTGCCTAACTAAGAAAGGTCTGTCTAAGGCTGTGTGCACACGCTGCGGTGTACAGTACCATGATTCCCTATGGGAATCAAAAACCGCAATGCAGACGGTGCGGAATTTTCCGCGCGGATTATCTGCGGTTTTCAATCCGCAGAAAGAATTGACATGTCAGTTCTTTCTGCGGATTCTGCTGCGGTTTGCCATCTCCTCCATTGAGGAGATGAAAAACCGCAGGGCAAAACCGCAGAGCAATCCGCAGGTAAAACCGCAGGTCTTTTGACCTGCGGTTTCACCTGCGGATTTTACAAAATCCGCGCGGATGAATCCGCACCTAATCCGCAGCGTGTGCACACAGCCTGAAGGAATCCAGAAAACCTGTGTGGTGTGATCAAGGGCTTAGCTAATTGCTCATGTGCCTACATGTAATCATTTAGCTTGGGTTTCCTTTGGACAGTGATTAGCACTTATTGGTGTATGTGACTGTAAATGGAGCATGTATTTGTATTTATATTGGTGCTGAAACTGTCTGCATGGAAAAGTGCTGGTGTGTGGAAGGATACTTTTTCTTCTTGGGACACAGACAGTGTGGCTGTGTAGCCGTTATGGGGTAATTATGGCCTACATTTTTTATTTTAGTCCATAAACAAAAAGTTGCTCTGCTTGAGACCGCGAGGGATCTGCAGTGATTTCTTGAGAACCTGGCAACAAATATTCAATTTTTTGCAGCACTTCAACAGGAGAAATGAAGCATTATACAGTGTGGACTGAAATTAATGTTGTGTCATCAAAATAGATGTTAGACTCGCAAGGTGTGGTGAATACCCAAATCCCGATCCAAGTGGGCACATGAGCCACGGATGTCGGTGCAGCAGGCAGGAGAGGCACGCTGGAAACCGGTAGCAGAAGTACAGGAGACTGCAAACAGACAAGAGTCCTGAAACAGGTAGCAGAGGTCCTCAAAGCCGCAGACAGGCAGCAGAGATCCTGAAAGACCAGGAACAGGTAGCAGAGGTACTGAAAGTGACACCTGAAAGCTGCAGGTGGACACGTAACAGAGGTTTTGTAAGACCGGGAACAGGTAGCAGAGGTTCTGAAAGACTGGGAACAGGTAGCGGTCGTCCTGGAAAACCGCAGACAAATAGAAGAAGTTCTGGAAGCTAGAAGTGGCAAGAGACATCCTGGAAGCCGCAGGAGGACACGTAGCAGAAGTCCTGGAAGATTGAGAACAGGTAGTAGAGGTCCTGGAAGACAAGGAACAGATAGTAGAGGTCCTGGAAGACAAGGAACAGATAGTAGAGGTCCTGGAAGACAAGGAACAGGTAGCAGAGATACTGGGAGTCATAGGTGCTGAGCAGGTCATGCTGTACAGACAAACTAAGAGTCTTAATACCAAGACCCAGGTGTGTGTCTTGGTGGGCCTTATAAAGGCTCAGGCAGATGATCACATGGGATCCCGATGGGCAGTCTGCAAAGCCCGACGTGGAGCACAACAAAGTTCAGCAGAGCAGAGTGAGGCGAGTACAGCCCTGATCTGGGACAGAATTGTAAGAATAGACACTTTGAAGGGGTTTTCCAGCGCAGCTCGCTTCCACATTTGGAGGTGAGCAACACAGATGATATCACTTGTATGCCTACCTACCGTGATACATGCCATATCAGCATTCATTAAAATGTGCATGGGTAGCAGGTTGCACCATTGGCGCTGCTCATCTCCAGATGCAGACATGAGTGGTATAGGTTAAGAGGGACCGCTCCTATTATGTTGGAGTGCAAAAATAAGGCCAATGAAGTGGGTTTTGTAAACTACTAGGCTACATTCTCACATGCTGTTTTCCTAATTGGACTATACTTTGCCTTTGGTCTTTATGACCACCAACAGATATGTCCTGGATGTTGTCTTGTGGAGGTCTTGCTAATAAAAAAACACTAAAAGATGCATGAGGTGCTACCCCACACTAATGTACTTTAATGTAGAGTGACCTAAACACCCATCCACCATGCAATAATGTACCAGAACTAGAATGTTGTTGGTTTCCAGTTTTGTATTAGGATTTTACTCCCATTGTTGGTTTTTTCCATCTGGCCAGAAGCCTAAAGAGGTCAGGACTATGTGTTCTTTCTATAGAAGGTGTCTTCACGGATCAGCAATTCACAAGTCCCTGGTAACATATTATACAGACAAGAACTTGCTTTAGCCTCTCGCTTGCACAGATCTATCCCACCCCTAACTTATATATAACAGGATAGGTCGGGATTAGGATGGTGATTGGGCTTGTAGCAAAGGAAGACAGATGATACAAGACACGTAAGTCAAACTTGTTTGTTTTATAACTGTATATTAATATAATTTAATTTTAACTTGAAAGATGATTTTTTTCCCATATAAAAAAGCCTGAAAAATTACTTGTAAGAGTACATTCTTAAATGGGTTATTACTGTTTCTGCAAATAAAGGTTATTTTTTTTTGTAGAATGAAGTCCTACAATTTCCCATTATAATTATAATTTCCTCAGGGGGTGTGAGGAAGGAGCCCATTGCTCCGAAACGCGCGTCGGGGAGACGAGCACACCGCCCGGTCATCCTGAAGCTGGAGAGAGGTAATGTGTATCGGGGTATATACCCCGCTGGGTCATATGCATGTTTTGCAGCATTGGGAATATCTAACCGCTCCATTTATATACATATGTTGTGTTAGTATATCTGGTTATATCTTGGGGCGGTAGTCATGTATCCAGCCCCTCAATATGGAAGGCACATGTGGACAACAAATGTTGGGCATTAGCCCTTCTATGTAGAACAATGGACATGTTCAGATGTCCTAGTAATTTAAGGCAGTTCAGGTTTCCCACTTATTAACCCTTTGAATCCATTTGGATTTGGTATATACCTCTCCCTATATAGATTGGGATATCTAAATACAGTCATATGTAAAAGTTTGGGCACCCCTATTAATGTTAACCTTTTTTCTTTATAACAATTTTGTTTTTTGCAACAGCTATTTCCGTTTCATATATCTAATAACTGATGGACTCAGTTATATTTCTGGATTCAAATGAGGTTTATTGTACTAACAGAAAATGTGCAATCTGCATTTAAACAAAATTTGACCGGTGCAAAAGTATGGGCACCCTTATCATTTTCTTGATTTGAACACTCCTAACTACTTTTTACTGACTTCCTGAAGCACTAAATTGGTTTTGTAACCTCATTGAGCTTTGAACTTCATAGCCAGGTGTATCAAATCATGAAAAAAGGTATTTAAAGTGGCCACTTGCAAGTAGTTCTCCTATTTGATTCTCCTATGAAGAGTGGCATCATGGGCTCCTCAAAACAACTCTCAAATGATCTGAAAACAAAGATTATTCAACATAGCTTTTCAGGGGAAGGATACAAAAAGTTGTCTCAGAGATTTAACCTGTCAGATTCCACTGTGAGGAACATAGTAAGGAAATGGAAGAACACAGGTACAGTTCTTGTTAAGCCCAGAAGTGGCAGGCCAAGAAAAATATCAGAAAGGCATAGAAGAAGAATGGTGAGAACAGTCAAGGACAATCCACAGACCACCTCCAAAGACCTGCAGCATCATCTTGCTGCAGATGGTGTCACTGTGCATCGGTCAACAATACAGCGCATGCATAACGCCTTTTTGTATGACCAAACAACTCAATCTTTGTTTCATCAGTCCACAGGACCTTCTTCCAAAATGTAACTGGCTTGTCCAAATGTGCTTTTGCAGACCTCAGGCGACTGTTTGTGGCGTGCTTGCAGAAACGGCTTCTTTCGCATCACTCTCCCATACAGCTTCTCCTTGTGCAATGTGCGTAGTATTGTTGACCGATGCACAGTGACACCATCTGCAGCAAGATGATGCTGCAGGTCTTTGGAGGTGGTCTGTGGATTGTCCTTGACTGTTCTCACCATTCTTCTTCTCTGCCTTTCTGATATTTTTCTTGGCCTGCCACTTCTGGGCTTAACAAGAACTGTACCTGTGTTCTTCCATTTCCTTACTATGTTCCTCACAGTGGAAACTGACAGGTTAAATCTCAGACAACTTTTTGTATCCTTCCCCTGAAAAGCTATGTTGAATAATCTTTGTTTTCAGATCATTTGAGAGTTGTTTTGAGGAGCCCATGATGCCACTCTTCATAGGAGAATCAAATAGGAGAACTACTTGCAAGTGGCCACCTTAAATACCTTTTCTCATGATTTGATACACCTGGCTATGAAGTTCAAAGCTCAATGAGGTTACAAAACCAATTTAGTGCTTCAGGAAGTCAGTAAAAAGTAGTTAGGAGTGTTCAAATCAAGAAAATGATAAGGGTGCCCATACTTTTGCACCGGTCAAATTTTGTTTAAATGCAGATTGCACATTTTCTGTTAGTACAATAAACCTCATTTGAATCCAGAAATATAACTGAGTCCATCAGTTATTAGATATATGAAACTGAAATAGCTGTTGCAAAAAACAAAATTGTTATAAAGAAAAAAGGTTAACATTAATAGGGGTGCCCAAACTTTTACATATGACTGTAATAGCCTTTTCATTACCGCTCAGGTTCACCGTGGTTGGTTCTGCTCGTTCTTGTATTTGCACTATTGCACTTTTGGTTGCCATTTGCACAGATCCCCCATTTTGTCTTGTCCTGTCCATCGTTTAATAAAGATGATTTATATATTTTTAAAGATGTTGATCTATGGTCGCAATTTTTGTTGTGGTTTCCACATCTCCGCTCCATGGCAAGCTTTACAGAATACTGATCATTCTTTTTCTTATTTATACATTTTCTACTACAGTTAAATTCAAAGCTACAACTGCTGTTTTCCTGTTACCAGAGGAAAGTGCATTGTGGAAGCTTGGTTGACAGCTATATATATACTAAACTAAGCAGTAAAATCGCATAACTTACTGCAGATAAACTGTGTTTTCCAGGGAAATAGCAGAATTTTGAACGCAGCTCTTGGTGTGACCTGTGTACATGTAATAGAATTGCATATGTTTCAACTCTGAGGCAGGAAAGAGGGACACACTTCAGCATGTCCTTCTTATATTATGATGTCCTATAAAGATGGCCTTACAGCGCCCCTCACACATTATTATGCTCCAACAGTATGACACCCCCCAAAGTGCCCCCCTCATAATTTGTTTTCTCCACAGTATAACAACCTCAAAATGCCCCTTTTACAGTTTGATGACCCAACACTACCACTCACAAACTGTGAAGCCCCCACAGTCTGATGCCCGCAGGGTGTCCCAGGCCCATGATAATGCCTCCATAGGACCACCTCACACATGGTGCCCCTCAAACAGTATGGGGCCTCCACAGTTTCACTCAACCTAGAATAGGCTAAGTAAAAAAACGACCTGCACTACTCTATGCTGCGAGAGGCTTGGCACAGCAGGCGCTTTCCATGTGATGTCATCACCCCTCTTGCTCTGCGCCTCAGACACTGCAGGGGGGAGTGCATCAGCTGGATGGTGGAACGGCTAACTGATGGCTCCCTGCTCCATCTCCCTGCTCTATGATGGTCTTCATCTGTCCTATATAAACAGATACAGTAAAAACCTAAACACCCCCCCAACCTACTGGGACAGCAAGACAGCTCCCAAAATCCTGGAGTATCCTGCTGGATCTAGGACAGTTAGAAAAGTTAGAATTGGTAAGGTAATAATGTATATAGGTAAATCAATTGTTTTACAACAGGACTGCTCATGAGGCCTTAACCCTTTATATACGGCACAAATCGGAAGTGGGTGTATGGAGCAGGCTCACGCAGCGAGCCCACCCCATGCTCGACACAGTGGTTGGCTGTGTATTACAGCCAGGACCTAGTGCTAACAATCGCAGGGAAGTGGAGGAGTCCGAGGAGATTGTTAACTTGTTAAATGCTGCTGATGACCCCCGTGACTGTCATTACGGACTGTGATTTCAGCAACATACAGGAATGCTGAAGCATCGGTGTGTATAGCACAAGCGATCAGATGATCGCATCTTCAAGCCCCCTAAAGGGGCAAACAAAATCAGTAAAAAGTGAAAAGAGTTTGAGAAAAATATGAAAAAAATAAATAACAATAAAAGTTCATTCCCACCCTTCTCCCCCCCCCCAACTGAAAATGAAGATATTAATAAAAATTAACACATATTTGGTATCGACGCTCTCAGATAAGTCCGATCTATCAAAATATAAAAATAATTAACCCGACTGGCAAACACCGTAAATGGGAAAAATTAAAGAACGCCAAAACTACATTTTTTTGGTCGCCACAAATCCACAAAAAAGGCGATCAAAAAGTCACATCTATCCCAAAATCGTACTAATAAAAATTTAATTTAGCCCCTCAAAAAATATGCTATCATGCAGCCCTATCAGATGAAAAATAAAAATGTTTTGGGGCTTGGAAAATGGCATCAACTCCAAAAAAAATTTTTTTCAATTTCAGATTTTTTTTACACCACTCAAATAATAATGATAAAAAAAATGGACGTTTGGCATCGCCGTAATCATATTGATGAGTAGAATCATATTGCATGGTTATTTTTACCACAAAATGTACACTGTAAAAACAATTCCAAAAAAAAAAAAATGTCAGAATTGTGAATTTTTCAAAATTTCACCACACTTGGAATTTTTTTTCCCATTTTCAAGTGCACTATATGATAAAATGAATGGTGTAATGCAAAGGTGCAACTGGTCCCGCAAAAAAAAACAAAAAAAACAACAAGCCTTCATATGTGGACAGGTAAATAAAAGATTTATGGCTCTGGGAAGAAGCAGAGGAAAAAACAGAAACGAAAAGAAAAACAAAAACGGAAGGGGCATAAAGGGGTGAGAGGCTTCCTGATATCAAGACAGGACAGTTATGTAAAGCTCTACATTCAAGTGATTGGGTAAAACATACTGCAAAATTTATCCAAGAAGAATTACCATTTTACCTAGTAGGGACTGCCAACAAGATGCAACAATATTAACGCCAAATATTTGTCATACCCTGAGGAAGAAGTGGTGTTCACTTCGAAACGCGTTGGGTATAATTGATTAATCTTCAATCATAATAGGAATTGTGTATTTTGTCGAGCAGCGCACAGAAAGTCCAAAAATTAATTCCGTAAGAAGTGAATGAAGTATTATTACTTCATATAAAGCTGAACAAGTAACGCCAGAACCTATAACTCCTGAGCAAGTGAAAACCGCCAAGGATGGATTATCGAACCGGCAAAAGGGGCAATTGTCCTAGTGCCGCCATCATGTGCCCAGCTAAATTACCTGGTACAATGGACTATTGAGTCTCGGCACAATAGCGCCTTTTTCCCCTTCATCCCTTATCTACTCTGAACTTTGTAAAAGGTGGCATTATTTTGGGACAGAAAGGTAGAATATTCCTGCACTGCAAGTTTACCATTACACCTGGATAAAGCTTGTATTAGCATCCAGATTTGCCCACAAGTAGGGCAACATTCTTGATCTAGTCAGGCAACTTTCTGCTTCCTGTAGAATAGATGATATGAAGATGCTGCCAGACGTTCATTTATGCTCCTTTATTCTGAGGTCTGGAGCCTGCACACTGCTTGTGACATGCATGCTGCGGCACAGGGTACAGACTGCACGTTCGTGGGCGTAAGGCATGTATCTGTGACTGCAGCATCTTGCTCACAAATTTGGGTATACAGTTGAATCCTGAAGTTTCCATACACTATATAAAAAGACACATCTGCAGGTTTTTCTCAATATCTGACATGAAATCAGAATAAACCTTTCCTGTTTTAGGTCAATTAGGATTACCATAATTATTAATATTTGTCAATAGCCAGAATAATGAGAGAGAGAATGTTTTAAGGCATTTTTATTACTTACTGCAAAGTCAAAAGTTTACATACTGTTATGCCGGAGGCGGCAAGTACCAAGAGTGGACCCACTGTACCGTGATACCGAAACTCCCCCGAGCGAGCACATCAGATTGGACCAACCCCTATACAGGGATAGTTAGGGGGCAAGCCCAGGGACCTCTAGTACCACAGATTCCAGGACCAGGGGTCGGCTCAGGGACAAACACAAAAATGGAGACGAGACAGGGTAGTTGGGAAAGAACTATAGACAGCGCAGGGAAGGTACTGGGGAGGCACGGAGATAGGAAACCGCAAGGTGGAGAGATTAGGAAGGCTGGGAAGAGCGGAGGTGGAGATGGAAGGAAACACCAGGATGACGGAGGGCTGGAGCAGGCTCTGGAAGAGACAGGAGAGAAATAGGGTTAGGACTAAAGCTTAGTGAAGTAATAGCTAGCGATGGCAAGACAGGACCTGAGTATAGAAATAGAACTCAATAATCAGGCACCTCCACTAGAGGAGGGCGACCTGAAATACCCGGTGCCTGCCCTCTATTGGCCAGGCAGTACAGCCGGGTCAGGTTACGCAGGAGGATAAGGGCTGCGAGTGCACGCACGGTCAGGCACTAAGGCGCATGTGTGAGCAGACAGTGCACACGGCAGAGGAGCGCCCCAAAACATCCGCGCAGACGCGCGCCTGGACACCTGGATCCGGAAGCCAGAGGCAGCGTGGGAGCGGCGGCGGAGATGTAGGCAGGAGCAGTGAGTATGGCGCTGGCGGTGGCAGACCTGGGTCCGGTGGTGGTGAGAACGGTGCTAACAGTACCCCCTCTCTTACACCCCCCTCCTCTACCTTTGGACAAAAACCTTTTTAAGAATACGGGGCGCATTAGTGTTCAGACCCCACACTACACATGGAGGACAGGAAGAGAGTGACAGACCCCACACTACACATGGAGGACAGGCAGAGAGTGACAGACCCCGCACTACACATGGAGGGCAGGTAGAGAGAGACAGACCCTGCACTACACATGGAGGACAGGAAGAGTGGTAGACCCCATGCTACACATGGAGGACAGGAAGAGAGTAACAAACCCCGCACTACACATGGAGGACAGGTAGAGAGAGACAGACCCCACACTACACATGGAGGGCAGGTAGGTACTGACAGACCCCGCACTACACATGGAGGACAGGTAGAGAGAGACAGACCCCACACTACACATGGAGGGCAGGTAGAGAGTGACAGACCCCACACTACACATGGAGGGCAGGTAGAGAATGACAGACCCAACACTACACATGGAAGGCAGGTAGAGAGTGACAGACCCTGCACTACACATGGAGGACAGGTAGAGAGTGACAGACCCCACACTACACATGGAGGACAGGTAGAGAGTGACAGACCCCACACTACACATGGAGGACAAGTAGAGTGTAACAAACCCCACACTACACATGGAGGGAAAGAAGAAAGTGACAGACCCTGCACTAGACATGGAGGACAGGTAGATAGTGAAAGACCCCACACTACACATGAAGGACAGGTAGAGCGTAACAAACCCCGCACTACACATGAAGGACAGGCAGAGAGTGACAGACCCTGCACTAGACATGGAGGACAGGTAGAGAGTGACAGACCCTGCACTGGACATGGAGGACAGGTAGATAGTGACAGACCTCGCACTACACATGGAGGACAGGTAGAAAGGTAAGACAATACAATACACTTGGAGGGCAGGTAGAGCTGACAGAATATGGTATAATACTATAATTTAATGCAAGTCTGGTCAGGTGTATCGTCTTTCATTAATCACTACCTGGTGGACAAACATATTACTGTTCACCAGCTGAAGATGCTTTTGTGTGTGTTGGCAGGTTCTTCTCCAATATATGTGGGACGGAACACTTACGCCATTCATGCAAAGGAGATTATTACAGCGTTAGTTGATTTACTTAATTCTCAGTCATGGAGAACAAGGAGCTGAAGTATCGAGATGTGAGATACTGCATTGAACGTCCTGTGTTTCATGAGCAAGAACTTGGGGAATCATTGCCCAGGACCACGAATACCATACAGTCCCTCATCAGTACAGCCAAATGCAAAGTCAAGTAAGTTGGGAGTCTGCCATTACATTTAACAGGAAAACCTGCATTGTTTTATTATTTATATACTGATTTTAGTTTTAAAGAGGTTGTTCAGTTTAGAAACCCAATTTTCATTCACCTTATTATGCAATTATGAGTTATTTTAGGGGGTTCTTATGTCAGAATCCCCATTTCTTGGCTACAGTAAAGTGTGGTTACCAAAAGCATCCTCCATTACAAAGACAAACCATTGTTTTGAATGGACAGCGGACACAGTGTAATACTTCATATCTCTTGTGGGGGCACTGCATGGAAATTAAATCCTTAATGTCAAGTTTCCAAGCATATACAGTGGGGAAAAAAAGTATTTAGTCAGTCAGCAATAGTGCAAGTTCCACCACTTAAAAAGATGAGAGGCGTCTGTAATTTACATCATAGGTAGACCTCAACTATGGGAGACAAACTGAGAAAAAAAAATCCAGAAAATCACATTGTCTGTTTTTTTTTCATTTTCTTTGCATATTATGGTGGAAAATAAGTATTTGGTCAGAAACAAGCAATCAAGATTTCTGGCTCTCACAGACCTGTAACTTCTTCTTTAAGAGTCTCCTCTTTCCTCCACTCATTACCTGTAGTAATGGCACCTGTTTAAACTTGTTATCAGTATAAAAAGACACCTGTGCACACCCTCAAACAGTCTGACTCCAAACTCCACTATGGTGAAGACCAAAGAGCTGTCAAAGGACACCAGAAACAAAATTGTAGCCCTGCACCAGGCTGGGAAGACTGAATCTGCAATAGCCAACCAGCTTGGAGTGAAGAAATCAACTGTGGGAGCAATAATTAGAAAATGGAAGACATACAAGACCACTGATAATCTCCCTCGATCTGGTGCTCCACGCAAAATCCCACCCCGTGGGGTCAGAATGATCACAAGAACGGTGAGCAAAAATCCCAGAACCACGCGGGGGGACCTAGTGAATGAACTGCAGAGAGCTGGGCCAATGTAACAAGGCCTACCATAAGTAACACACTACGCCACCATGGACTCAGATCCTGCAGTGCCAGACGTGTCCCACTGCTTAAGCCTGTACATGTCCAGGCCCGTCTGAAGTTTACTAGAGAGCATTTGGATGATCCAGAGGAGTTTTGGGAGAATGTCCTATGGTCTGATGAAACCAAATTGGAACTGTTTGGTAGAAACACAACTTGTCGTGTTTGGAGGAAAAAGAATACTGAGTTGCATCCATCAAACACCATACCTACTGTAAAGCATGGTGGTGGAAACATCATGCCTTGGGGCTGTTTCTCTGCAAAGGGGCCAGGACGACTGATCCGGGTACATGAAAGAATGAATGGGGCCATGTATCGTGAGATTTTGAGTGCAAACCTCCTTCCATCAGCAAGGGCATTGAAGATGAAACGTGGCTGGGTCTTTCAACATGACAATGATCCAAAGCACACCGCCAGGGCAACGAAGGAGTGGCTTCGTAAGAAGCATTTCAAGGTCCTGGAGTGGCCTAGCCAGTCTCCAGATCTCAACCCTATAGAAAACCTTTGGAGGGAGTTGAAAGTCCGTGTTGCCAAGCGAAAAGCCAAAAACATCACTGCTCTAGAGGAGATCTGCATGGAGGAATGGGCCAACATACCAACAACAGTGTGTGGCAACCTTGTGAAGACTTACAGAAAACGTTTGACCTCTGTCATTGCCAACAAAGGATATATCACAAAGTATTGAGATGAAATTTTGTTTCTGACCAAATACTTATTTTCCACCATAATATGCAAATAAAATGAAAAAAAAACAGACAATGTGATTTTCTGGATTTTTTTTTCTCAGTTTGTCTCCCATAGTTGAGGTCTACCTATGATGTAAATTACAGACGCCTCTCATCTTTTTAAGTGGTGGAACTTGCACTATTGCTGACTGACTAAATACTTTTTTTCCCCACTGTATTTTTCCCTGCAGAATGTCACTTTGTGACCTGCTTACTATCAAAGAACTCTTCTATTAAGAATAATTGTCCAAAGTGTAGAAACCCTTAAAAGTTTATCTTTATTTCCCTCAAGTAAACTTTGAGATCCTTTATTTCAGGACTAATTACAACTAATTGCACTTGGCATTGGTTGACCATAGCAGAAAGGGGAACATGGCAAAATTTGAAATAGGTACACCACTATAACTCTATGTTTGTATGGTAGAAGGCCATAGCCATTGGCTGTGTGAAGGCACAAGAGTCCAAACACTATGCAGAACTATAAGACAACTTCAAATATTCAGATATCAAGTGTGTGTACTTGGTAAAAACTTTCAGTAGCATCTCTGAATATATGCATACTAATGGACCACCAAACATGTCAACTATTATTCCCACCATTGATATATATGTCATGGTCTACTTTATAGATGTTCTCAATCAGCAGCAAAGGCCTTGTTATTCCACTTCTTACCGATTCTCCACTGGCTTCCTCACTATCCGTTCAAAGAATGGTTTCTTGGAGATATTGTGTCTGGCATCAGTGTGGGGATCCTTCAACTTCCACAAGGTAAGGGTATTCTGACACCTGAATAATTTCAAGTTTCATAGATATTTCTAAGAGGGACAAATGATCCCAAAAGAGGATTAACTGACCCTCCAGTAGACAGATGAAGGGTGAACTTTCACAAAAACATTTCCTCTGGTAGGTCCATTGTGCCCAAGTCCAATGCCATGTCATGCAGCCTCTTTATTTGCCCGTATTATATAGAGGATAGACTAACTCTGCATAGTTGGAACAATGATTTTACAAATACCACACTGTACAAAATATTCTATCATGTATGGCACGTTATCTGCCCATTTTCATCCACATTCTTCACCTTCTCTCCCCGAGAAGTTGCTCTCTTCTATGGATTTGGCGGCTCTCACAGTTACATTAGTCAGGGAAGACATCTAAACCTGTGGTAGCATCTTCCTCTGTTTTATGAAGAATAAGCTAGCAAAGGGGGTAATGATGATGATGGTATCCTAAAAATGATCAGGTGAATAGAATATGACACACAGGCTGTTGTTACATACTCACAGTTCTGGTTCAATCCCGAGCAATCTGCCCCTTTTGTCTTCTGCAGGTTTGGCATATGCTCTTTTGGCCGGAGTGCCACCTGTTTTTGGATTGTATTCCTCCTTCTTTCCAGTGTTTGTTTACACTTTTTTTGGCACATCTAGACATGTGTCAGTGGGTAAGTCACAGTAAACTGCAGAAGAAATACTTGATAAGGTGAATGAAGTCTAAACCTTAAAAAAGGGGTTGTTCAATTTGTGGGAACTTTTTTTTTTTTAACGTACAGTATTTGGGGCTAAAAGTCATACTTTTAATTGAACTTCATTAGAAATGTTGCACGTTTTGCATCCATAGCCTCTGTGTTTCACTGTCTATTGTGGGCTGCAGAATAGGTTAACTGGGTGGGGGGGGGGATCCGTCAGTCAGCTGTTATGATGGTCTGATAGGTAGTTTTTAACTCCATTATCTGCATTTTCTTAGCTCCTCACAGCTAATATATGACCAAACACAACATCAGAATTGAATGAGCAGCATAACAAAGCCTGTTTGTTACTTTTAGTGAAACCTAATTGCAAACATGTTTTTTAGCCTCAAATATATGCATTTAAGTAGAAAATAAAATTGTCACTTACAATGGACAACCCCTTATTATTAGCTAATACAGATATTAATTGAAATCAAGTTGGTCAGAACCAAAGGGGTCAAACTGTTCATCAAATGTAGGAAGCAATCAATAAGCATGTTGTCAGACAGTCACCTATGAGCTTAGTTGAGCACCTGCTTCAATGCTAGGGGGTATTTGTTTTTTTCAAGAATCAGATTAGTCCACAATGTAGAATAAGAATACAAATCGCTCTTGTCGGCCATTGAACAATCATAGTATGTAGTCTTCCCAGTACATACAGTATGTAGGGCTCAGACGCATTGTGCACAAGATTGTAACAAGTGTGCGGTTTCTTTTCAGGCAGTTTTGCAGTGGTCTCCATTATGATAGGCAGTGTCACTGAGTCTCTGGTACCAAACGACAACTTTATGTCGGCGATAAATGAAACTGTCATTGATACTGTAGCAAGAGATAAAGCCAGAGTGGAGCTGGTGGCTGCAATGACGTTAATGGTGGGTTTATTCCAGGTAAGAGTCTCCATGTGTACCATGGAGGGACATCAGTTACATTGAAAATATTAAAGGGGTTGTCTTATGCTGTCTTAAGGAGTACATTGCTTCCCAGCCACCCAGTTACCTATTTACCATGGAGTATAATGGTTGTGCTGCTGGCCCGAACTGCTTGCTATCTGATGCTGCAAGTAAAAAATAAGTTTTTGCCCTTGGAAAAGGAGCACAGGGGCACTGAACGGTCCAGCTTCAGAGCAGCACTAACAAGATATAAAGCAAAGAGCTCATAAGTGCTGCTCTCCTTGTCTAAGGGAACGGCCACATCCCATAGATTGCATAGGTGGCTGATAATCTAGGCAACTAGCAGTAACAGATTTTAAAAAAATCCCTCTATTGAGAATGGACAGAATTTTTGATGACAAGTAGATTGCAAAGTTGCTTATTTTACAATCACTTTACAATTTTACCCATTTAAGATGATGAGAAAACCCCTCTAGGTCACATGTACTCATATAATGATCACCTAGGCAGGGAGTCTAGTTGTTAGGCTACAGTCACACTATTAGTATTTGGTCAGTATTTCACATCAGTATTTGTAGCCAAAACTGAGTGGGTGAAAAATGAAGAAGTGGTGATGGGTTTCTATTATACTTTTCCTCGGATTGTTCCTCACCTGGTTTTGGCTTATAAATACTGACGCAAAATACTGACCACATACTGACAGTGTGACCGTAGCCTTACTGTGGTAAGTAGGCTGTGTTAGTTCAAAGTTACACAGTTACATTATATATATATATATATATTATATATATATATATATATATATATATATATATATATATATATATATATATATATATATTTTCTGGAAAAGCTGGATGGAAGTCCACTACTATTATTACTCTTCCCAGAGTTCTGAATGGAAAATTTACCAACATATGCAATCATACATGCAGAAGGCGATATACAGTACAACAACCCTTACAAGTAGGCGCCCACAGTCAATGGCAAAATCCACCATAATTCTGTGTGTATAACATGTGGATTTTAGTGCGGATTTCACCTAGCTGCCTCACTGTTCGAATCTGCAACAGAAATCTAAAATCGCAGGTCAATATCGATGAGGAAATATTCCATACAGTTTCCTTGATACTTTATATGTGGCGCCCCTGAGGGTTCAGTCGCCACAGAGGTACTGCACCTCCTCCTGAGGTGTGGTACCCCACCATCCAGGTAAGGTGGAGACACCTGACCACACTCCAACACCTGCATCCCACACAACATAGTAGTGTAGCAAAGCACCCTTTGGTGGCTCCCTGCTTGGAACACGAAGAGTGCTGGGAGGTGGGTGGTGCTTAGTCTGCACCAAAAGAGTGGGAAGATATTAGGATGTGGTCAGTCTGACTAGGTCGGTCGGTCACAGGAGTCTGTGAGAGGAAATCCCCGGAGAGGGATGGATGAAGGGAGTGCTGCAGCAGACCTCAGTGACCTGGGTCTGCTGGCACAGGAAGGAGAGATTCAGAAAGTCTAATTCTCCATAAGAAAGAAGGATTTGTACGGAACGTAAGGAAGAAAGGAGGACTAAGGATTAGGGTTAGAGCAGAACCCTTCCCAAGTTCACAGCGCAAGGCCGGGGTCCGGTCCCCGAGGTTGTATGGATACTAATGGTCCAGGAGCAGACACCGGAGGAATAGAAGTTGTCACCACTTTATTCCCACACAAGACTTGGGGGCACAACAGCAACGTGAGTGAGCCGGGACTAGGTAGCAAGGAGTCCCCGAAGCAGGCTACAGCTGCCTGCCGTACAAGTAGAGTTCATAGGAACATCAGAAAGGAGGAACTCCAGTGTAATTCAGTACTGTGAGTACTTCGCCATAGGCGCAAGAAGGGAGACGTTCAGAAAAGGCACATGTTGGCGGAGTGTTGGAATGGAGTGCTTCATCTAGCTTGGAGGTTGACTGAGCCCCTGCCCCGGAGGACACGGCACAGATGCGGGCACCTGTATGCACAACAGACTGTGAGTAAAGCTTTGGAACTACATGCCCTGGTGTCCTCCGCTTATTCCTGCGCCAACACCCTCAGTGTGGCGCCCCTGAGGATTCAGTTGCCACAGAGGTACTGCACCTCCTCCTGAGGTGTGGTACCCCACCATCCAGGTAGGTTGGAGGCTCCTAACCACGCTCCAACACTCGCATCCCACACAACACAGTAGTTCAGCAAAGCCACATTGCGGCTCCCTGCTTGGAGTGTAGCAGAGCACCTTTGGTGGCTCCCTGCTTGGAACACTAAACGTGCTGGGAGGCTGGTGGAGTTAGAATACATAAAAGAGTGGGAAGGTTTAGCATTTCAGTTGAGTTGAGTTCGAAGTCAGTCAGAGGAGTGAGGAGAGAAGATCCCTGGGAGAGGGATGGAGGAAGGAGGTGCTGCAGCAGATCTCAGTGACCTGGGTCTGCTGGCACGGGAAAGAAAAGAAAGAGAAAGACATTGAACAGAAACCTGATCTTCCATAAGAAGGAAAGACTAGTACGGAATGTAGGAGTAAAAGGGAACAGAGGACGTGGGTTAGAGGAAGAACCCTGCCTAGAGGTTCTAAGAGCAAGGCCGGGGCCCGGTCCCCGAGGTTGTATGGACACTAATGGTTCTGCAGCAGACACCGGTGAAGTAGTGGGCTGTAAATGCACTACTCCCATCTCAGACTTGGGGCACAACAGCAACTTGGATAGTGAGCCGGGACTTAGGAGTAAGGAGTCCCCGAAGCAGGCTACAGCTGTCTGCCGTGCAAGGAAAGTTCTTGGGAACAGCTGTCAGGAGGAACTCCAGTGTAACTCAGTAGTAGGAGTACTTCACACTTAAAGGCGCTATAGAGGAGACGTTCGGAAAGGCACATGTTGGCGGAGTGTTGGAAGGGAGCATCCTATCTGGCCTGGAGGTTGACCGAGTCCCTGACCCGGAGGACACAGCACGGAGGCAGGCACCTGTGTGTACGACAGACTGAGTAAAGCTTTGGAACTACAAGCCCTGGTGTCCTCCATTCATTCCTGCGTCAACACACCTGGTACCGCTACATCTGGGTACCAGCTTCTACACTGCCTGCGCCTCTCAGCTGCCCCTACATCTACACTGCCCTGGGACTACAGCTCCACCTGTGGGGAGCTTCACCATCTTGGCTGCAACACACCACCAGTCCCAGAGGATCTGCATGCAGCGTCGGCTTAACATCTCACTTGCCGAACACCACAGGGGCGTCACAAACTATTCATTTAACTACATTCCACCATTTCAATTCCCCATTACTTGGGCGCCCAGGGCCACGGACCGGGTCACCACTGCTATGACACATCCCGCTGACACCGGCCCGGTACCGAGTACCCACGACCCATCAGCACTGCTACATGTCTGTGCCTGACACTGCACCATCTAAGTCTCTCCCCTATCTCTTCACCTACACTGCCCTGGGACTACTGCCCTACGTGTGGAGGGCCACAACATCATTGCTGTACCACACCATCTGTCCCAGAGGATCTGTCTGCAGCGTCGGCTTAACATCTTCATTGCCGAACACCACAGGTGGCGTCACGAATCATTCACTTACAAACTTTCACCATCATCCACATGTTCAACATCCTCCCTTTTACAATGGACACCCAGGGCCACGGACCGGGTCCCAGCTGCCGTGACATCTCCCATTGAAACCCCACGGGCCCGGCTCCGAGTACCCCTCGGCCCTGGCGGGCGCTCGATATACATGAGATTTCCTATCTCATCCACATGACTGATTTAGCATTCTGTTGCTGATTTTACCTACTCAAATCCATTAGGAATATTTGCAGCAATTCTGGCTCTTTGGGACCTAACAAGAACGAGCCATAATAGTAACAGATAAAATTCAGATATAGGATTTGAGGTGACTTTATAGGAGAGGACATTTCTTCCTTAATAGACTTATACTCCCACAAACGCAGTGTGCACTTCGTCCATGCCTGGAGCTTTTCCCGGCTCATAAGTTAATGTTAGCATAGGCCCATATTTACAAGACGAGGACCAAAAATGCATCTTTATGGCCTTCATTTGGCTGCAATACGTAGGTATAAGTTTAGTTTCATTATATAGGAAAATGTAGCAGAGTGAGACTGAGAAAACGATGTATATCATGTGGTATATGTTTTTAAAAAGCGGTTACCTATCATGGACGGATGGCTCGACATCTATCGCGACTGTGGCCGCCTATCATGTGTTTACACCTGATGGTGGCCATAACCGCAGTGTTTGTAGCCTAATCCAGTGACATCCATTATAACCGCATCACCATGTGTCTGTCTGGTGTTTGTTCTCACTTTTTCGCAGCTTATCCTGGGCCTCGTGCAGTTCGGATTTGTGGTCACTTACCTCTCAGAGCCGCTGGTCCGGGGTTACACCACCGCAGCTACCATTCACGTAACCGTGTCCCAGCTGAAGCATATATTTGGCCTCCCTCTGAGTGAACGGTCACATCCTCTGTCACTGATTTATGTGAGTTGTGACGGCATGGTGTCAGTGTTTGTCTAGAATTAATATCAGTTCTGTTTACCTATCAATACAAACACGAATGACTCTATTCACTTACAGCATGAAGCTGTATTATACTGGTCTGAGGATAAACTACAGGAATTAGGCCTCAATTACCTCAATCACACTGTTACCTATGGCAACCAATCAAAGCACACGTTACGATTCTTATACTGCTGTGGAAAAATGACAGATGCTCTGTGATTGGTTGTTTATGGCCAACAAGGTCAATTTTGTTTTGAAGCCCTTAAGACCAATCACAACCAAGCTTTTATTTTTATAGAGTAGTATAAGCAATGAAATCTGGGTTCTGATTGGTTGCTATGTGCAAGGCATTTCCGCAAAATTAATGAACATGCTGCGTTTTTTTTCTGCTACGCGTTTCTGCAGCGGAAAAAAAACGCACCATTAGCACAACATGTGCGGATTCAATTATATTACATGGGATGCTTTTCTTAAGCATTTCCGCGGCAGAAACGCGTGTCTAAAAGCGCTGTGGAAACGCTTAAAAAAACGCAACGTGAGCACACAGCCTGAAAGCAATGTAAAAAAAAACAATGTAAAACAAAAAAAAATAAAATCACCGTACTTTTTATCCAAAACGTTACTGAAATTAAGATAAGTAGAAAAATCAAACACAGATTTAAGTAATCTAGTGGGCATTCTTCTGGAACATTATTAATATATTACAAAAAATAAGAAACATACTTGGTATTGCCATGAGCGTATCTGTTCATACTAAGGCCGGTTTCACATTTGCGCTTTATAGCGCAGCGACAGCCTGCGCACGGCCACCGCAAAGCCCCGCTCCCTGCCCGCCCCATCCGGTCATCGCCGCCTACTAGTGTACATGGACGCTTGCGATCTGCGCACCCTATCTTTAGCATAGGGTGCGCAGATCGTGCGCTGGCCGTGCGCTAGCAGGATTTTGCCGTGCGCTGCGCACTTTTAAAGGTGCGCCCGTGTGCTCCGAACGCAGCATGTTGCATTTCGGCACGCACGGCGCACCTTCAAAAGTGCGCAGCGCACGCCAAAATCCTGCTAGCGCACAGCCAGCGCACGATCTGCGCACCCTATGCTAAAGATAGGGTGCGCAGATCGCAAGCGTCCATGTGCGCTAGTAGGCGGCGATGACCGGATGGGGCGGGCAGGGAGCCGGGAGGGGGCGGGGCTTAGCGGCGCCGTGCGCTACAGGAAATAAACGCTAGTGTGAAACTAGCCTAATAAAATAATTTTCCCATACACCAATATGTAAGAAAAAAAAAAAATCATTTTTTGTTACTTTGCCTCCTAGAAAATATTAATGATAAAGATTTACAGCTTGCACTGCAAAAAACAAACCCTGACAGCCAATGTTATTGACGGTAAAATAAAATGGATAGAGCACTTGGGAGGCAAGAAATAAAAAACAAAAGCAAAAAGGGGCTGATGCAGACCCCCTGGGCCTTGTCAGCATAAACTTGTAGCAGCCACATTTATCTTCCTGCAATTTCTGATGTTCTACTGAATAGGATTAAGAACATCATGGAACCATACAAAGGGGTCAGATTAAGTCCAGATTTGGGCCAAAATTTTGGAAGGTGTCTCAATCCTAACCATCTGATCCCTATAATGTAGCCCTAATAATGTAGGCAATTTATTCATTTTCCTCACTTAATATAGCGCCTATAATAGCCTGAGAAATCACCTAGGTTACTACAAATAGCATATATTGATATTATATTTTTTTTCTTTTATTCAGTCTTTAGTCAGTTTGTTTCGCAGAATCCACCAGACGAACATTGGCACGCTTGTTGTGAGCCTCGTTGCCCTGGTTTTCCTCTTTGCTGTTAAAGAAGTTAATCAGAGGCTCCATTCCAAATTATGTATGCCCATCCCTATAGAACTGGTGGTGGTAAGTAAATATTTCTCCTTAACGGTTACAAGTTTATAGTCAGTACTGGGTACATTTGCAGAACAGTTCTTTTCTATGCACATTAAATATTTCACCACTAGGTGGCACGATAAAGCATTGTATGACAGTATTTTGTCATTGTGTTGTTCATGGTCTTCAACATGTGATCATGAGTGGCATTACAAGTAAAGTTAATTATGCAATACTTTAGACTCTATAAACGCACAATAATATATTAAATTGCATAGGGATCAATTCCTTTATATATTTTCGTTAGTGGAAACCTCCCCACCATACACACCCAGACTCATACCTGTTTCATGCTTAGTCCCACGGATGGCCAAGTTTCTTCTACATGGCACTCCATGTGGTCAGGAGTGGTATTGCAAGGAGCAGAGTGACAATTATAAAAAAAAGAAGAGAGAAACATATATACAGTCATGGCCGGAAGTGTTGGCTCCCTTGAAATTGTTGCACAAAATGAAGTATTTCTCCAAGAAAATTATTGCATTTACACATGTTTATTTCCTTTGTGTGTATTGGAACAACTCAGAAAAAAAAAGGCAAATTGGTCATCATTTCACACAAAACCCCAAAAATGGTCCAGAAAAAATTGTTGGCATTCTCACCTTATAAATAACTGCAATCAATCATTTTCTATAACCACAACGAGCTTTTTAAACTTCTCAATTGGAATTTTGGACCACTCTTCTTTTGCAATCTGTTCCAGGTCTCTCATATTCTCCCAACAGCAATTTTAAGACCTCTCCACAGGTGATCAATGGGATTTAGATCCGGACTCATTACTAGTCACTTTCAGAACTCTCCAGTGCTTTGTTTGCATTCATTTCTGGATGCTTCTTGAAGAATGTTTGGGGTCATTGTCCTGCTGGAAAACCCATGTTCTGGGAAGCAAACCCAGCTTTCTGACATTGGGTACTACATTGCAACACAAAATCCATTGTCAGGGCACCCAGTGCCAACAGCAGCAAAACAACCCCAAAACATCTTTGATCCTCCACTATATTTGCCTGTAGGTTGCGTGTTTTCTTTGTAGGCCTCATGCCTCATGTAGAATGATGTACTTGACAAAAAAAATCACTATCTTGGTCTCATCTGTCCAGAAGATGCTTTCCCAGGATTTTGACTTATTGGCTTACTCACATAGATTTTGGCATTCTACCTTTTTTACATCTCTGTGTCAGCAGTGGGGTTAACATTTTCATTCAAACGTCGACGGATAGTTTGCGCTGACACTGATTTACCCTGAGCCTGCAGATCAGTTTGAATTTCTTTGGAACTTGATTGGGGCTGCTTATCCACCATCCAGACTATCCCCTGCATTGCAACCTATGATCAATTTTTCTCTGCTGTCTACATCCAACAGAAATGTTACAGTGCCATTATGCTGCACATCGTGGACAAAAAAAAAATCAAGATCTCTGGAGATGAACTTATAACCTTGAGGTTGTTGATATTTTTCAAAAATTTTGGTTCTCATATAAAAACTGAGTCAACGTCTCACCTTTTTATCTGGTTTCAGGAGAGATTTTCAGATTCCCCGCACTTGTTACTTGCCACAGGTGAGTTTGAACAAGCATCATTTCTTGAAACAAAATTGTTTACCCACAATTTTGGAAAGGTAGCAACAACTTTGTCCAGCACATTTTGGGGATTTTGTGTGAAATTATGTCTAATTTGCCTTTTTGTCTCTGTTTTTGTGTGTTGTTCCAATACACACAAAGGAAATAAACATGTGTATACAAAAGCATGTGTTATTGTAATAAGTTTCTCTGAGAAATTCTTCATTTTCTGGAACAATTTCAAGGGTGCCAACACTTTCGGCCATGACTGACTGTTGTTAACATCAGATTCTTGCTCCACACTGCAAGTTAGAGACAATAAAGCCAGAAGTGCTTTCATGACCTCTGCTTCTATGCCTCAAGTTTCATAGATATGGGGAGTTTGTTCATGTATTTACCAATACAAAATTTTATTAAAGTGATTACCATAATTCTAGGACTGTTACATGAACGATAGTCACATTTTACATGTGCATGACATTGAGAAACATACGGCAGTTCTATTGGCTAAATCTTGCTCAGATTATATTTAGAGTTCTCTGTTTATATTAGTGTTACATATTATTAAATTTATTATATAATATTACATGATCAATATGTCAAATGTCTGATTACATCTTCTTTTTGTTCACCAGCTCATCATTTCCACTGCAGTGTCATATGGAATGAATCTTACTGAAAATTATGGTGTTGGCATTGTAGGGGATATTCCTACTGGGTTTGTATCTTTATATTAAAATGAATTCTAGAGATATCCTTCTACATGCTTATTTCAGCATGTATTTATTAGAGTAGTATTATAGTAGTTATATTCTTGTATATAGAAGCAGTATTATAGTAGTTATATTCTTGTATATAGGGGCAGTATTATAGTAGTTATATTCTTGTACATAGGGGCAGTATTATAGTAGTTATATTCATGTATATAGGAGCAGTATTATAGTAGTTATATTCTTGTATATAGGGGCAGTATTATAGTAGTTATATTCTTGTATATAGGGGCAGTATTATAGTAGTTATATTCTTGTACATAGGGGCAGTATTATAGTAGTTATATTCTTGTACATAGGGGCAGTATTATAGTAGTTATATTCATGTATATAGGGGCAGTATTATAGTAGTTATATTCTTGTACATAGGGGCAGTATTATAGTAGTTATATTCTTGTATATAGGGGGCAGTATTATAGTAGTTATATTCTTGTACATAGGGGCTGTATTATAGTAGTTATATTCTTGTACATAGGGGCAGTATTATAGTAGTTATATTCTTGTATATAGGGGGCAGTATTATAGTAGTTATATTCTTGTATATAGGGGGCAGTATTATAGTAGTTATATTCTTGTACATAGGGGGCAGTATTATAGTAGTTATATTCTTGTACATAGGGGCAGTATTATAGTAGTTATATTCTTGTACATAGGAGCAGTATTATAGTAGTTATATTCTTGTACATAGGAGCAGTATTATAGTAGTTATATTCTTGTACATAGGGGCAATTTTTATTATAAAACCAAACATGAATACAGTTATAATAAAGCAAAAATCATCCAGCATTACAAAACACAAATCACTTAGGTTATATATACACAGCACTAAATAATCAGATCATATTCATAAATAAATGAAAGTGTCCACACCTGGGGAGGGAAGAAGAAAATAAGAAAAAAAAAAATTTCACATTTCCTAACTGAATTTTACGTTCCTCCACAACGTAATGTTTCTCGGACTCCTTCCAACTTCTATTTTGATACAGGAAAGATGTATATCTTTGTACCGTGTTAGCCAGTAGATAGAAAAATATTCAGAATTGAGAGTCCTCAGTGGTTGATACCTTTTAATGGCTAACTGAATTGTATTAGTCTATGCCTGATGAAGAGACCTGAGTAGTCTCGAAAGCTTGCAATGTGTTATCATCTTTTCAGTTAGCCATTAAAAGGTATCAACCACTGAGGCCTCTCAATTCTGAATATTTTTCTTCCAACTTCTAGTGATTTTATCCACCGGAGTTCTGACATAACCTGATTGGCGGCAGCGGTGTGATCGAACGGCTCATTGTGCAGTGACACCCGGGTTCTCATGTGCCAGTGATAGTATTTGATGACACTGATTATAATGTAAATCGTCTCTCTGTTGATGTCACTAACAGTGGAGGGGACACCATAGATTATGTCAGGGTACTTTAGGGTCCGCAGTCTGGGGATTTTTAGATTATCTGACACCTCCTCCCAGATCTTCCTCCCTCCCCAGCAATCACATATAAAGTGCTCCATTGTCTCCTCCTGCTGACAACCAAGGGGACAATTCTGATCAGAGACACACAGATGTTTCAGGTTCCCCCTGACAAAGAGCCGACTATGCAGTGAAAGCCAAGTGACATCAATCAGTTTAGGAGGAAGCCGTTTCCCGTTTAGGAACCTAAGGCTTTCCTGCAGGGTGGTGGTGACACAATCTCTCAGGGCCAGTGGAGAGTAGAAGAAAGTCCTACATACACGAGAATACAGGTCTCTTTCGTACTGCTCTCAATGTAAAACTTCTCCAGTCCCCACCTCCTAACACACTTCAGACCGTAGTCCAGATACTGGGGGAGGTGGTCACCTGTCCATCTCCTCCTCTTGAGACTGCTGCCTCGCACCCAAGATTCTGGAAAAGGCAATATCCAGTACCTGATACTATTTACCCACAGGGTGCTACTGTTTGAGTCCATGTTCCCAAAATTCACCTTTAGAAACAAGGAGTCAAAGAAAACTCTTGGATTCAACATATCCAACCCACCCTCTCCGCCGTTAGTACGTTATTCCCCTCTTTATTAGGTTCAACCTATTCCCCCCCACAAGAGCTGGAAGAACAGGCTGAAGAGCCTCGCTGAGAAAGATTCTGGCAAAGGGAAAATGACAGAGACATACAAGAAAACGGGGACCAGGTAAGTCTTCAACATTCTGACCCTTTCTCTGTAGGTCAGCCTCCAGTTCTTCCATTGCTGAACCTTTGCATTTCTGGTTTCCAATTTCTCCTCCCAATTTAGCTTGGCATTATCATCCCTTCCAAATTTAACCTCTAGGATCTTAATATGGGTGGAGGCTTTGGCAAACTGCGGCAGATCAAAACTGGGCTCAGTATCTAATGTCCACAGAGCTGGACTCTTTTCAAGGTTGACCAGAGACCCGGAGGCCTCTGAGTAGCTTCTGATGGACGCAGATAACATCTGCACCTCTCGAGGATTGGAGATCACCAAAGTCACATCATCCGCATAGGCAACAACATTCGGAGGCGGGCAGTGGGGGACCGGCACCCCCTGAAAATCACAGTCCTGCAGTGACCTCAGAAACGGGTCTAGGGCAAAAACATACAGGAGCGGACTCAGTGGGCAGCCCTGCCTCACCCCCGCCCCAACTCCAAAAGTGTCACCCTGCCAACCATTAATCAGAGGAAAGCTCATCGCCTCTCTGTACAATGTCTTTAACCAATCCACAAATTGTCCCGGAATACAGTACTTTGACAAAGTGGCCCACAGATAGTCATGATCAACCCTGTCAAAGGCTTTAGCCTGGTCCAGACTAACAACATATCTCCCACACCGAAGAGCTTTACATCTCTCAAACATTTCCTGTAATGAGATGACTGCTCCAGAGATGTTCCGCCCTTTTACTGTGCCAATCTGAGAGCCTGCCAACAGTGCCGGGGACAAACAGACTAATCTAGAAAATAGGATCTTTGCTAGAATCTTCCTGTCCACATTCAAGAGGACAATCGGCCTCCAGTTCTTGATGTCGCTGGGCTCTTTACCTTTAGACAGCAGAATTAGCGAGGACACTCTCATGGATGGAGGCATCAGGTGATTTTCTAGACAATTTCTATACACATCCACTAGGACTGGAGCCAGGAGGGCTCTGAATTTCTTATAAAATTCTGCTGTTATACCATCTGGACCCGGTGCCTTCTTCAGATATAATTTATCAATAGCATCCTTAACTTTCTCCACCGTTAATTCTGCTGTCAAAGGAGAAAAGGCCAGATCATTAGTATCAGGCGCTGCAGTTGCCTCCAAGAATTGAGCCATTTTATCTTTATCCAAAACTTTCCTCTGAAACAAGTCAGCATAGTAAGATCTCACCACCTCCAGGATACCCTCCCGTGAATCCTGTAATACACCCTGGGAGTCAATGAGACCCATGACCATTTTTTTGGCCACCCTCTCCCTATAATTCTCAAAGGGATCAGGGGCCCCTAAGGACCCATAATCCAGTTCAAGAACCAGGGAGGTATACCTGTTATACTGATACTGCCTTATCTCAGATTTCAGCCAGTCGATCTTCACTTTGTCATCCCCGCCCGCCGAATACAATGACTCCAATTCTTTGCGCAGCTTTAGGTACTGGCTGTACTTATTCCTCCCTTTATTAACTGACAGTCTCTTTAAGAGGGATCTGATATCCTCCTTGACGTCCTCCCACCAGTCGGTCATGTTGTCATAGAAGTCAACCCTGTCTAGATGAAGCTGAATAAGGGAGTGAACACGACTCTGAACATAGGCATCATCCAGGAGACTGGAATTGAGCTTCCACAACCCTCTACCAATGTCCGGATGGTTAGAGGTCCCCAGAGAGAAGCACAAGGCGAGGTGATCAGAGTAAGGGACGACCTTCTCACTCAGGGAGCTGACAGCCTCAGTAGGACTCACAAAAGCAAAATCTACCCTACTGCTCCTGTTGGAACATGAATATGTGAATTTTGGCTGTCAACCACCCTGTGTGAAAACGTCAGTCAGTCCTGCCTGCATTATGACGTTATGTAGGACCTTACTGTCCCTGGTCACTGTCCTGCCTGAGGAGCTGTCACCTGATGTCAGTATGGCATTAAAGTCCCCCACCATCACCACTGGAAGAGAAGTGAAGAGGTAAGGCTTGACGTCATTAAACAGCTGGATCCTGTCAGTCACCGTCTGTGGCCCATAGATGTTAATAAGCCGGAGTCGCCTACCATGGATAGTGACTTCCAGGACCAGACATCTTCCCATGACCACCTCCGTCATCCTATGCACAGTCACATCATTGGTGTTAAACAGGACAGCGACCCCGGCGTAAGGCTCCACAGCCAGTGACCAGAAAGAAGGACCAGACCGCCATTCCCTCTCAGCCTCTCTCATAAGCCCCAGAGATGTCAGTCGTGTCTCCTGCAGGAAGATGACATCTGTGTCCAGATATGTGAGATGTTCATACACCACGTGTCTCGTCCTCCTCAGCTTAATGATATTCACATTGCTCGAGGTCACTGTCAATGAGAACCCCGCCATCACAACACAATATAGAAGGAGCAGAGTAACAGCCATCATCATGAGTCAGAGATGTTCTGTCCACCACTGGTGTCCATGTCAGACTCTACCTGAAGGTCTACAGATAAGGGCTTCCGCTTTGGCGGGGGATGGTCCTCTATGTCCCTGTCACACTCAGCATCAACTTTCCTCAACTCTTCCTCATAATCATCATCATTGAACTCAGATAAAACTCCATACTTGTTGGACACGACCATCACTCCTGCAGAATTCTGAACCTTCTTACTAGCACTCTGACCAGTGTCATATTCTTCCTCAGGTTTACGGGAGGATGTGTTCTTTTTCTTCCTTTTATTATTATTAATGCTCCAGTCATCAGATACAGACAGTGATGCTGAAGGGGGGGGGTATCTGAGGCTGCTGGACCTGATGGAAGACCTCCATGTTCCCCTCTGCACCCTGCTCCTCTGGTGCTGCCTAAGTGGACTCCTGGTGGGCATCTGAGCTGGTCAGTATCTCTGCTGACATTAACTCCTCCTCCCCATGT
The DNA here is from genome assembly GCF_039654945.1 of Dendrobates tinctorius. NCBI lineage: Eukaryota > Metazoa > Chordata > Amphibia > Anura > Dendrobatidae > Dendrobates > Dendrobates tinctorius. The sequence continues at coordinate 7,487,378 of NW_027361709.1, forward strand.
GTCCCTGCCACCACATCCTCATCCTCCAGAGACTCTGCCCCTGCCATCACAAACTCATCAGGGAAGACTCTGCAGATGTTGTGCCAGGCATCTGGACAGTCCCTGTGAGGGTGGCCCATCATACAACAGAGGTTGCACCTGACGTCCCGGCAGTCTGCAGCGACATGGCCGATTGCTCCACACAGACTGCACCTCACCACAGCACAGTCGTTAGCCAGATGACCTTTCCCACCACATTTGAAGCACTTTCTGGGTTGCCCGGGATAATAACATCTTCCCTTCTCCCTCCCAATGAAGGAGTTGGGTAAGTGGGCAGTGATGTTATCACATTGCCGCAGTTTCACCAAGACACGCCACCCCATTGTCCAGATACCATCCTCATCTCTGACCTTGGTGAGTCCAGAGACGAGGTCACAGTGTCTCCGGAGCCACACCTCGATGTCCTGTGGAGGAACGGCCTCATTCCAGAACGTGATGTTTACTGTGACTGTGTCCGGCCTGGAGATAGGAACCAACACAAACTTATTCCAGCCCTCAGCATCTCTGAACTTTGGGTAATTGGCCCATAGTCTATCCAGGTCAGACATGAGCTTGAAGCTGACCTCGTAGCCCTGCCTGTCCTGTAGATTAGACACTGCCAGTATCTCGCTTACCACAAACCCCATCTGGCCGCATAGCAGCTCTTTCACCATAAAGCTGCGTTGTGGCAGATGCTCTTTGGCACCTATGTATTTAAACCGCACCACATTAATGCTTTTGAATGTCTGGCCGGTGTACCTGGCGCTGGAAGTGAAGGATGGGGCGCCGCGGCTCCAAGCTTTCCTTGGGGGGCACCTGCCGGGTCACACTGGGCTGACTGACAGGGAGAGGGCCTGCAGCAGGGGGGCTGTCACACCTTGTGGACTAGATGGCAAAGGGGGATAGTCACACATATCATGCACATTATTATGAGGTCAGTGCGACGTCCATTACAGAATGTGTAACCCCTCCAACCCCCAACCCCATTGGCAGAGCATCACCAGCCACAGTCTGTGCCTCAGCGTCATCAGCACAAACAGTCTCACATACACTGTCCTGCTCCTGTGTGGGGCACTCTGGGACCTGTGGTGCCTCTGCTGGAGTCTGCAGTGTGTGCTCCTGTTCACACTCGGCTGCCTCAGCAGCACAGTCTCACATACACTGTCCTGCTCCTGTGTGGGGCATTCTGGGACCTGTTGTGCCTCTGCTGCAGTCTGAAGTGTATGCTCCTGTTCACACTGAGCTGCCTGCTGCTGCAGTTGTTTTCCCTCCTGGAAGCAGAAGCGGGCAGCCTGTAACACTGGCCGTGTCCGCTGCTGGGGGGTCCCGTCGTGAACATCAGGGGTCCTGGCCTCTACAGCACAGTCCTGCTTATAGGAGGCGAACCACTCGCGGTTCCTGTAGGTCTCTGCCAGGGGCCCCATGCTCTCCAGCACAGATTCAGTGTCCTGCACAACACTCGCCAGCTGTACACCCAGTGTGTTCAGTCTCAGGTCATAGGCATCATTACTGGCAGGATTAGTGGTTTTTAGACTATAGATAAAGTCTACTTCCATTTGCAGCGCTTTTTTTGCTGCTGTAACTCACCCAGTTTTCGGACAAGTCCCGGTATCTCATCCGCTAGCTGCAGCTCGGGTGCACGCGCCGGCCCCACAGGTTTAGTCTTAACCACGGGTACAGGGGTTTTGAAGACAGTCTTGTGCGATTCCATCACGGATGGTTTTGTGGCTCCTTGGCTGGATGCAGGCTCCGCAGCAGGTTTATCGCTGCCACCTGACTGCGGCCGTGTGCGTCCTGACCGCGCCATACTGCCATGCTGCTGTAGGTTCTCCTGCATTGTCTGCCTTTCCAAAGACGTACGTCTCTGCCTGGGAGCAGGAGAGATGATCTGCACAGCTGGGGCCGATCTCACCTGTGCACCTGGCAGGAGCTGCTTACTGACTGGGGAGCTACATGACTTCATGTTCTGCTGGATTCCATCACTCACTGACACTTTTCCTTCTTGCTTCTTTGCTGGAACTGGAAAAGGTTTTCCTCCCAAAACTTTAGTCACAGCTTTTTCCTCCTTCATAGAACTGCTGCAGCTTTGGCTCGCTGCATTCACTGGTCTCACAGTGGCTTTGGGATTAACATTCCCATTGGTAGAAGCCTGGGAGGCTTATCCTAGTGTAGGCCGGGAAGCCTGGGCCTTGCCTGGGGAGCTTCCCCGCCCAGGGTGGCCCCTCCCTGGGCTTGCTCCAGACATGAGGAGATCCACAAAACACAACCTCACAGCTAGGAGGCAGTATTATAGTAGTTATATTCTTGTACATAGGGGGCAGTATTATAGTAGTTATATTCTTGTACATAGGGAGCAGTATTATAGTAGTTATATTCTTGTACATGAGGCAGTATTATAGTAGTTATATTCTTGTGCATAGGAGCAGTATTATAGTAGTTATATTCTTGTGCATAGGGGGCAGTATTATAGTAGTTATATTCTTGTGCATAGGGCCGGTATTATAGTAGTTATATTCTTGTACATAGGGAGCAGTATTATAGTAGTTACAGTATATTCTTGTGCATAGGGCCAGTATTATAGTAGTTATATTCTTGTGCATAGGGGCAGTATTATAGTAGTTATATTCTTGTGCATAGGGGCAGTATTATAGTAGTTATATTCTTGTACATAGGGAGCAGTATTATAGTAGTTATATTCTTGTGCATAGGGCCAGTATTATAGTAGTTATATTCTTGTGCATAGGGGCAGTATTATAGTAGTTATATTCTTGTACATAGGAGCAGTATTATAGTAGTTATATTCTTGTACATAGGGGCAGTATTATAGTAGTTATATTCTTGTACATGAGGCAGTATTATAGTAGTTATATTCTTGTGCATAGGGGCAGTATTATATACATATAAAGAAAAATTAGAGTAACCATAAACCACAATAGAAATATAAGAAAAATGAAAAATCTTTATTAACACATCTTAAAACAATATCAGACATTTATAAGCACATAATAGGAGGTAGATATACAAGGAATAATCAGTATTATAGTAGTTTTTATTATTTGTCTAGTAGATGCTATTACATGTTTATCTATTACAGGCTAGTCGCACCAACAGTCCCCGATGCTGAATTTTTTGCAAGTATTGCTGGGAATGCTTTCGCCATTGCTGTGGTCGCATATGCTATGTCTATATCTCTGGCTAAAATGTTTGCAATGAAGCATGGTTATAAGGTAGACAGTAACCAGGCAAGTATTTTTATATATATATATTTGCAGGTTTAGTCTTATACTATGGATAAGATAAATTGTTCAGATTGTATTCTCTACAGACATCACCACACTTGTGAATGAGCTATGAATGAGGGGTAGCTAACTAGCTGACTTCCTACATGTAGACAGGAGTGTCGTACAAAACCATACAATTTATAAAATAGCAGCATCCATGATCTGATTGTAACACAAGTTGTATATGTTATTTCACCTCTAAGGAACTGATTGCCCTCGGACTAAGTAATATCACTGGCAGTTTCTTCCATTGTTTCGCTGTAACATCATCTATGTCCAGAAGCCTTGTGCAGGAGAGTACTGGAGGAAACACACAGGTATTGATAAAAAATACAGGATCTATCCAAAAGTGCCATAGGGGCAGCAGATGCAGCCACAACGGGGCCCCTAGAGACACTATGTAAGGTTGTTCTCACAGGGATGCCGCACTCACAGGCGTTATAGAACAAATTGGGACTCATGACAATTTATAGAATGGAATGATATGTATACTATTTGCTTAAAAGGAACTAAACTTTTAACCACATTTTAATTTAAGGGCAACACCTCTTATTAATTTGGGAGCATCTTTGGCTATAGTTGCACCAAAAGTTGAAATTTACACCTGCTATATAGATTTGTGATATAGTTTGTGTCAATTTTGGTTAAATGATAGCTCTGTTAGTCCGTGAAAGGCGATGGTCCTACTGTAAAGAGCTAACCACTTTTCTTGTCACTTAAAAAAAAAAAAAAGTGTCTAGAAGTGTGAAAAGTCAAAACTTAGGTAATAATTTGTGACCTTTCTACACCGTTGAAGTGGTGTAAAGCTTTTTTCCCCCCTTTGTATTTCAATTTGACACCAAATTCAGAATTTCTACTTGTGGTCACTGAAGGTCATCCCAGAGATCATGATATCTTGTTCAACAAGTACAGGGCTGGTTACAGGACGATACTCTTCTATCCCACAGTAGGTCCAGGCAGTAGTTGATCAGATACACAACAAGAAAACACAAAATGACAAATTTGCAAAAATACTCTGCAGTAAAAAATGACAGTAATCAGCAAGTGCTGGATAACAAATTCAGGGTATTTAGTCGATACGTTTTTTGCAAAAAGTGTATACCAAGCTGCTCCACCTCATCACGGTAACCCTTCACGGAGCAGTCCTTATCTAATGTATTTAAAACCTGAACATGTGAACAGTGTCTAAATGAACAGGATACAGACAGGCGCCTCCTAGTATGGGCTCGTGGTGTAAGACAGCTCATTTATGTGCATGTCACACAAGAGAGGGGTGGGGTCTCCCAAACCATGCAAAGCAAGGAAAAAACGGATTAAAAACATATGTGACATGCACAAATGTGAACAGGTCGGTCGGACAGTGTTCACACCACCCACTGACTGAAACACAAGAAGAAAACACAAAATGACAAATTTGCAAAAATACTCTGCAGTAAAAAATGACAGTAATCAGCAAGTGCTGGATAACAAATACAGGGTATTTAGTCGATACGTTATTTGCAAAATTGTATACCAAGCTGCTCCACCTCGTCATGGTAACCCTTCACGGTGCAGTCCCTATCTAATGTATTCAGATGATCAATAAATTTCCATTTTCACGTTCTAAATTATTTGCCCTTATTTCCAGATTGCAGGATCCGTATCGTCAATCATTATCTTGGTGATCATTCTCAAGGCGGGCGAACTATTTACATGTCTGCCACAGGTAAGAATTCTCAACTTGACTAGCATCTTGTATATGGAGGTGTAACATAGTATTGTGGTCAGGTAATGCCTCATCTATATCAGGGAGGATTTTGTCATGATTTTGGAGCTGTCTATGAGAATGCTCCATAATCTAAAAGAGCATTTGGAAGGTCAGACACTGATGTTGGGGTGAGGTGGGGTCACAATCTCCATTATAGGTGTTGGATGGGGCTGAGGTCTGGTCTCTGCGTGGCCGATCATGTTATTCCACCAAACTGCCCCAACCAAGTCTGTAGGTATACGCATTTTTTCAAATATCGTGGCACTACTGAGTAGGTGCACAAAAAGAAGGTTCCCACACCAGAATAAGTAATTGAAAAAATTTTTGGCACTCAACTTTTGAGATATGTGAAGGATTTTATTTGCAGTCACAAGTATTAGACGTTTCGGCTATGACAATAAGCCTTCATCAGTACACAAGACTGCTCATGTTCAAAGAATCATTGAATATTTGAATGAAGCACCACTCATAAGAAAAATATGGGCCAAAATGTCCACAAACGATCTGGAGATCTGGGCAGAAAATTAGAAGAATGGACATCAGTAGAATATTCTCAGTATATGTGTATTATAAAGTGAAATCCCTTGAAAGGTCAATCTCACACATGGGATTAATATATTTATATCAGCTATTGGAAGGTGACAGCTTTGGTAGTGTGTGGATAGCGGTCGTTGGTGGGTGGTGGCGCTGTGTGGCCTGGAGGAACGCGGTATCCACTGCTAGTGCCGCAGGTAGGTATATGCAGTCATGGAGAACAGAAAAGGGTCTTCCACAAACTGTTCCCACAAAGCTGGAAGCTATAACTGTCCACAATGTCTTGTGCTGAAGCATTAAGATCTGCCTCCACTGAAAAGAAGGGCCCAAGGCTGACCCCTTTTAACAAGCCCATAGCATTAACAAGCCCATAGCATTATCCTCCTCCACCAGTGGGTGGCAATGCAGTCAAGGAGACAACCTTCTCCTGGCATTCACCAAACCTAAACTCATCCATCAGATGCCAAATGTAGATGTGTGATCCATCACTGCACAGATGTCTCCTTCACAGTCCAGTGGTGGCGGCTTTACACCACTCCATCCGACGCTCGGCATTGTGCTTGGTGATGTATGACTGCATGCAACTGCTCAGCGATGAAGCTCCCGGTGGGGGCGCAGTGGTTGTGCTGATGTTAATACTAAAGGAGGTCTGGACTCTACAGTTTGTGGAGTCAGCAGAGCGGTAGTGACTTTTCTGCCCTCTGCTCCTCAACGCTCTGTCATACATCGAAGACTTAGTACTGAAGGAGAAAACTAAATTCAATGATTAAGGTGTGAGGCGCATTTTTTCCCCCATGTTCTTCACTTTATTGTTGAGTTTCTGAGGTTCCTTACACTTTTTACATCTGTGACTCCTACTAGGCTACATACCCACGATCAGGAATAGCAGTGTTTTGGAAGCAGCACATTTGCCCTGCTTCTAAATCGCTGTGTTCTACATTACAAGCACAGTAGATGGAATTTATCGAAATCCCCTGCCCGCTGTGCTTTTATTTACTGCTGCATATACTCACCCGGGGTGCGGGTTTATAAGCCACAGCATGTTAATTTTGTTAGTGGAGATGCTAGTCTCTGCTGACTATTTTCTCCAATAGCTAATCATTAGATGTGTTAAATCCGCATAATTCACTAAGAAAATGCAGATCCAACTGCGTGATCAGAACGCGTTTTGGGGGCAGCGAAAATACGCTGCGTCCAAACTCTGCTATTGCTGATGGTGGGCATATAGCCTAACAGGACCGCGCTGGTATCAGACAGGATGGCGAGGGGCCGGATGTTATACTCTGAGAGTAATGGGACTGAATGAAAAACTGGAATACAACCATTAAGATACTTTTCTCCATATGATATAGTGTCCATGTTTATATAATGCATCAGTCCACCTCATTATTGTTTCTTAATTCCAAAGGCAATACTGTCCACCATCGTCATTGCCAACCTGAAAGGCATGTACAAGCAGTTTATGGATATACCCCACCTATGGCGGACCAACAGGTACGATCTGGTAAGTAAAGTGATCACACAGCTCCAGTTTCTATGCGATATCGTAGGTATAGTTTTTTGCATCACTCTTGCATCATAGCGATCATTAATATTGATTTCTGTTTCCTTACATTTCCTTACTTATCTACAGCACTACTGCACTGATACATTCCCTCATACTCTGTTAAAGCAAGATCGGTGTGTCAGTTTTCACCGCATTTCTGAAGTTCTATTCAATGTCATACATTCGTTGCGAAAGAGTTAACTGCTTTCACACTAACTGGAAAAGTAATTAAAAAGCTGCCAGAGCGAGGCATCTGCTGCTAAATATTTGTACTGAGCGCTGCCAAGAACCTGGCATTTCACCTCTGTTATTGGGATCTGTGGGTTCCGGGAATTCCATTGGTGTGTGCATCACCACCATATATTACCGTAATGGAAATGAATGACTTTTTGTGTTCCAGCTTATCTGGCTTGTGACCTTCCTGTCTACCATCTGCCTAAACCTGGACATCGGGCTGGCGGTCTCGGTCGTATTTGGATTGTTCACGATCACTTTCCGTACTCAGTTGTGAGTTATATAATTAAACATGAGCTATGATGCCACGAAACATAAAAGCTGCAAATTATTTTTTTTTTTTGCAGCTGCGCTTTATTTTTGTGCATAAAATCTGCTGCGTTTAATATTACAAGCAAAGTGGACGTCATTTATTGAACACTCTAGTCCACCGTGCGTTTAAAGATGCTCTTAAATAGGAAGGATTTTTTATGCATCCCCCCCAGGGCTTGTTTCTGTGGGAATCCTAAAAAACTAATGCAAAGAATGTTGTTGGATTTTTAGGTACAGAATCTTAGTGTTTCTACAATAAAAATGGACAAAGAACGTTGCTTCTAATTACTGCGCCAAAAACATTAAAAAAGGGAAAACTGTAAAAATTAAAAAAAAAAAACCGCAGCAAAAATGCAACAATCTGAACAGGTTATTATAAATATTTCGGTGTGAAAACACCTGCTGATAATGTACGGTGGGAAAAAAAAAACAAAAACAAAACATTTTTGCATGTGGGAACATGCTTTATTGTAAATATGGTTTCTTAATATTATTAAAACTTTATTTTTTTCATAATTTTCACTTTATTCTTATGGAACTTGAATCTGCAGTAATTGGTTCTATATACTGCAATACCATAGTACTACGTTACATCGTAACACAATACAGTGAGCGCCCCCTAGTTGCAGCTGCAGGTGACATTTATGGCTTTTAATGTTAAATATGCACAATACTATAAGTCTGTAGCTTTTCAGCTTTTCTGTCACAGGACTCATTACTCCGTTCTTGGACAAGTTGCTGATTCTGACATCTACAGAGATGCAGAAGAAAATACCTTGGTAAGTAGAACAGAATCCAAAATGAACCTGAATTCAATGAGTTCTTAATAATGGTGTCTGAAAGTAGGATTTATGACAGTGTCATGGGACTGCTAGGACCCCATAGTATTTGCACTCTCTGCCCACCCCGCCAAAACAGCGACACACTCTGACTCTATAGTATCTATGAAAGGGCTATCTATATATTTATTTATTTATTATGTAAAGTTGTCGGGTGCTTTTTTATTTGATATCTTTCCAAGGCCAAAGAGATCCCCGGTGTGAAGATTTTTCAATCAAGTTCACCCATTTACTTTGCCAATGCCGAATTGTTTGCAAAATCCTTGAAGGTGAAGGTAAGAATAAAGTGTGAGGAACACTATATGATTCTCAAATCATTTTTACAAAGCTCAAGCTCTATCAAAAAATTATTGTAGATGGGGGTGAATGTGGACAAACTGATAGAGAAGAAGAAGAAAGCCATTCAGAAGAGAAGGAAGGGCCTGCAGAAAGTCATCAACCTGGCCAAAATCATCCTGGCGAAAACACAAAAGGTGAGTGCTGATGTGGGCGACCCAGGCAAATTTGGGCCTCACTAATAAAAACTTACAGAAAAACTACTTCAAGCTGAGCTTTACTTTCTTAATCCCTTCCCACTCCATATATTTTATATAATCATCAAGGACTGGGTGTATGGAGTATTCTCTTGAGCTGAACCTGCTCCACACAGGTGCCGGCTGCGTTATACAGGCAACATCTGCCTGCAACAGCCCCCACACCAACCCCCGTGACGCGAAGGGTTCTTAGGAGACCATGATTTTTATTATATACTGCATTACTAAATTACTGCAGAATATGATACATCTAAATCAAAAGATCACAGTTTCAAGTCCTCTAGGGAAATTAATATTAAACAAAAATGAAAAAGAATGTTTTTTTATTTAAAAAATGAAAAAAAATAAAAGACTTTTGAATCGCCCCTACCCCTTTCCCTTATAAAAAAAACACCATCTGATATTGACATGTCTATAAAACACAATCAAAATATAACATAATATAACCCTTAGAGGAAACCTCGTAAATAACATAAAAAAAAAAATCTATATATACACCGTATATTATATATAATCCAGAATTAAACTCCAGAATTGCTGTTTGGTCTCTCGACCTCCCACTCCCATCTAAAATAGCAATCTAGAGCTATCAACACCATATCTACTCCAAAATGGTATCAATACAATCTACACCTCACCAGGCCAAAGAAAAATGTTCACACAGTTCCATCAACATAAATATAGTAAAGTTAAGGGTCTCGGAAAAATGCAACACAAATCAAATTATTGTATTTTACAAAGTTCAGAAATTATTTACGCTACTAAAATTATATAAAAGCAAAATACACTCATCAAGCCACTAGGTCATTTTTACTTCATAGTGAATGGTGTAAAAGCAAAGCCACCCCCCCAAAAAAAATAAAATAAAAATAAAACAAAAAATAAGCTGAAAAATAAGCTCTCACATGAGTATGTCCAGGGACAGGTTAAGAGGTTATGGTCCATGGAGGGAAAAAAAAAAAAAGCGTGCAAGACCGAAACTTGCATCCTTAAAGGGTTAAACTGTTGTGGAAAAATATAAGCTGAGCTGTGATTGGTTGATATGAAAAAATAAGACCTGATATTCTGTCAGATAGTTTAATTAACCAGCATTAGTGGCAGGGGTAGCAGGGCTGTCGAGTCGGAGTTGGAGCCCATTTTGGTGGAGTTGGAGTCGGTGTCATGGAAATTGAGGAGTTGGAGGTTTGGCTTACTGAATCCACAGCCCTGAGGGGTAGTACGAATTTTGAAGAGGCCACTAATTTTTTATTCTGGTCCAAAGGGCAAATGTTCGTTCTTTGTCTCGTATTGAAAGATTTATCTTCCGTCCAGGGAAGCGGATTGGAATTTCTGACAACTAGAGACGGGGTGATTGGAAGCTTGAAGACCCTGAGTGAGTCCATCCCTCAGAGTCCGGTCACCCTCCGCTCTTTAGGTTTGGAGAAACTTGATTTTCATTCCCTCATATTGGACTTTTCAGCTGTCAGTTTCATTGACACAGTTGGAAGGAAAATGTTGACAAATGTAAGTGAAACGTTTCTTTGAAGACGTCACGTTTTTTGTTTTTTTTAATATTGGGCCTAATTGCATTTTCTCATTTTCTCTTATTTGTCTTTTTTTAGGTTTTCAATGAATTTCGTGAAATTGAAGTTGAAGTATATATTGTAAACTGTCCTGGTAAGTTGTGATAAAATTAGAAAATATTAATGAAAGCAAATTTTTTTTTTTTTTTTTAAAGACTTAATTTAATTAAAGGCGATTTTTAACTGCATTCATAAAAATGTTAGTAAATCAGAATTTGTCAGAGACCAAGTTTAATTAAAAGGTGTTCTTTTCTTCTGATACAATATTTTCCTGAATCTGCCGCCATGTTTTTTTATGACTTTTAAATGAGATTTGTCAAGAAAGTGGAAACCTGTGTGGCAGAGGGTTATTTTTTTTATTTGCTAAAGAGTACATAATATTGATTCGGGAAGCAGATTATAAAACGGTGATAAGAGATATCTATACTTATCCAATGCTTTTTATTGTTTCCATTTGTTTAAATAAACAATATAGACAAGTCATCTATCATTATTGTAGGCTGCTCTTATGCTGGTTTATTTGTCTCCATGGCTACAGACTACAAACAAACCCTGTGTAGTCTGATCTAGCAGGTCGTGTGTTACTCCACTCCTTATCTTATTACCCTAAAGGTGGTATAAGAGGAGGAATAGGAAAGAGTACCCTACAGATCTCATCAGAAGTTCTTGTATGCTCAAAAGGAGGGCAGTGGGCACATGTCACCAGGAAGGGTGTTTTCATACAAGTCCCTGCTACAGACTCACTTTAATGCTGGACATACACCTTTGTAAAAAAATTACCAGAAGCCACTGGTTTAAGTGGGACTGTCCTTTCCTTTAGTGTATATTGGGCTGGCCTGACTCTGAGATTTGAAAAAAAAAAAAGGATTGGACATGTTAGATTTCAACATGCCTGATCCATTATTTTTCACTGAAGATAAACTACCGCCATAAGAATCTGGCAGCTGCTTTTCCTTCTCTTCCCATTGGGAACACATGCACACTAGTTTGAGTCTTACATGATTTGGGACTCCTATTGCAGCAGGTAAGCTTTTTATCCACCATTGACAACAGATATGTCAACAGGAAAGGTCACTCTGAATGCTGCCATTTTGCAGATGTCCTGTTATAGTTATGGGTGTAACTGCAGCCTCCAACTATAAGGTGCCCATCATGGAGATGAGGATCAAATACATCAAATTAGGCTACTTTCACACTAGCGTCGTGCGATGGCAGTCGCCCTGCGTCGGGGCGACGTACCGTCGCACGTTGTGAAAGTTGTGCAAAACGGGGGCAGCGGATGCAGTTTTACAACGCATCCGCTGCCCCATTGTAATGTCCGGGGAGGAGGGGCGGAGTTTCAGCCGCGCATGCGCGGTCGAAAATGGCGGAGACGACGCACAAAAAAAGTTACAAGTAACGTTTTTGTGTGCGTCGCGGCCGCCAAAACACGATGCATCCGTTGCACGACGGATGCGACGTGTGGCAATGCGTCGCTAATGTAAGTCTACGGAGAAAAAACGCATCCTGCGGGCAACTTTGCAGGATGCGTTTTTTCTTCAAAACGACGCACGTCGCACGACGCTAGTGTGAAAGTAGCCTTACCTTGATAATGCCGTTTGGTTATTCACCTGGGACAAGGGGGCTCACATATCCACAACCCCGTCAGAATCTCCCCGTTGCCAAGTAGAAACTCAAACGCAACCCTTACTGATCCCCTGATTGGCACTTCGGGAGGGAGCTATTCGGTTCATAGAATGGAACCCTTCCCGCTGACAGTTTCCCCTTTTATAGAAAAGTTAAACAAAGCCATAAAAAAAAAAAGCACAATAAGGCAAGTGTGATGATTGACGGTAAAATTGCACATCTTATTTAGGGCCGCTGACATAAGATCTGCTCTTTCTTTCGCAGTCTCTGTGCTACGCCAACTCGAGAACAGCAATTTCTTCAATGAAAACATCACGCAGGCCTCAATTTTTGCCTCAATCCACGACGCCGTGTCCTACGTTTCCAACGGACAAAACAGCGAGTCCAGCTCACTATCAGAAATCACTGCCATTTAATGGGATTATACTGCGCAGTCACCAAAGTGCTAAGAAGGCTGCAAGTTATATATAGGAGTATTGTACCATTTATTCTGCAGAGGACCCGTTTAAGTGCTCAGGAATAACAAACTGGTCAGATATATTCAGATTTATTGTTCTGAATGGTCACAAGTCAGGCCACAATTTGTGCATTAACAAAAAAGCTAGAGATGAATAAATATTTTGAAATTCAAATTCACCAGGTTTTCTTTTTTTTTTTTATTTAATTTGTGGTGATTCATAAGTACTTCAACTACCCTGAAAAGACGTATGTAACACTGGGAGGTCTCCTAGGACTGTATCCAACCTCTTACATGCGCTTTAACGCAGACGCAACCTTAGTAATATCAAAATGACAGTAACTTATATGGCTATGGGGAAGTAGATGGTAACTGTCTTTCACTGTAGAAATTGTTCAGTGTTTTATGGTTTTCCCTTCCTTTCTCAATAGCTAAGCAGTGACGTCCTCTCAGTAACCAGATGCATTGCAAAATGACTTCTGCATTCCCTCCTTCAGCTTTTATGCAGGCTATGATAGTTCCTCCTGATTGGTGTTGCTGCACCATGTGATGTGATAGCTGCGAGGTGATGTCAGCCATCTCTGGCAGATTCAAGCTTCTATATTGTGTAAAAATGGATATTTTTGGTAATTTCTTCCATTTTAAATTGCAAATTGTTCAAGTTCTCTGGGTCCAGCAAAATCCCTAAATATTGACATGGATTTTAATGGACATCAAATCGATTTTCTCATCTCTAGAATGAAAAAAAAATATGGTAATAGAACATTAAACCAACTAAGAAAAGGGGAAAGCCTAATAATATATCAACAAAATATTTGTTATTGATAGTAATAATACATTGTACTTCAAGTGACTCATTAAATTACTACAGGGAGGAAATGGTTGAGGAGGTAAAAGTGGCTGGGACCCTAGGAGGTAGCGACCATGCTATTTTAGAATTTTGGATAACTAGAGGCGGAAGACCTGTGAAGACTCAGACGTCAAGGTTAGATTTCAGAAAGGCAGATTTTAAGGGATTCAGAAAGAGAATTGGAGGGATCCAATGGCTGGATATCCTTAAAGACAAAAATGTCCAGGAAGGATGGGAAATCTTGAAAAATGAAATTCTCAAAGCACAGTTGTTAACAATTCCGAAAAGAGGGAAGAATAGGAAGCAGTTAAGGAAACCAGGATGGATGAACACAGAACTTAAGCACATGCTAAAAAGGAAGAAAAAAATGTTTATAAAATGGAAAGAGGGAGGCATATCTAAAGAAGAATATAATGCTGTCTGCAGAACCTGCAGGGCACAAATCAAATTATCTAAAGCTGAAAATGAATTGAGGCTTGCAAGAGATGTCAAAAGCAATAATAAAGGATTTTGGGGATATGTCAAAAGTAAAAGAAAAGTCAAAGATGCTATAGGATTTTTACAGGATGAAAATGATGAATTGGTAAGACAGGATGTTGAGAAGGCTGAACTTTTAAATTCCTATTTTGCATCTGTTTTCTCTCAGAAAGGAAATGTAACATCAACTGTTATTCACTGTCCTATTAAGGGAATAGAAGAATCCAGGATATCTATAAACAGAAAGATAGTGAGGAAACAATTAGCTAGCCTAAATGAATTCAAGTCTCCAGGTCCAGATGAATTACACCCCAGAGTACTGAAGGAGATAGCAGAAGAAATTTTTGAACCCCTCTCTATAATCTTTGAAAATTCTTGGAGAACAGGAGAAGTGCCAGAAGACTGGAGAAGAGCAAATGTTGTTCCTATCTTCAAAAAGGGGAAGAAGGTGGACCCAGGTAACTATAGGCCGGTGAGTCTGACTTCTATACCAGGAAAGATCTTTGAACAAATTATTAAACAACATGTATGTCAATACCTGGATAAGAATGAAGTGATTAAACAGAGTCAGCATGGGTTTGTAACTAATAAGTCATGTCAGACTAACTTAATTTCCTTCTATGACGGTATCACTGATTGGGTGGATCAAGGAAATGCTGTAGATATAGTATATCTTGACTTCAGCAAAGCATTTGACAAAGTCTCTCATACAATCCTTATTGAAAAAATGATTAAGTATGGAATGGACAAGGCAACTGTTAGGTGGATTCATAACTGGCTTAGTGATCGGACCCAAAGAGTGGTCGTAAATGGCTGCACATCCAGTTGGAAGAATGTCTCAAGTGGGGTACCACAGGGCTCTGTCCTGGGCCCTGTATTGTTCAACATCTTTATCAACGATTTAGATGAAGGAATTGAGGGTAAACTGATTAAATTTGCTGATGACACAAAGCTAGGAGGGATAGCTAATACTAGAGAAGAGAGAGAGAGGATTCAAAAAGATTTAAATAAACTGGAGAAGTGGGCAGCAACTAACAGAATGGTTTTTAACAGGGAGAAATGCAAAGTACTACATCTGGGCAATAAAAATGGAAAAAGCATATATAGAATGGGAGGAATAGGGCTAAGTGACAGCACATGTGAAAAAGACTTGGGTATACTAATAGATCACAGACTGAATATGAGTCAACAGTGTGATGCAGCAGCAAAAAAGGCAAATGCAATTCTAGGATGTATTAACAGAAGCATACAGTCTAGATCACGTGAAGTCATTATTTCCCTCTACTCCTCTTTGGTCAGACCTCATCTGGAATATTGTGTCCAGTTTTGGGCACCACATTTTAAAAAAGACATCAACAAACTGGAGCAAGTTCAGAAAAGAGCGACCAGAATGGTGACCGGTCTGCAAACCCTGTCTTATGAGGAAAGGTTGCAGGATTTGGGAATGTTTAGTTTGCAAAAGAGAAGACTGAGAGGAGACTTAATAGCTGTCTACAAATATCTAAAGGGCTGTCACATTGTAGAAGGATCAACTTTATTCTCATTTGCACAAGGAAAGACTAGAAGCAATGGGATGAAACTGAATGGGAGGAGACACAGATTAGATATTAGAAAAAACTTTTTGACAGTTAGAGTGATCAATGAGTGGAACAGGCTGCCACGAGAAGTGGTGAGTTCTCCTCCAATGGAAGTCTTCAAACAGAGGCTGGACAGACATCTGACTGGGATGATTTAGCGAATCCTGCTTTGAGCAGGGGGTTGGACCAGATGGCCCAGGAGGTCCCTTCCAACTCTACGATTCTATGATTCTATGATTCTACTGCACGACAAGCCTACGGATTGTGCCCGTGTTTTGGAAACAGAGCCTCCATATATGTATATATAGTATATTGTTGTTGATTTTTTTTTTTAGCAATATCTTGTCTTGACCTTATCTAGATGTTATTTGGCTGAGTTTGGAGAACTGGAAATATTCTGGAACATTTGATGAATCATTCCAATGTATTTTATAGCTATACTGTTGTACATTATATTCAATTAATTTATAAACCTCTGAGAGTAAATATGCACCATGAATCCTGATTGCATAAAAATTAGCGGTTTCTTGTTTTTGTACAGATAAAAAAAAAACAAATCACTTGCATTGTACTGTAAATCTCAGATTGTATCACAAATCCTGATTGTGTGAATATGCCCTTATAGTATTAGCTCTTGGAATGCAGCAATAAGAAAAAGTAGGTCAAAAATTGGCCAAGGGGTTAAAAATAATATTTTGGTCTCTTGAACTTGCTTATTTTGACCAAAGTAAGAAAGCACATTCGTTAACTAACTGACCTACATCTGTCATGATGATAATTGGTGTCTCCCATAAGAATAAGTTGAAAATATTGATCCATAAACAAGTCAAAATATACTTAAAGGCATATTGCCATCTTAATGAATGAATGAGTTTTCATTCTAGTGAATGGAGCCGGCTGCCACACCTGACGGAATAGCACCTGGTTTAGTAATCAAGTACTAATTGTCAGTAAATTTAGAGGTTAGCATTCAGAGGAACAACACAGAACAGAAGCCAATACATTCGTATTACATACTTTATTAGGCTAATTTTAATGACTGAGACCATGACTGAAATTGCTTGACTGGATTAAGGTCCATGGGGTCTCTAGGGGGTTCCTCATATGACATTTTTTCTGTTGTTCCTGCAGATGTGAATCTGCAGGAACAACATGCCTGCATGTAAAACTTTGCATGTATGTAGCAAGTGTGTACACATGCCTGTACCTTGTAATTATGCATCCAGTGTGTGCCTACCTATGTATAAGAAGTGAGCGTGCATACATGCAGTGTGTGACTTGTGCACACGTATGTGGAGCCGCATTATAGGGACGGAGGGTACCCAGGTTGCACGCTCTAGGACCAACGCTACCCAGGAAAACAATTGGGTTCTCTACCAAAACCCCTACTTTTAGACCGAGTAATGAAGTTAATGTCAGCAATCAATGACATAACGTGCCATATTATGGGGCTGTCAGATTTTAAGGTTCCTCACCCGATCTGCACTACGGTCTACCTGATCTGTGACTGCGGCATCAGACACGTCTAAATTTTATTCTATTTTTTCCCTTTGCTTTCACTGCGCCTGCTCTGTCTGTAATGGCACAATGGAAATAGTACTGCCTCCCATTACCTTTAATCACGCCCTTTTAAATACATCAAACCCGTAAAGGCCACTCCCATTTTACCACCGCACACCGGTGCTGGACACTCCAGGGTTGACATTTCTGGAAATGTCAAGGACAACTGCTTGGGTCTACCAGTGTAAAAGTCAGATCACTGTTATATAATATCCTGAGAGGCCCTTGATCGGGCAGCAACAGGTCACACGGCCTACAGGCAAGAATGGCGGAGGTATTACTGTGTCCACTACGTTTTCAGGATAGTATTCGTATAGGTCGAACCTCCGCTAATCATAAAGTAATGGCATATTCTACTGATTTGTCCTCGCTTTGTAATATGGAGATTAGTGACTTATCATTAACATTGCGGCTTTAAATCTCCTTATCTCGGCATGCTGAACATGTCACTCTCCGCAAGGAGAAACGTTACTACTTGGATAATTAATGTGATAAGTCGCTCCTTTATTTGTAGTAAGACCCTGAAGAACAAGGAGGCGATGCCAACAACACAAGGTGTAAAGGCTATGTACACCTTCACACAGAATTTTTTTGTATTGTTCAATTGCTTACTACTTGCAAAGCTACCGCAAGTCACTTCCTAAAAAGTTTTATTTAAAAAATGTCCACTATTTTGCTGTTGCAAATTCCATGTCTTAGCTACGGTAGCTGAGAGCTTTGCAAAAATGTTACAAATCAAGCCGATTTCCTGCTCCTGATGACTTTTTCTGTTTTTCCCCATTTCCTTCTCTGAGTGTTAGAAATCTCATCAGGGAAACGGAGTGGGGATTTATATACAGATATCTATGTCTTGTGATGAAGAATTTACATTTCCCCTCACTGGAACTAATGCGTCAAGGCCGAGTCCTGAAAAATTTGTCCATGGCATTATCCTTTTCCACCAAACCGTACAACGGGCACAATGCAGTCAGGGGTTAATGTCCTCCAGGAATTGCCAAACCCAGACTCCTCCATCAGACGCCAGATAGAGAAGTGCGATCCGTCGCTGCACAGAACATGTTTCCTCAATTAAAGGACTTTATTCTGGCTGTGTGTTTATTTAGCATATACCTGTAGGATAAGTAATGGATAGGTGTCTTATAGATGCCTCTTTATTACTAAGCCAAGGGTTTGATGTCACCGGACAATACAAAGGTGACATCAACTCCACAAACATGAACCCCACTTGCCACCAACACAGGGTAAGTGGAAAGAGCCGGGCAAAGCGCCAGAATTGGCGCATCTAATAGATGTGCCTTTTCTGGGCGGCTGCAGGCTACAATTTTTAGGGTGGGGGGGGCAATATCAATGGCCTCTTACCAGCCTGAGAATACCAGCCCACAGCTGTCTGCTTTAGCAAGCCGCCTGGTTGTTAAGAATAGGGTGGGTCTACCCTACACCGTTTTTTAAATATATATATATATATATATATATATAAAAACAGCGTGGGGACCCCTCTATTCTTGATGACCATCCTTGCTAACACTGACAGTTGCAGCCCCCAGCTGTCAGTTTTGCCTGGATGGTTATCCAAAATAGAGGGGAACCCACACTAGGTTTTTTTTTTTAATTATTTATTTAGAGCACAGATGCCAGCTGATGAATACTCCCATCAGCTGCTACTGCTCTCGCTGTTATTAGCAGCAGCAGGCGTCAACTGATGGGAGCAGTAGTCCCATCAGCCACACCAGTGACGGAGGTAAACTGTAGAACTCCAATCACAGCTGTGGGCTCACGCTGTCATTTGACAGAGTGGGAACCATGGCTGTCTGACCAGCGGTAATGCACATGCACATAAAAAAAAAAAGAAAAAAAAAGTTAACTGGTAGAATGGAGGAGCTGTCTGCAGACTGCAATGGTACAAACGGTAAATTTAGAAGGATTTGGAGTGGATGGATTTTGTTTCAGGACTCACCTGATTTCCATAATTTATTCCGCTGACTTTTTCAGTTACATAGGAATTTGCACATTAATATATATTTGATTTTAAGGACCTCTTTATCCATAACCGATTCCCCCCCTCTTCCTTTGTCTTTCTTTTCCGCTTTTTTTTATCCTATATTCCTATATCTTTCCTCTGCATAATATAGAGAATACATCCTCTCTTGAATACCTTGTTGGCGTTCGCCGTATGGTTACTGTTATTGTCTACCATGGTATGTTTGACTTACTGATAGAAGGTAGTATTCTCATTTTTGAATACTAGATATTTTCTATGATTCTATATATTATCTGTTTGCATATAATATATTATTTGTTTGTAAAATGCTTAATAAAATAGATTGAACATAAAAAAAAAAGTTAACTGCTCGGCCAAACCCGCCGGATTCGAACATCCAGGGGTCCGCCCATCTTTAGTCCTCAGCAATCAGTGACGTTACATGTTCTCCACTCTGAAAAAAACTACAAAAAGCAAAATAAACAAAAACCCTGCTATAACTAAATAAGTAAAAAGCAAGTGCGTTTAAATAACAGAGTTTTTAGTAATATGATTTTTGATCAAAAAAGCATGAAAGGCATCTCCCCATCGCCAAGGTGACCCTGATCGAGACAGTCCTACGCTGTTTAATAGTAAAGCCTTACCATGTGTTGAAGTTGACCTCAGTGTGTGACTAAGGGCAGACAAAAGGACCAGGTCACGACCTAAGGACACCAACCAGGGGAAGCTTTTGAATGTGATTTACAGCTCAAGAGGGTGAGGCCACACCCCGACTAGCACAGAATGCAAAAATACAAAGACAAAACACACAAAAAGCTGTCAGTTTTGCCTGGCTGGTTATCCAAAATATAGGGGAACCCAGGCTGTTTTTTTTTTTAAATTATTTATTTATTTATTTAGAGCACAGGTGCCAGTTAATGAATATGCCCATCAGTCGCTCCTGCTCTCGCTGTTATTAGCAGCAGCAGGCGTCAGCTGATGGGAGCAGTAGTCCCATCAGCCATGCCGGTGACCAGAGGTAAACTGTATACCTCCTGTCACAGCTGCGGGCTCACGCTGTCATTTGACAGAGTGGGAACCACGGCTGTCTGACCAGTGGTAATGCACATGGCAGTGTGGCAAACACTGCATGTCCGGGCCCCCTATTCAACTGAATGGTGTCGGGGTCCGGGAGCTGTTCTGGTACCTGAACTTTTTTTTTTTAACTGTTCGACCAAACCCGCTGGATCCGAACATCCAGGGGTCCACCCATCTTTAGTCCTCAGCAATCAGTGACGTTACATGTTCTCCACTCTGTGGCTGATCTGCTATGGTTCTTCACACTTTTTAATAATACCAATCACAGGTGATAGGGGAATATTTAGCAGGAAGAAATGTGCATGCTGGTACAGTGGATTTCAAAAGTATTCACTCCTTACCTATTTTGTTACATTACAACCTCTGTTTAAATATTTTTGTAAGCCGATTTGTGTGTGATGCATGAGCAGTAGACTAAATAGTCTAAGTTGGTGAAGCGAGAAAAATATAGGGATACATTTAATTTATGGGATCAATTAACTATAAATTTGCACCCCTTTTGTGCTGAAGCCCTTAAAAATTTCTGGTGCAAGCAATTCCCTTCATAAGTCCCATGCTTAGTGACAGGACATCCGCGTGTGCAATCTAAATGTCACATTTAGTGTCAGTATATACACTTTACCTTCTCTGAAAGCCCACAAGGCTTACAACACCACTAACAAGAGGCATCACTAACCAAACACCACGAAGACTAAGGAGGTCTCCAAACAAGTCAGGGACAAAGTTGTAGAGAAGTACAGGTCAGGGTTGGGTTATAAAAAAAAAATCCCAATCTCTGATTATCCCCCTGAGCACCATCATCATCATCAAATGGAAAGAACATGGTACCACAACAAATCTGCCAAGAGAGGGCCACCTACCAAAACTCTCAGCCAGGGCAAAGAGAGCATTAATCAGAGCGGCAGCACAGAGACCAAAGGTAACCCGGAAGGAGCTGCAGAGCTCCCAAGTAGAGACTAGAGTATCCCTCCATACGACGACAATAAGCTGTACACTCCATAGAGATGGCGTTTATGGAAATGTGAGCAGAAAAAAAAAGCCTTTACTTGCACTTGCCAAAAGACATGTGGGAGACTCCCGAAATGTATGGAGGAAGGTGCTGTGGTCAAGTGAGACAAAAATTGAACGTTTTGGCCACAAAGGTAAACACTATATCTGGCATCAACCCAACATAGGTTCTGACCCCAAGAACACCGTCCCCACAGTGAAACATGGTGGTGGCAGTATCATGCTGTGGGGATGTTTTTCGGCAGCAGGGACAGGGAAAATTGTCAGAACTGAAGGGAAGATGGACGGTGCAAAACATAGGGATTTGCTTGAGCAAAACCTGTTTAAAGTGATCAGTGATTTGAGACTGGGAAAACTGCAAAATTTTCAAATTTCCTTTTTTTTTTTTTCATAAATAAACATAAGTAATATAAAAAAAAAAAATCTTACCACTATCGTGAAGTACAATATGTCACAAAAAAAAAAACCTCAGAGAATCACCGGGATCCATTGAAGCGTTCTAGAGTTATTACCACATAAAGTGACAGTGGTCAGAATAGTAAAAATTGGCCTGGTCATTAAGGGGTTAAAATGCTGAAATAAAAAAGTCCTTCTTGGACCATTTCTAAAAATAAATAAAGTCTGTTCTCATCTGCAGTCAAAAGTACTGAACTAACATTAGGCCATCCTGCCATGTGCTGAGCTGTAATGGCTGCCAAAGGGTTAAACGAGCAGGGGAGGGCGAGGAAGACGTTATATCCTGTGATGACCAGGAAGATGTCATGCGATTCATCCAGAGAATTATCAGGAACACATACAATGCTAGAAGCTTTCCGAGGAAGTGAGGAGTGTGAGTGCACAGATTCTGTGATTATGAGAGGTAAGGAAACCCTGAGGCCTAGAGCCGGCTGCATGAGGACTGGAGGGGGTTACATTGTGCATTATGAGCTAAGGGACAGCAGAAGGCCCAGATCCTGCTCTTTCCCAGGAGCCTCTTCTGTCTGTCTGCACTCCTGACCCTCTTATAGCCAATGTTCTGTACATGGCAGCTGGCCGTCACGTGAAGGATCCGAAACACTGGTCAGGTTTTATTTTCTGTTTGCGAAACAGAAAAATGGAAATGTGTATGCAGACGTGAATCTATCCGAACCGAAATGTTGGCCTTCATTGTGTTCTGGATACAATCAGGGGCAGGGCTAGTATACACTGTAATGTCATACAGAACAAATACACTTCTGTACAATGTCATAGTACAGAGAGAATACACACAGTACAGAGAGAATACACACAGTACAGAGAGAATACACACAGCGCTGTTACTGTAGAGAGAACACACACATAGCGCTGTCACTGTAGAGAGAGAACACACACAGCGCTGTCACTGTAGAGAGAGAACACGCACAGCGCTGTCACTGTAGAGAGAGAACACGCACAGCGCTGTCACTGTAGAGAGAGAACACGCACAGCGCTGTCACTGTAGAGAGAGAACACGCACAGCGCTGTCACTGTAGAGAGAGAACACGCACAGCGCTGTCACTGTAGAGAGAGAACACGCACAGCGCTGTCACTGTAGAGAGAGAACACGCACAGCGCTGTCACTGTAGAGAGAGAACACGCACAGCGCTGTCACTGTAGAGAGAGAACACGCACAGCGCTGTCACTGTAGAGATGTTACAGTGCATCGCACTGGCACTGCACGGACTGGCCTGTCACCTCTCCTGACCTGAGCATTACAGCGTGATGCATTTTTATGCAGCTGTCAATCTCAGCTCAGGAGAGCAGACAGCCATTAGGAGGACTGTGATGCAATCTGATTGCTCAGTTAATTGGTAGCCCATTTAATTTTGACCAAGGTGAATTTTAACTTTTTCAATTCAGGAAGCAGGGAAACAGAAAAACGCACAAAAATGTGATCTGAAGAAAATCGATGGGCATACAGGTGCCCTCCTAACTTCCTTCCATTTGCACCTTTCCTCATACTGGAGAACACAGAGCAGAAGTTACAGTCATCCTCCGGCACCTGCGCAGAACAAACGTGAAGCCAATGCTCATAGAATGGCGGAACAGTGAAGAGGAGCGACGCCAGTCAGAATGCAAGGACACAGTGATGATGTGGGAGAAAGATAGGATAATGCACGAGGAGGCAGGGTTATCTTCCGGGCAGCGTTTGCCTCATAGACTGGAAGACCTCATTTACATCAAGCGATAAAAGATGATTTGTCCACAAGGCATCTGATTTGAGGCATGACTTTTTCAGCAGTGTATAACCTGTATGCCCATATTAATAGGTCAGATCACTCAAATGTAGCGACAGATTTCCCTTTTAGTGATGTCACAACACAATGTAAAAGCATTAACAATGGGCCCACACATGCAAACTGCAGCAACATTAACCACTGCTATATACTGGACTGTCCAGGATAGTGCAAATGATCTACTAATTAATATAAGTTGTAATATGGACTAAAATGTTTTATTCTATATCCTGTGTTTATATGTGTTGATCATCAGTGAGACCCCCCCACTAACCCCAAGCACAAAGCTCTGAAATGCTTCATATGAATGGAGCAGTTCTCAGACTTGCGCATCACAGCTCCACTCATTCTCTATGGGACTGCTGAAAATAATCGTGTACAGAGCTCCTCGATTTCCATCAGTCCCATAGAGAATTAATGAAGCGGTGGCACGCGTGTCCACCACCACTCCATTCACACAGGGCTATCCAGAGCCATGTTCTCGGTATTGGTGGGGGTCCCAGAAGTCAGACCAACTCTAATCCTGTCCTAAGGATAAGTGATTTTGCCTAAATATAGAAATAACCCTTTAAGAGTAAACGTTGTGGCTCTCCATCATGGGTGTAGGTTCTGTTGGCATCAGCTCTGGTTTATTATAATAGGCTGAGACAGGGGTGCACATACAATGCAATGGTTATACTGGATCACAATCACTGGGACTTGGCAGCTCGTGCCTTGATTGCCAACCACATCACCTCTTTGAGTCAACAAGACTTTGGGAACCCGCAGCTCAAGTACACCAACTCCGACTACTACTTCTGTCAACTAGGCCATGATTATCTCTAAACTGCTGCCCTAAAAGTCTCTTGTACATTATAACCTCCCTTGCTTCCAATAGTGAACTGCCATTTTTAATCCCAATAATATTTCCTTATCACATCACGTAATATCACAATGGATTAGATCACACACCGTACAATAAATAACACTTGCCATTTTTGCACACCTGGAACAACTCTTTCCCCGGGCGCACCTTACTGGCACAAGCAGCAGTCACGAGTGGGTAATGTGCTTGGAGCAAACAAATCTGGGAATGCACAGGTAGAAGAAACTGTATAATTAACAGAGATCCACACCCGTCAGACATTTACAAACCTTCATTTAAGTCCTAGGAAATAAGAGGAGTAAAGGGTAAGTGCTGACAGCTCCTTGAAGCCAGCAGCAGACCTACTTGTGTTTTATGACTCATCCATTAGGCCAGAGTGATCTGTGCCAGATCAAAGTCCCTGTAAATAGGAGAAAAGCGAAATCTGCGGCGAAAACAGGTCATTCATTTACCTGCTGAAATCTTAGGACGGCACAGATCTCCACTATCTGGGTAGGTATTAGAATTGTGATGCTACTTGAAATCCACAGGATATTGTATCTGTAGCATGGGGGCATGTGCACAAGGAACTGATCCGCTGTGGGAAGTTCCGTAGTGAAATCTGTAGCAATGTAATCTGCACCAAATCATATTGTGTTTGTTTCAGGTTTGTGGAATTACTAGATTCCACTGCAAATCTAAACTGTTAGGCTATTGGCACACGTAGTTTTCGGTGGTGCGGATTTTGGATAAAACGCAGGTCAAAAACACCTGCGGTTTAGCCCTGCGGTTTCACACCTCTACAATGGAGGAGATGTGAAACCGCAGCGGATTCCGCACAAACAATTGACATGCTGCGGATTGTAACCCACGGAAAAATCTGCAGCATGTGCACAGCGTTTTTGGTTTTACCATTGGAAACAATGGCACTGTACAACGCAGCAGAATCCGCACCGTGTGCACATAGCCTTAAGTGAAGTGCTGCAGATCTCAAATTTGCAGCATCAGTTACAGCTGTGGGTTTTCTGTGCAGGCTGTGGATGAGACATAAAAGAAAATCTTACACAATATACTGGTATGTGAAGACCCTACAGGAAATTCCCTCTGGAGTTTGGTAAACCTGCAGTGTTTGTTTTATAGCCTTTTTGTCTGTTTTCTGAGCTTTTTTCTTTTTTTATCCTGCCAGTGTTGTGTTTGTTCTTGTACTGCTTTTCATCTAAGGCATCTTTTTACTGCTGTTTTTAGTTTGTTTGTTTTTTTTTTTAATGTCTTTTAAACCCATCCACAGGCCCCTAGACCTAAATGATGCTGAAATTATGCAACTGATATTACCCGTGATCAGTGTTGCTTTCTGAAGATGTCATAAGTATATGGGAGAGTGGGGCTTAAACTAAACATTAATAAGTGCCTCATTGTACACAATACATGATTCACCAAACCATTGTAATGTCTCATAGGTCACTTTTTTGTCTAGGGATTTTTTGATATTTTTTTTTTTTGCTGAATTTATTTTGTAGAGTTGGTTCAGATAAAATTAAAATTAAATGCAGCTCCATTGGTGATGATGGTGTACCCATTGTTAGTGTGAAAGCAAGGCTGGGTGTTGGCAAGGGTTTAATAATGTTCTGTTCTATTCACTCTGCAGCAAATCTCTATAATATATTTTTTTTTTTTTTTTAGATTTTATTAGTAACTTGTTGCCTTAAGTAATGGCTGATCCTCCCAGCCCTGGTGATCTACATAACAAACCAATCTTCAGCGAGGCTGAGCTGGAAGAGCTGTCTCCAAGGCTTCAAGATCCCAGACCCCATCTATTAAGCAGAGCAAGAAGTAAATTCAGGTAAGGAAAAATGCTCTTCAACCTTTTTTTTTTTTTCAAATGGGTCCAAATTTTTTAGCTGATTTTTAAACCGGCCAGAGTTTAATTTTTTTTTTTTGGGGGGATACAAAGCTCCAAGTCTCCTGCATGTTCACTGTGTAGTGGCCGTTATCAACTACTGTAGTTTAGCTCTTATTTATTTCAATAGGAGCTGAGTTCCAGTACTCTATAAAGGCCCTTGCATAGCGTCTGGCGCTTTGGTGTTTCGGCTCTGTACAGTGTGGGGCCTGATGATCGCTGGGAATCTCAGGTGTCGGACCCACACCAATCTGATACAGATGACCTATCCTGAAGATAGGTTACCAATATTGTAGTCCTGGAAAACACCTTTATCTGCCTTAGGCCGGGGTCACACTTGCAAGAAACTCGCACGAATCTCGCGTCTCAATACCCGGCACTGCCGCCAGCACTCGGGACCGGAGTGTGCGGCTGCATGTATTTCGATGCAGTTGAGCGCTATGGTCCGAGTGCCAGCGGCAGTGTCTGGTATTGAGACGCGAGACTCGTGCGAGTATCTCGCAAGTGTGACCCCGGCCTTATGGAGGGGATTTGGATTTGTGGAGCAGAAAAGAACAGAACTCCTGTAAATATACATAAAATGGTAATTCCCAAAATGATAAATTATACCTTATTCCAGCAACCTCAAAAACGACGCTCTGGATATCAAGACCAGCGCATCATGAATAGAGCAGGGGTGTGCATGTGCGACCTCCGCTCCATTCCTTGTCTATGGGACTTTACTGGAAGAAAGCTGAGTACAGGGCTTTGATTTCCAGAAGTCCCATAAATAACGAACGAATGAAGGAAAGATGAATGTGGTGGATCCCGGGCACTGCCGTTTACAGAGGTTAATCCAGGTGATAAAAATAAAATACGTGTTTCGGAGTAGAGCCTATTCCTTCCTCGGGCATAATAGAAAAGGAAGCAGCTTCTCCCTTACAAAGGGGTCGGGGGTATATGTAAAACATATATATAACGAAACGGGGTGTAAGTTACATAACCCTATTCCACTTGGACAGGCTGGTTCAAGGGATCCAGAACCCACATTATCTAAATCTCTGGGGATCTCAGCAGGCGGACCCCCAGCGATTAGTAAGTTATAACCTTACGATTTTCCCAATTGCCCTTTTAAGAATCAATTAGCATAGAAGGGGCATAGTATGAACATGATAATTATCTAGATATGTACCGTATATTATTAAAAGGTTAATGTGTAAATATATCATTCTCCTATCATTGCCACATTTAGCTTTATTTCTTTACAGATGTTCTGCGACAATCGCACAATCCCTTCTACTGAAATTTATCCCAATCCTTTATTGGCTGCCACGTTATCCAGTCAAAGAATGGCTTCTCGGGGACATTATCTCAGGGATCAGTGTTGGTATCATTCAACTCCCCCAAGGTAAAACCAGGCCCGGGCCTTGTGTATTAGAAAAAGGATAAAAGTCTAGTAATGGGGCTGTTGGCCATAGCAACCAATCACATCACAGCTTTCATTTCTGTAAAATGAAAGGAGTGGCCTAATTGGTTGCTTTGAACCCAATGATCCAATCAGAGTTTAGGTTTCACTTCGGAATCAAATTGGTTGCTAGGGGCAACAGGGGCATTTTCTTCTGTGATGCAGGTTACATATATGAGCCACATCATCTTTTAAAAACCTTTTCAGTGAAATGTATAATTAATAACCTAATATCAGCACGTCACTTCTGACGGCTTCCCCATTGTGTAAAGTGAAAAAAAGTTACCTGCAATACCCTGCCAGGGTTATATACCAGCAGCCAGAAGACCTTATAAGTTACAAGAAACAGCGCCGCTCTTGGCTGTGTCCAGTATTGAAGTATTCTAATTTTTAGGACCGAGCTACAATACCGGGCACAGCCTGTCAACAAGTGGCACTGCTTTGCTAAAAAAAAAAAAATCAACCACTTTTTATCATATCCATGAAGACCCCCATCAGTTCATGTTGACTACAAATTTAGTTTTGTTCTGTGACCTCTGAATGGGTTTTTACATAATGGACATGACAATCCTAAAAGGTCACACTGACTGCAGTGGCATTTATTCCGTTTCCATTTTTTCACTGGGCAGATTAGTGTTGAAGGCTGCACTATTATACCCACAAAAAATGAGAAAACTAAAGCCATCAGATGCCATACTAAAATCCTATATGCAGACCCCAGATCAGACACCCCATAAACCAATAGAGACCTCAGACCAGGCACCTTAGCCAACTTCAAACATGCACCCTAAATGAATATAGACGCCATACCAGTACCAGAACATAGACCTCAGATTGTACACTCTAATTAGTCCCTAGACCCGACACCATAGACGAATACAGACCCTCCACGTCCTAAGTAAATATAGACAAGAGACCAGACCCCCCTAAATAAATATAGACCTAAAACTAGACCCCCGAAATGAATACAGACTTGCAAAACAAATTCAGACCTCAGACCAGACCCACTAAATGAAAGTAGACATTAGCTCTCAAAATAAATACACTGAACAAAAAAAATAAACGCAACACTTTTGATTTTGCTCCCATTATTCATGAGCTGAACTCAAACATCTAAGACTTTTTCTATGGACACAAAAGGCCTTTTCCTCTCAAACATTATTCATAAATTTCGCTAAATCTGTGTTAGTGAGCTGTTCTCCTAATCTCTGTTAAGGCTCATTCACACGTCAGTGTTTGGTCAGTATTTTGCATCAGTGTTTGTATGCCAAAGCCAGGAATGGAACTTACCAAGGAAAAAAATATAATTGAAAGACTGACTCCTGTTCCTTATTTTGGAGACATTCCTGGTTTTGGCATACAAATACTGATGAAAATACTGATGTGTGAAAGACGCCTTAGTGAGCTCTTCTCCTTTGCTGAGATTGTGGCGCCCCTGAGGCTCAGTCGCCACAGAGGTACTGCACCTTCTCCTAAGGTGTAGTACCCCACCGTCCAGGTAAGGTGGGAACTCCTGGCCACACTCCAACACCTGCATCCCACACACAGGATAGTTCAGCAGGGCCACATTGCAGCTTTAGGCTCGGGGTGTAGCAGAGCACCTTTCGTGGAACCCTGCTTCGTAACACGAGATGTGCTGGGAGGTGGGTGGAGTTAGTATAAAAAGGGGAAAGATAGGATTAGAGGTCAGTCCCTGAGGGGGACAGTCGGAGAGTCTAAGGTCAGTCTGGGTTGAGTCCCAGCGGTCCCTGGAAGAAGGGATGGAGGAAGGAGTGCTGCAGCTGCCTCAGTGACCTGAGCCAGCTGGCACGGGAAAGGAAAGAGAAGGAGAGACTTAGAACTGTAACCTGCATTTCCATAAGAGAGAGAGAGACAAGTACGGAACGAAGGAGTAAGAGAACAGAGAGGAGGAGTGGGTTGGATAGGAACCCTGCCTATAGGTTCTCAGCGCAAGGCCGGGGCCCGGTCCCCGAGGTTGTACGGACACTTATGGTTCTGCAGCAGACACCGGTGGAGTAGTTGGCTGTAAATGCACTACTCCCATCAAAGACTTGGGACACAACAGCAAACTGATAGAGAGCTGGGATTCAGGAGAAGGGAGTCCCTGAAGCAGGCTATAGATGTCTGTCATACAAGTGAGAGTTGTTAGGAACATCTGACAGGAGGAACTTCAGAGAACCACGGTACTGGAGCTCTTCATACTAAAAGGCGCAATAGGAGTCGTTCAGGAAGGCACATGTTGGCGGGGTGCTGGCGGGGAGAGTCCTATCTTGCCTGGAGGTTGGCTGGGCCTCTGCCCCGGAGGACACGGTACCGAAGCAGGCACCTGTGTGCACTATGAACTGTGAGTAAAGCTTTGAAACTGCAAGCTCTGGTGTCCTCCATTCATTCCCGCATCAGCACCGCTACATTTGGGTATCAACATCAACCCCATCCGGTGCCCCTACTCCTCCATCGCACATACACTGCCCTGGGGCTACAGCTCTACCTGTGGGGAGCTATACCATCTTTGCTGCATCACACCATCAGTCCCAGTGGATCTGCACGCAGCGTTGGCTTACCATCTTACTTGCCAAACACCACGGGTGGCGTCACGACTTTTCATATAAACTACACTACAAACATCACCGCCATTGATATTGGGGCCCAGGGCCACGGACCGGGTCACCGCTGCTGTGACACATCATCCCCCTGACACCGGCCCGGTACCAAGTACCCCACAGCCTTGGGTGAAGCCAGCGAGGGGGCAACCCAAGATCAACCGTCCCCCTCACAGGTGTGGCATATCCAGATGCTCATTAGACATGATTACTGCACAGGTGTGCCCCAGGATTTTCACAATAAAAGGCCTCTCTAAGGCTACTTTCACACTTGCGTTTTTTATGCATTCTTGTTTTTTTGCGCATGGTTTTTGCAAAAAAAAGCATGCTTTTATTTTGCACTGACATGCGCACGTCAGCGCTCCCATAAACTTTAATGTATTTTTGGGTGAATTTTGTGCGCATTGCGTGCGCATGCGTTTTTTTGAGACAGGTCGGACGCACACAAAAATGCAACAGGATGCATTTTGTGCGCCCAGACGCACACTACAAAAAAAACGCATGCGCAAACAAACGCATGCCAATGTGCACCCATTAAGTATAGGAAAAAAACGCATGCGCAAAAACACGCAAGTGTGAAACCAGCCTAAAATGTGCATTTTTATCACTCAGTACAATGCCACAGATGTCACAAGTTTTGAGGGAGCGTGCAATAGGCATGCTGACTGCAGGAATGTCCACCAGAGCTTGCTGCCAGTGAATTGAATGTTCATTTCTCTGCCATAAGCCATCTACAAAGACATGTCAGAGAATTTGTCAGTACATCCAACCGTAGACCACGTGTAACCACCCCAGCCAGGACGTCAACATCCAGCATCTTCACGTCCAAGGTCGTCTGAGACCAGACCCCATGCAACTGCTACAACAATCGATTTGTATAACCAAAGAATTCCTGTGCAAACTGTAAGAAACTGTCTCAGGGACACTCATCTGCATGCTCGTCATCAGAGTCTCCACCTAAGGGTATGTGCACATGCTGCGGATTCTGCTGCAGATCCGCAGATTTGGCCCTGTGGGTCCGCAGCAGATTCTGCTGCGTTGTACAGTACCTTTAGTTCCTATGGAAATAAAAAAAAAAACGCAGTGCATATGCTGCGGATTTGCTGCGGTTTACAATCCTCAGCATGTCAATTCTTTGTGCAGATTCCGGTGCGGTTTCACACCTTATACATTATGAGGAGCAAAACCGCAGATAAACCGCAGGACTTTTGTCCTGCGGATTTACCTGCAGATTTTTCAACAAAATCCGCACAACCTAAAAACTACGTGGGCACATAGCCTGACTGCACTTCATCGTCGTAACTGACTTGAATGGGCAAATGCTCATGTTCGGTGGCATCCGGCACATTGGAGAGATGTCTGCACAGCTGAATCCCGGTTTTCACTCTACAGAGCAGATGGTCACTGTTGTGAATTGCGTGGCCCATGGTGGCGGTGGGGTTATGGTATGGGCAGGCGTATGTTATAGACAAGGAACACGTGCATTTTATTGATGCCGTTGTGAATGCACAGAGATACTGTGATGAGATCCTGAGGGCATTGTTGCCATTCATCCACGACCATCATCTCAATTTGCAGCATGATAAAGCGTGGCCCCATGGTGCAAGGATCTGTACGCAATTCCTAGTGGCTGAAAACATCCCAGTTCTTGCTTGGCAGCATACTCATCGGACATGTCACCCATTGATCATATTTGGGAAGCTCTGGATTGGCGTATACGACAGCGGTTTCAAGTTCCTGCCAATATCCAGCAACTTTGCCCAGTTATTGAAGAGGAGAGGAGCAACAATCCACAGACCACAATCAACAACCTATCAACTCTACACGAAAGAGATGTGTTGCACTGCGTGAGACAAATGGTGGTCACCAGATACTGACTGGTTTTCTGACCACCCCCCCACCCCGGACCCACACAATACTGATAAATTGCACATTTTAGAGTGGCCTTTTTATTATGCCAGCCTATTATGTGTCTAATCAGTGTAATAACGTGCAGGAGGAATATATGTCACCATGGAGCAGGCAGACCAACAGTAAAAGGGGAGGTTTGTTTACAGGGAGAATATCTGGTGAACATATTATATAACAGAGAAAATGCTGTGTAACAGGTGATATCAGAGACTGAAGAAATAACAGAAGTGCAAAACAACAGACAAGTTTCAATCCCATAAGAGAATAACTATCAGTTCCTGGAGATCTTGCTTGTAGAGATCACTCTTCTCCCACGTAGGCACCCAGGCACCAGGGGTGCTTGATGTCGTCTGTCTCTGGGGTCCTAGGTATAGTCCAACTGGCGTATGGGGGGTTAACGTGAGAGCTCAAGGGGTATGCGGATGGCGGTATCCCCCTGTATGCAAGGTTCTTCCCTCTGCTGCGGCAGCGGCGTTCCCTCACCAGGGTCAGGGGCTCTGCCTGGGACAGTCTCTCTTGGCAGATCAGTGTCACGTTACAGTATGTTCCTCGGTCACAGAGAAGTGTCTCAGGATAAAGCAGGGTCTCACTGTAGGGGAGCGTCTTAAGGCGCGCAGTCTGTCGGTGTGACAGTCTCTAACAGGAGGGGAGCGACCAGCCCTCCAGGCGGTGCAGTGACAGTCTTCTCGTACTCAGTGCTCACCGCCTGTGTCTGCGGTCCCTCAGTGTTCAGTCGCTGCGCCTTTCACCTGTCCTCTCCTCTGTCAGCGTCCTCTCTGCTCCCGTCCCTGCGCTGCTCTGCTGAAAGCGAGCCCAATTCTCCCGCTCTCCGTCCTGCCCTCTTCCTGTTCCTTGCGCAGTCCACTAAAGCATCTAATGCCCTGCTCGATGGATCCGGGCACGGAGCTAGGAAGGCAACTCCCGCTTGGCTCCTTCGGTGCTTCACCCCCTTACATTAGCATCTGGGTAAGCCACACCAGTGAGGTGGACGGATGATCTTGACAAAGGAGAAGAGCTCACTAACACAGATTTATACAAATTTATGAATATTGAAGAGAAAAAGGCCTTTTGTGTCCATGGAAAAAGTCTTAGATTCTTGAGTTCAGCTCATGAAAAATGCAACCAAAAACAAGTATAGAGTTTATAGTTTTGTTCAGTGTATATATCACAGACCCACTAAATTAATAAAGACCTCAAACCTGACCCCTAAGTACAGAACCCAGAAAAGGCTCCATAAACTAATACACACCCCACACTAAACCCTCTAAACAAATAGACCCCGGACCGATAGACCTTCTTTTTCCTACTTAGTCTATCAGGATCGTGTCTGTGGTGATGCACAAGCGTAACGATGGCTGCATGAGTGATGACAGCTTAGTATTTAGTCTGTGACCCACAGCGCATTGTTTTCTAGGAGCCTCTCAGATATTCGCGGAAACTTGTCAAAACTGTTGATTATTTTGCCATTCTTGCTTTTATAGTTGTTTTTATCTTTGTAGGTCTGGCGTATGCTCTTTTGTCCGGAGTTCCTGCAGTATTGGGCTTATATTCATCATTTTATCCTGTAATCCTATACACTATATTTGGCACATCGCGACACATCTCTCCAGGTAAATCAATGTATAATAAACCATGAATGTATAAATGTTACAGTGGAAATGCAATTCATTCCAGCCAATGCCCTATTTATCAATGGTCCAGAGATAGAATATATGGGGGAATGTGTCATTGGCTCAGGAGGACATAGAATCCTAGACATTGCATGAGAAAGCAAGACGACATATCCCCAAACCCACTCTCTGGTGGGCCGGCCGCCCGCCCTCTGTGACGCGATAAATAAATGTTCTCTAGTTTTATTTTATTTTTTTTTTTTTAAAAAAAAGGTTCGGCTCGACCCAGAAAAAACGTAAATTAAGCTACTTGCACAAGAATGTGGAACTACTCTAACCCTAGTCCTACAGCACATTCATTATCAAATGCCGACCCTCCACTCCTTATCCAAGATAAATGAGTATATTGATAAAACTATAAAGTCCATGATAAGACAAATAAAGCCTTTATTCCACATTAGGCACTTTTGCTGTTATCTCTGTGATGGTGGGAAGTGTGACGGAGTCATTGGCGCCATCAGATAATTTTATGATATCGGTGAATGAATCAATGGTTCTTGACACTGTTGCCAGAGATGCTGCCAGGATTCAGGTGGCAACAGCCTTAACATTATTGGTTGGTATATTTCAGGTAAGGTGCTTTGTAGATTTAAAACGAAAAAAAACAAACAAAAAAAATGCCTGTAAACCCATCAACATGCTGAAATTTAAAGATCTGATGTTTTTATTAGATGTCTCTATTCAGTAGTTTGAGTGTTATAATGGTGTCTGGTCATCATGTTCAACACGACATTCTGTAGCTCTAGACCTTCTGACATTTGTCTTCATTGCCTTGTGAGATGAAATCTAAATCATGTAAAATGGGAACAAAGTGCATATGGCACAAGAGCTAAAAGAAGATCAGTTTGATAAGATTATAACTGCTATAATACTGCCCATATGTACAAGAGTATGATTTATTTAATACTGCTCCAATGTACAAGAATATAACTACTATAATGCTGCCCCCTATGTACAAGAATATAACTACTATAATACTGCTCCTATGTACAAGAATATATCTACTATTATACTGCTCCTATGTGCAAGAATATAACTACTATAATACTGCCCCCTATGTACAAGAATATATCTACTATTATACTGCTCCTATGTGCAAGAATATAACTACTATAATACTGCCCCTATGTACAAGAATATAACTATAATACTCCCCCTATATACAAGAATTTACTATAATACTTCCCCCTATGTACAGGAATATAACTACTATAATACTGCTCCCAATGTACACGACTATAATTACTATAATACTGCCCCTATGTGCAAGAATATAACTACTATAATACTGCCCCCTATGTGCAAGAATATAACTACTATAATACTGCTCCTATGTACAAGAATATAACTACTATAATACTGCCCCTATGTACAAGAATATAACTACTATAATACTGCTCCTTTGTACAAGAATATAACTACTATAATACTGCCCCTATGTACAAGAATATAACTACTATAAATACTGCTCCTATGTACAAGAATATATCTACTATAACACTGCTCCTATGTACACGACTATAATTACTATAATACTGCCCCTATGTACAAGAGAATAATATAGCAAAATATCTTATATTTATAGATCTTGTTGGGACTGGTGCAGTTTGGCTTTGTAGTAACCTACCTGTCTGAGCCCCTAGTTCGAGGCTACACCACCGCAGCTGCCATACACGTGACTTTGTCCCAGCTGAAGAGCATCCTAGGTGTGGAGATAAGTCAGCGGAGCCACCCTCTGTCCCTGATTTACGTAAGAGTTCATAGGATATGTCGTACAACTCTTTTTCTCCAATGGAAATATAAAGAAGATCCAAATAGAAAGTTGCTTTTTTATTCTTCTTCCTTATTCAATTTTGAAAAATGAAAGCTGCTATTTTTTATTTTTCTTTCAAATTGATCAAATTTTGAGACCGAAACATGTATTTTTGTGATAATTCACCCTAAAATCCTTTTCTCCGAGGCACTCATTGAGGGACACAGATACTGTGGGTGTATGCTTCTGCCGCTTGGAGGCTTACACTAAGTGAAAAAAAGAGGTTAGCTCCTCCTCCGTCGTATACACCCTCTCCCCTATTGCGGGCGGAACTCAGTTTGGTGCCAAAGCAGTAGGAGGACAACAAAATCAGCCTTAATACAGGTACAACATGTCCAGAAAAGGACCACCCTTATATCACATAAATAAATGCGTATTAACTAAATAGAAACAGAGCCAACTGGCTAATAGGGTGGGTGCTGTGTCCCCCAATGAGCGTCTCGGAGAAAAGGATTTTACGGTGAGTTATCACAAAAATCCATGTTTCTCTTTCGCCTCATTGGGGGACACAGATACTGTGGGACGTCCTAAAGCAGTCCCTGGGTGGGAGATTGACTCACCGATCCAAGCTACATGCACCTCTTGTTTAACAGGTACGCCACCGCTGCTTGGAGAATCCTTCTACCCAGGCTCGCATCGGCCGAGGCCTGAGCATGGATATTATAATGTTTGGCAAATGTGTGCAGGCTGGGCCAGGTTGCTGCCTTGCAAACCTGTTCCGTCGAAGCCTCGTGCCGAAGCGCCACAAAGGCGCCCCCTGCCCGGATAGAGTGTGCTTCGATCCCTGCTGGAATCGGCGTGCCTCTAATGCGGTAGGACTCCTGAATCGTCCAACGAATCCATCTGGCTATGGTCGACTTTGAGGCAGCAAGTCCCTTCCTGCGCCATTTGGGGAGCACGAACAGCGTGTCTGTCTGACGAAAGGGTGCTGTCCGCGACACGTACCTCCGGAGGGCTTTTACCAGGTCTAACGTGTGAAGAGCCTTTTCCACATGGCGCACCGGTGCTGGACAAAACGAAGGCAAAACAACATCTTCAGTAATGTGAAAAGAGGACACGACTTTCGGCAGAAAAGGAGGGGCTGGTCTGAGGACCACCTTATCCCTATGTAAAGTGAGGAACGGCGCTCGGCAGGATAGGGCCGCCAGCTCTGAAACCCGCCTGATGGAAGTGATGGCCACTAGGAACACCACTTTCCAGGTAAGGTACCTCAAAGAGATATTCTGAAGCGGTTAAAATGGAGCTTCCTGCAGAACACTTAGGACCATGTTAAGGTCCCAGGCGTCCATAGGTGCCTTATAGGGAGGTACCAAGTGGGATACTCCCTGAATGAAAAGTCTTCACCTGCAAATTAGTAGCAATTCTGCGCTGGAACAGGACGGATAAGGCCGATATTTGTCTCCTGAGGGAACCTGGGGCAAAGCCCGAGTCTAATGCTCTACCGACTGAGCTATCCGGGCTCTCTAAGCCCGACTGGAGAAAAGCCAAGATGTTGGGGATCGAGAATCCCAGCGGGGAAACACTGCGGTGTCAACACCAAGCAAAGAACACCTTCCAGGTGTGGTGGTAAATTCGTGCTGAAGCAGGCTTCTGGGCGCCAATCATTGTAGCGACCATCTTGCTCCCAAACCCTGCCTGGGTTAGAATCCAAGATTCAACGGCCATGCCGTCAAACACAGGGTCCCTGAGTTCAGGTGGCCAATCGGCAATTGAGACAGTAGATCTGGGTGCTCTGGCAGGTGCCAAGGAACGTCTGCAAGCAGCTGCATTAGATCTGTGTCCCACGCTCGACGGGGCCAGCAAGATCGCCGGCACCCCTTCCGTCTTGATCTTTTTAATGACTCTCGGAAGTAGCGGCAGTGGGGGAAATGGATATGGGAGGCGAAACTGCTTCCATGGCAGAACCCACGCGTCCACCGCCTGAGCGACATATGTGGGCACCTTGACATTCACTCTGGAAGCCATCAGGTCCACATCCGGAGCTTCCCACAGTTGACAAATCTGCTGAAAAACTTCGGGATGTAGAGACCACTCTCCGGATGCAAGACCCTGCCGGCTGAGAGTCTGCCGCCCAATTTTTCACGCCCCGGAATGTGGACAGCCGAAATCACCGAGTGGTTTGTTCGACCCACTGAAGAACGAGCTCCCCCTCTGGTTGCTCTGCTGCGGTTACCCCCTTGATTGATTTTATGTAAGCCACCGCCGTGGCGTTGTCCGATTGAATCCAGACTGGGCGGCCTGCTAGAAAGTGAAGAAACTTCTGCTGAGCCAGCCAAATTGCTTGTATCTCCAATAAGTTGATCGGGAGGCGTGCCTCCTGTGGCGACCATCGTTCCTGGGCTGTGTGGTGACGAAACACCGCTCCCCCACCGAGGAGACTGGCGTCGGTTGTCATTACCAGCCAATGATCTCGGGGGGGAAAGGTTTCCCCTGGGCCAGAGAGGAACTGGTTATCCACCATCCGAGCGGCTGCCTGACTTGAGAGGACAATCGGCACCGCCGATCGAGCGTGAAAGGATTCTTGTCCCAGGCTGACAAGAGGGCGTGCTGCAGGGGGCGAAGGTGGAACTGGGCGACAGGTATCTCTTCCATTGCTGCCACCATTTTCCCTAGAATCCTCATCCCAGAACAGATGGTATGAGGGACTGGTTGGCGAAGTGTCCGGACTCCCTGCCAGAGAGCTAGCGCCATTTCCTGAGGGAGAATTACCAACCCTTGGCAAGTGTCGAAGATCATTCCTAGGAAGGAGATCCTCTGAGCTGGCACAAGGGATGACTTCTTTGCATTGCCAACCATCCTAAGCGGGCAAGAGTATCTAGCGTGATGTTGACCTTTTCCTCGCATGCCCGTATTGACGGGCCCTTGACCAAGAGGTTGTCCAGATAAGGCAAGACGACTATGCCTCGACAATGCAGTGTGGCCATGACAACTGCCATAACCTTTGTGAACACTCTGGGAGAAGGGGCCAGCCCGAAGGGTAGCGCTACAAACTGAAAATGTTGATCGCTGATGGTGAAGCGTAGAAACCCCTGATGAGGAGGAAAAATGGGAATATGCAGAAATGCGTCCTGGATGCCTATTGAGGCCAAGTATTTTCACTGCTCCATGGCCGATATGACTGAACGGAGAGACTCCATCCGGAAATGTCTGATCCTGATGAATTTGTACAGAAGCTTCAGGTTCAAAACAGGCCTGACAGACCCGTCCTTTTCGGGAACCGCAAAAAGGTTGGAATAGAACCCCTGAGCTCTTTCGTGTTCCGTCACTGGAAAAATGACTCCGTTGTGCTGGAGCGATTTGATGGCTCCCAATAGAGCCCTTGCCTGGGTATCTACCCTGGAAAGCCGGGAAGAAAAAACTGTCTTGGAGGATATCTGACAAATTCTATTCTGTAACCCGAGGCCACCGATTCCTTTCCCCATGCGTCGTGAGCGACACTGACCCAGACGTAGTGAAACCAGAGTAGCGGCTGCCCACCTTGCCAGTGTCGCCTGGTAAAGGCCTCGTGTCATTTGGCCGACGATCTTTGGGATCTGGGCTGCTGAGTATGCATTCTCCCCAATGGGTTGGCTCTATATGAGACCTGCCGCTCCCTTTCCTGGTTGGGGCGGCCTGAGACAGCGGAATTGGCCGCTGTAGTCCACCCGGGGTTGCGAAAGGCCCGAAAACGTGCCTGAAAACGGGTGACGAAAAAGCGTTTTGACCTTTTTCTGAGGGAGAAACCCGTTCTTTCCTCCTGTGGAGTCGGAGATAAGTTGATCCAACTTCTCACCAAATAGGTGGCCGCACTGATAAGGCAGGGAAGTCAAGGACTTCTCAGAAGTAGGATCCACTCGCCATGTCCTTAACCATAGGGCTCTTCTGATAGAAATTGCATTAGCGGCAGCAAGTGCCGAGCAGTTGTCCGCATCCCAAAACGCATCGATTACATAGTCTCCGGCCATCGCTATCTGACCTGCGACCTCCGAAATCTCTGCAGGTAGATCCTGCTCCTGCGCGATCTTGTTTATTGTTTCTGACCATGATATCATAGCCTTGGCTACCCAAGTTGCTGCGAATGAGGGAGCGAGCGCTGACCCTGACGCCTCATATACTGAGCAAGCTAAGCTCTCTATAAGCTCTCTCTTAATTGAGGAAACACTAGATACGGATAGCAGGGTCTTAGTGGCTAGGCGCGAAATCGGAGGATCCCCAACGGGGATTCCATCCATTTTTTATGGAGGTCCGGAGCAAACGGATACCTTGTTTCGAGTGCCTTTTGACCCGAGAAACGCCTGTCTGGACGTTCTCTGTGCCGCTGCACTATGTCCTCAAACTCCGGGTGAGAGGAAAAAACTCTGTGCGGGCGCTTCACTCGCTTAAATTCCACTTTATTCCCCGTAGCCGCTGCGGGATCATCCTAAATCCCCAGGGTCTGATTGTCGGCTTCTAGGAGGCTGTCCACTGTTTCACGTGACCCTGGAGTGTCCACGTCAAGGGGCTCATCTGAGTCGCAATCTGAGGTCTGCTCGCTACCAACCACTGGTGACGGGGAGCGAGAAGCAGAGCTTATGGATGCCAAGGCACCGGATGGACTTGGCGACACAGTGTGGATTCGTTTCCTCCGGGTCTGCCTGGAGTGAGAGAGGCCCCTGCAGGCCGGAGGCTTTTGTGAGGTGGAGGTTCCCTCTAAGGCCGGCGAGCCATTGTCCCTGCCCCTATCTGGGGCTTGAAGGGACTCTATTGCTCTCGTAAGTGACACCATGGACTGTGACAGAGAGAGGGCCCACTCCGGGGACACATTGGCTACAGTCGCAGGGGAGGGCTCCTGGGCGCGTACAAGACATGCATGCGGCATAAAGGAACGTGTGCGATTTACCCTTTTTGGTCATATTGCTGCCAGGCCAAATTTATGAGGGTTGAGGGGAAGGGAGGAGGATCGCCCATAGCGCGCGCCTCTAAGGTCGGGGGTCACACTTACCCCGTCCTGTGTTCCTGCCTCTGCGCTGCCCAGCGTTCCTTCCTCTGGGTAGGCCGGGACGTTCCTCTCCCGGTCGCGGCCTACCCTGTGATGAAGCCGGGGGCTCAATTTGTTCGGCGTCCGCCCTAGCCCGGGGGGGGCGGCGCCGGAAATAACGTCACGCGACTTCCGCCCGCGGCCTAGTCATGGCCGAAGCCGCGGGCTAAACTTTGCATGCCCGCCGCGCGGGGGCCTCTGCCTTTTCACCCCGGCGTCCCCGCCTGGCGGAAGGAGAGGGAAGGAGGATTGCCTTACACTCCCTAAGATGCCTGGAGCTTCAGTGGATTCCCCGGAACGCTGCCGCAGGGCCCTCCCCAGCCCTCCATACCTGACTCCGGATCTAGCACACCAGGTAGAGGGGATGGGGTTAATTTCTGGATGGTGCAGGCACCCTAGCTCCGTCTAACCCCTTTAGGGGGTGAGGAGAGGGACCGTCCGCCGCCTTGCAGCACCGCCGTCTAGCGTTGGTGGCGCAGTGGGGGCCGCACAGACTAGTCTTGTGCCTCTGTACAAGCCCATGGTTTCTATACCTAGGGGTGGACAGGGCTAAGTCCGGCATCATGTCCCACGTCGCGGGAGAGGATACGTGGAGGGACACTCGCACGTGCTTGCCCGTTGTTGTTTTGGGGAAATCGGACCCTTTCAATAGGATCCGTTGCCCCTGTCTTATCTTCATAAAATAAAAAACAAAAATAGAAGTCTGGGGAAAAAGGCCCAGATATGTCCCTCGGTGCGGGAAAGGATACGTGGAGACGATATTCAACACGTGCTCGCCCGTTGATGGTTTGGGGAGATCGGACCCTTTCAATAGGATCCGTCGCCCCTGTCTTATCTTCATGGGGGGGGAAATAAAAAAAAAGTCTGGAGAAACCCAGACACGTGTGCCTCCAAAGACACTAAGCAAAAAACTGAGTTCCACCCGCAATAGGGGCGAGGGTGTATACGATGGAGGAGGAGATAACCTCCTTTTTTTTTTTTTTTTTTTTTTTTTTTTTTCTTAGTGTCAGCCTCCAAGGGGCAGAAGCATACACCACAGTATCTGTGTCCCCCAATGAGGCGAAGGAGAAAACTTGTTTTTAGAATTTAGCAAAGTGTGTTTTTGTAATGAGCAAATCTTCTTTTCCTCCCATAGACGATTGTAAATCTCTGTGCCAAAATCCCACAAACCAACGTGGCTTCCCTCCTGATTGCGGTCATTGCCATTATCTTCATGCTCACAGTGAAATTTCTGAATGAGAAATACATGGCGAAGATACGGATACCGATACCTATAGAGCTGATCACGGTGAGTTTCTATCTATTTATTGAGCTAACGTTTTATCTAATATCTATCCATATGTCTAACTATCCAGATGCTTCATTCTTGCCAACAGTCCTGATTTTACCAGAACAGTCGATATATTTATACTCTTACTGATACTTATATTGTCTCTGCTTTCAGCTAATTGTTGCCACTGGGATATCATATGGCGTAAATCTGAACAAAATGTATGGCGTGAATATTGTAGGAGACATCCCAACTGGGTAAGGACAGATCATGGCTTTAGTCTAAAAATCAGTGACACCCCTGTATACAGGTTATGTTTGTCATTGCAACTCAGCCTCATTCACTTTAGTAGAGCTGAGCCTCAATACCAGTCATAAGCCAAAGACATACTATTGATTTAGTATATTCATTTTATTTATCGATGAGGCAGGGGAACGTGACTGTGGGATTGGCATTGAAGGGTTTCCCCTGCATGATATTGTCATAACTGCTACCTGCAGACACCACTAGAGGGAGCTCACTGCATACAAAATTATATCCATCCTAATCATTACCAGCAGCATAGCATTTATATGCACTTAGCTCCCCCTAGTGGTGGATGCATGCAACCAGCGGCTCCCCAGGGGTTAATAAATTATTACGCAAAAGTATTTATAAAAGTATAAGTGGGGCCCATCCTCAGATTTGCTAATGGAGTCTGTAATTTCTACATGAGTGAAAACAATGGTGGGACAGGCTGAAATTTTTCTGGTACCATTCAGCATCCACAGAGATATTGATGACCGCTTAGTTCTCTATAAAGTTAAGAAGACTTTATCGCTGCATGAATCAATGTCTAGTACTATGTTTTACCAATGTTCAAGCACCATATTGCTCCCTGTAATTAGCCGTTTATTTTTGTATTTCTTGTAATTTTTTTTTTTTTTTTTTTAACCTTTTTCCAGGCTAAAAGCTCCTAGTGTACCAAGAATTGACCTGCTTTCCAGCGTGATTGGCAATGCTTTTGCTATTGCCGTGGTTGTCTATGCTTTTACTGTTTCTTTGGTTAAGATGTTTGCAGTGAAACATGGCTACAACGTGGACAGTAACCAGGTGAGAGCTTTTCTGAGAGTGCAGCTCCCTACAGCAGCCACTAGGGGGACCTCTCTGTGTACAGTAAGCTGCCCCAGTGATGATGGCAGCAGATGGAGTTATGTCATCTACTTTACAGTGACCCTTTGATGTTTAGTTAATGGTTTTTTTTAGCAGGATCTGGCAACTGCTCAAAATAATTGAGTTAAATACTGTGTAAAAATCCCTGAGCTCCCCTGATTCTGCCGTTCTTTTCCTTTTTGCGCTGCTTTGCTCTAATGCAGAGGTATTTACATATGCTGCTTTTGGAGCACAATATGTGAAATCTTTGCTTGCAGTAAAACTGGGCATGTCTCCAGGGTCTCCTCTGGGGGCGTGCATTTCCACCCTTCCCTCTCAGACGCTGCCAATCACAACTCCGCAGTTTCCGAGACTTAAATCAGCTGCTGAGATGTGATTAGTAGCAAATGGGAGGGAAAGGTGAAAGTACATTTCCCCCCTTCCGAAAAAAATGTGAAATGAGATTTCACATACTGTACTTCAAAAGCAAGAGGAGCTCAAGGATTTTTACCATGTATTTAACTAAAATTTTTGAGCAAGTGACACAGGTCCTGTTTAATTCAGAGTATTACAATACAATCAATCTCAACAAGTAGAAGAAGATCTATCATACACCATTGATCACAGCTGCATCTTCTATGCTTGTATTGCAGGAGCTCATAGCTCTGGGGATAAGTAATTCTGTTGGAAGCTTTTTCCAGTGTTTTACTATTGGCACAGCCATGTCCCGAAGCCTGGTGCAGGAGAACACGGGAGGTAACAGTCAGGTGTG
The DNA here is from genome assembly GCF_039654945.1 of Dendrobates tinctorius. Lineage (NCBI taxonomy): Eukaryota > Metazoa > Chordata > Amphibia > Anura > Dendrobatidae > Dendrobates > Dendrobates tinctorius. The sequence continues at coordinate 7,531,176 of NW_027361709.1, forward strand.
GCTTTCAGATTAATGCAGTATCAAAGTGATTATTTTCTAAATCAAAAGAGCAGTATTATAGTAGTTATATTTTTATACATAGAGGCAGTATTATAGTAGTTATATTCTTGTATATAGGGGCAGTATTATAGTAGTTATATTCTTGTACATAGGGGACAGTATTATAGTAGTTATATTCTTGTACATAGGGGCAGTATTATAGCAGTTATATTCTTGTACATAGGGGCAGTATTATAGTAGTTATATTCTTGTACATAGGAGCAGCATTATAGTAGTTATATTCTTGTACATAGGAGCAGTATTATAGTAGTTATATTCTTGTACATAGGGGACAGTATTATAGTAGTTATATTCTTGTACATAGGGAGCAGTATTATAGTAGTTATATTCTTGTACATAGGGGGCAGTATTATAGTAGTTATATTCTTGTACATAGGAGCAGCATTATAGTAGTTATATTCTTGTACATAGGAGCAGTATTATAGTAGTTATATTCTTGTACATAGGGGCAGTATTATAGTAGTTATATTCTTGTACATAGGGGGCAGTATTATAGTAGATGTAGAATCAGTTAAGTTTTGTTTTTTCCTATACACTATATATAACAAGGCACATAAGATAATACGGTATTTATTTCATGCCTTCGTAGATCTGATCACCTATATAACACTCTTCCCTCTCTGTGGTCAGATAGCCGGTGCTGTATCTTCCTTGGTTATCCTCATCATCATTCTTAAGGCTGGCGAGCTGTTTGAATCCTTGCCAAAAGTGAGTTCAGTTTCGTCATGGTGAGTTTATTAGTAAGGTAATTTTGGCTTCTGTAGTTGAGCTTTTTTTTTGACCAGTTGGGTTAGTTAAACCTGCACGAGTGAAAGAATGTGGCTTTGTACAATGACAAAGTGAAGCTATTGTTCATGCAAGAATATTGAGCTTTGAAAGTATTGTGTAAATATTACACCCCCTAAAAATTAGAGAAGAATATTATTATTAGGTAACATTCTGTTATGTAAAAATGATATAATAAATCTTCTGACCTTGCAATATAAATATATAGTTGACACACATCTATTATTTATTTTGTATTATTCTTCTGTTCAGTTCAGTATTCTATGACAATGGATCATAGAGATTTACGTCATTACCTTAACATATGTCAAATGACGTAAATGTGAATAAGGGCTGCGCAGGACTGAGACCCCGACTAAGGAACATCCAGCCAGGGGGAGCTAAATAAACGTAATACTAGAGGTTAGGACCGTCCCAAATAGGGTCACCGTGACACGGTGGGATGGTTTTTATGTCTTTTCATCAAAATGATGTTAACTGAGTACCCTATGTTATTTACTGCAGGGTAATTGCTCATTTTGTTTTTATCTAGGTTTTTTGTTTAGTGGCCAGTGTGAACATGCCCCTACATGTTGCATTCTGTCCAGTTTATATTCCAGGTCATTTCTTTAGGTTTTTGTTTCAGAATTTTAACTAGTATCCTTTGTTCCTCAATTCTTCATTCATTATTTATTCTATTTGTTTTTATTGAAGTTTTAGATGATATTTAGAATCATAGAATCGTAGAGTTGGAAGGGACCTCCTGGGCCATCTGGTCCAACCCCCTGCTCAAAGCAGGATTCGCTAAATCATCCCAGTCAGATGTCTGTCCAGCCTCTGTTTGAAGACTTCCATTGAAGGAGAACTCACCACTTCTCGTGGCAGCCTGTTCCACTCATTGATCACTCTAACTGTCAAAAAGTTTTTTCTAATATCTAATCTGTGTCTCCTCCCATTCAGTTTCATCCCATTGCTTCTAGTCTTTCCTTGTGCAAATGAGAATAAAGTTGATCCTTCTACAATGTGACAGCCCTTTAGATATTTGTAGACAGCTATTAAGTCTCCTCTCAGTCTTCTCTTTTGCAAACTAAACATTCCCAAATCCTGCAACCTTTCCTCATAAGACAGGGTTTGCAGACCGGTCACCATTCTGGTCGCTCTTTTCTGAACTTGCTCCAGTTTGTTGATGTCTTTTTTAAAATGTGGTGCCCAAAACTGGACACAATATTCCAGATGAGGTCTGACCAAAGAGGAGTATGTTTTCAACATAGTAAATAATGAAGGTAGTGCAATTAGGCATATATAACATGTGGGGGAAAGAAAAATGTGTAATCAACAATCATAAGTTGTAGTTAGTATCCCACCCACATGTGCACCTAAGGACTGTAGATGACCAGTTGTAATAACATGCAAATCACAAACGAGATGACGGATCCAACAAATACAACTGAGGGTCATATGTAAAATTGCTTTATTGTGATGAAGGCAAGGTACAAGCATGACATGCTATACAGCCAAAAAAGGGTAATAAAAACAACAAAATAGGGACACAAGGACCCATATGGCCAATGCTGCACTGAATAATACGTATAGTTGCATAGTCAATGGTAAATCTTGCTCACTATCATAAATGATTGCCAATGCTACACTAAATGACACATATGTTTACATAGGCAATGGTATATATTGCTAACTATCATAAATAATTGCCAATACTGCACTAAATAGCGCCTATGATAACATAGTAGTGATATATATATATTGCTCAAAGAGCAAAGGCAACCAACGATAACAAGTTAAAGATAAAAATAAATAAGGTAGCCATTAATAGGTGCACAAATAGCAAGCTAGATGATAGTGAACCAGGCAACAATCAAAGATAGTTACGTATGGACATAATAATTTACCTGAACAAAATAGCAGCTGGCAGATGGAAGAGCAGGGGTCCCAGTGTCCGCCCCAACGCGCGTTTCGGAACACCTTCGTCAGGGGGCGCTTAAAATGGTATGAACAGCGCTGTTTAAATAGCGGGCATAAACCGGAAGTAGAACTGACGTCAGAACCGGAAGTGGTCATGCGTTCCTATAGTAACGCATTCACAACCACGTGTGTAATAAAAGAATGAAAATAAAAGATGCCAAGCCAATGTCTGAGGGACGCCCACATCCACCCGGCATGAAATCAATGAGGTATGGCGCCAAGAACACGCGGGGCCCCGCGTGACTGAGCGCACATAGCTCATGACGTCAGCACAGGAAGCACAGTGGGAGTTCACACAGGCGCAGAGGGACACTGAGGGAAACACCGCCATATTGGAAGCTGGCAAACATGCCCAATTTTGCATGGGATACTAGAAGCAACTAGAACACAATGCTGCACATTAGTTATATGGCTAGGGCTACCAATGCTTAATAAAAAAGCTCTAAATAAACCAAACAGCAGTACTAAAACTATTATAATATAGATAAATAGCATAGAATAATGTGCATAAATGTATCCAAAAGAAGGGGGCACAAACACTCATAAATATGAGATTCCTAATTGATATGTGGTCATAATTCTCTCATCTCATATATTTATGAGCGTTTGTGCCCCCTTCTTTTGGATACATTTATCCCACTGTGCTTCCTGTGCTGACGTCATGAGCAATGTGCGCTCAGTCACGCGGGGCCCCGTGTGTTCTTGGCGCCAGACATTGGCTTGGCATCTTTTATTTTCATTCTTTTATTACACACGTGGTTGTGAATGCGTTACTATAGGAACGCATGACCACTTCCGGTTCTGATGTCAGTTCTACTTCCGGTTTATGCCCGCTACTTAAACAGCGCTGTTCATACTATTTTAAGCGCCCCCTGACGAAGGTGTTCCAAAACGCACGTTGGGGCGGACACTGGGACCCCTGCTCTTCCATCTGTCAGCTGCTATTTTGTTCAGGTAAATTATTATGTCCATACGTAACTATATCTTTGATTGTTGCCTGGTTCACTATCATCTAGCTTACTATTTGTGCACCTATTAATGGCTACCTTATTTATTTTTATCTTTAACTTATCGTTGGTTGCCTTTGCTCTTTGAGCAATATATATATATCACTACTATGTAATCATAGGCGCTATTTAGTGCAGTATTGGCAATTATTTATGATAGTTAGCAATATATACCATTGCCTATGTAAACATATGTGTCATTTAGTGTAGCATTGGCAATCATTTATGATAGTGAGCAAGATTTACCATTGACTATGCAACTATACGTATTATTCAGTGCAGCATTGGCCACATGGGTCCTTGTGTCCCTATTTTGTTGTTTTTATTACCCTTTTTTGGCTGTATAGCATGTCATGCTTGTACCTTGCCTTCATCACAATAAAGCAATTTTACATATGACCCTCAGTTGTATTTGTTGGATCCGTCCTCTCGTTTGTACGTTTTCAACATGTCAGTGAACTGTTGCTTACAATTAGAATTTAAGTGACTCGTCAATCCTCAATTTCAGGCTAAATTCTATATATTATTATTACTTCCCCAGGCTATACTGGCATCAGTGGTGGTTGTGAATTTAAAGGGAATCTACAAGCAGTTCATGGATATTCCTGTGCTATGGAGATCAAATAAGATCGACCTGGTAAGAAATATTGGTTGGACGAATGGAAGGATTATTTATTTTTATTGATCAGGTAAATTTTTATTAACATTTTCAAAATCCAGAAGACATGTAATCAAACACAGGATAATTCCTGAACAGCATATTACATAAACAGTCTAGAAACCCATAAAGTTCCCCCTACCCCCACCCAACAAAAGCCCCTCTCTCGCTCTCTCTCCTGGTGTATTTAGTCTCCTCACGGTCACAATTCTCCATTGCACATTATCAAATTTCTGAACGGGTCCTTAACGCCTGTAATGTCCGTTCCAAATCCCGGGCTGTTAGCCTAACCTCAAGAGACACCTCTGCAGTAACATTCACCATAGTGTAATGCTGATCTAAGGATCTCATTACATCCTCCTCAGCGCTCTCAGCCATGTTAAAGCAGAAGGTGCCAACCCAGGAGTATCCAACCAGGGCGCCCACATATCTTCCCACTTCTTTTTTGTCCGCTGCTTTTGATACACATACTTTTCCATATCAATAGTATTATTGACTGCATTAGTGACCTCCGTGATTTTAGGTACAGAGGATCCCCTCCAATGAGCCGCCACCCTCTTACGAGCTTGATATAGTATACGTGAGATTGCCAACTGGTGTCCCTCCGAAAGTGGCAAGTTCGCCAGCTGACCGAAAAGGGCCATGTTGGGGTCCAGTACCATATGACATTGATAAACACTAATAAGTAAATCAACCACATCTCCCCAAAATCTACGTAGCCGGGGACAGTTCCAGGTCAGGTGAATCAAGTCTGCATTAGGCATTACCAACAATCAGCCTCTCTAGCATAACCAATTCTAAACAAGCGTACAGGGGTTCGATATACCCGGTGAAGCATGAAAAGATGTGACACTCTCTGCGCCTCACTAACCGACACTTTCATGACTTCTTGCAATATATCTTCCCACTCATCGTCTGTGAAGTCTCCCACATCAGCCTGCCATTTAGTCTTCAAAATTTCCAGATTTTCCACTCTCTTTTCTGTCATCTCTGCATATATCATGGATATGCCTCGCGATCCCCCTCCCATCACTATTCTATCCAACAAAGGGGTTCTATCGCATCTATTAAGCGGGGTGAGTCGATGCTGTGTTAAGAATCATAGAATGGTAGAGTTGGAAGGGACCTCCTGGGCCATCTGGTCCAACCCCCTGCTCAAAGCAGGATTTGCTAAATCATCCAAGTCAGATGTCTGTCCAGCCTCTGTTTGAAGACTTCCATTGAAGGAGAACTCACCACTTCTCGTGGCAGCTTGTTCCACTCATTGATCACTCTAACTGTCAAAAAGCTTTTTCTAATATCTAATCTGTGTCTCCTCCCATTCAGTTTCATCCCATTGCTTCTAGTCTTTCCTTGTGCAAATGAGAATAAAGTTGATCCTTCTACAATGTGACAGCCGTTGAGATATTTGTAGACAGCTATTAAGTCTCCTCTCAGTCTTCTCTTTTGCAAACTAAACAATCCCAAATCCTGCAACCTTTCCTCATAAGACAGGGTTTGCAGACCGGTCACCATTCTGGTTGCTCTTTTCTGAACTTGCCCCAGTTTGTTGATGTCTTTTTTAAAATGTGGCGCCCAAAACTGGACACAATATTCCAGATGAGGTCTGACCAAAGAAGAGTAGAGGGAAATAATGACTTCACGTGATCTAGACTGTACGCTTCTGTTAATACATTGTTTCACAAGCATGCCGTAGCTGCAAATATTGAAAAAATCTTTAGTTAGGAATGGAAAATGTCTGTTTGAGATCCTCGAATGATCGAAGTTCCCCATCCGAATAAAGTTGCGATGTTAATTTAAGGCCTCTCCTCTCCCACAGCTCAAAGCCCTCTAATTTATTGAGCTCAGCACAAGTCGAGTTTCTCCAGATCAGGGCATGTCTCGTAACCCCATGAATACCAAGTAGTTTCTTGGCTGTATTCCACACCCTATCCATACAGTTCATTGTCGGGAATATTGAGAGCCAGACCCTGACGAAACCGCCCCGAATCCAATGATTGTATCATCAAGTCATTTCCTACTACACATGCTAGCATATGCCCCGAGGAACTTCGCAAAGTGGAATCTTTCCCCCCCCCCCATCCTCTGAAATGCTGCAATTGTGCCGAGAGATAGTAAAGAAATGGATCAGGAACTGCTAAACCCCCCCCTTTCTCTTTAGATCTACGTAGTACTTCCAACCGAATTCTAGGAACACTCCTCTTCCAAATAAGCTCTCTGAATACTCTTTTTAAAGGATTCTCTTAGTACTTTTGCTTCCCCCTGACCCCGCACCTTTCATGCACAAATACTTTTTTTATATCGGTTCAGATGTATGTAAACTGCCGCTGTCCGGTCAGCTGGGCGGGGCTTATTCAACTGCTCCCCCCTCCCTGTCTTGCTTTAGGCATTTCTTCTTGTGTAGAGCAAGACAGGGAGGGAGGAGCAGTTGAATAAGCCCCGCCCAGCGGACCGGACAGCGGCAGTTTACATACATCTGAACCGATATAAAAAAGGTATTTATGCATGAAAGGTGCGGGGTCAGGGGGAAGCAAAAGTACTAAGAGAATCCTTATGTGACACACAATTGAATGATATCATTATATGATATCTCAAAAAAGGGGTGACAGATTCCCTTTAATTGGTAAAAATTCGGCTAGGAATCCAGACGGGCGCATTATGAAGAATATACAAAGCTTGTGGCATGAGGACCATTTTCATTAGGTTTGCTCTGCCCAGCATACTCAAAGGTAACCTGCACCAGTTCCTTACTGGAAGGATAATTTTTAACCTCAAAGTTTGGGTGCATGATAAGGGGAGGTGCTGATCGCCGTCACATCTCACTTATTTTACATAGAACAATAGGTTTTCTTTAATTGTGTAGCACATGTTGGTATTCAAAGCTAAACCCTGTCCACCAATTGTGCCATAGAGCGGTACATCTTATCCTGCCATAGAGCGGTACATCTTATCCTGCCATAGAGCGGTACATCTTATCCTGCCATAGAGCGGTACATCTTATCCTGCCATGTCTCCACTTTACAGATGGTTTGGTTGGTGACATTTGTAGCTACAATTCTCCTAAACCTGGACCTGGGTCTGGGGGTGTCGGTGGCCTTTTCCCTCTTGACCATCATCTTCAGGACACAATGGTGAGTACAGTTCATTTTACCATGAACACGCACAGATTTCACAGTGGATGTAGCAGGGTTGAGTTTGTCATTACAGCATTTCTTTTTGTGTCTTGTGATATAGTAGAATGTTTACCTGCAGTCCTATGTAAAACCTTTATGATATGTTAGTAGTATCAGACTGTAGAACAAGTTTATAAATGTTTGGGATGACCTACAAGTGTAATATTTGGGGATCTGCTCCCTTACAGGCCTCACTACTCATTGCTTGGACAAGTTTCCAGTACGGATATTTACCGAGATGTGACCCAGTATAAGCAGGTAAAGTGATTTACAAGGAAACTCTATGCATAATACAGGATGCACACAATGGCCTCAATATTTAGGGGATAAAGCAGCCCAGCCAAACGTCTTCTGACTTGTAGACAGGTTACTTCTCGGTGAAAGGGATCCCCTCTTAAAGGGATATCACATGCCATTACTTTTTGATTGGTAGTTGTCCTCCGGGACCCCCAAGGATTCTGACACTGAAGTTCTGAATAAGAGTTGGTGCCCTTCACTTTTTCTATTCTGTCCTGAGCAATGGCGCTTTGGTGACCTAAGAACAGCCGCCGCCATATTAACGTAAACAGGCAACTGCTCAGGAAAATTCACAAGGGGGCGCCCTTCAACCTTTCCATTTACAGAATCTGTGGGGTTCCGTCTAGCAAAGTTGTCAAACGTGGGGAGATCTGCCCAGATTTTGTAATCTGGAAGGGTAAATTCAAGTAACGCCTCTAGTTGGATTATTTTCTTTCACCTGGGGTAAACATTTAATTTTGTGTCCCAGGTGAAGGAAAATAGACCAGGGTAGCCAGTAAACTGCTGGTGGTCCCAGCATGGCTTGCCCACTGCTGAACAGACATCTAATGAGCCTTTTTGGGTTTTTGGTTTTTTTTTTACACAGGCTATTGAGGTCCCAGGTGTAAAGATCTTCAGGTCGTCCTGCACTCTGTACTTTGCCAACGCTGAATTATATGCGAATGCTGTTAAAAAGATGGTGGGTACTTACATTCCTCATAACTCGTCCAACATCTCCTCTCGGTGTGTAATGTGAAAGTCGTGTCTCCTTCCTACAGTGTGGGGTTGACCTGGATAAGCTCATAGCCGTAAAGAAGAAAGAAGCTAAAAAGAAGAAGCAACTGCACGAAAAGGCAGAAAAGGAGGCAAAGAAAGGGTTAAAGGAAAACCATAAAGATGTAAATGTAAAAGTATGTACAATGGAAGGAGAACATACGGTTGTTTCAAATGCCGGCTCAATTTAAGCGGTATTATCATCTTTGGGCCACATTTTACAGTTTATATTTAGCTGTCCTCTACTCCAAAATTAAAATTAACTTAGTAATTTAGTTATATTACTTATCCTGTAAAAATGTGTGTCCTTCTCCGGAGCTGTGCTTACAGTTCTGCTGGTTGTCATTTCAAACAGCTCGGCTGATAGACCTATATTGTAGGAGACAAGAAACATTTTTATATAGCTCAACATATTCCACAAGAAGGTATATCATGTGGAAAAAAAAAGTGAAAATATTGATTGTTAAAAATAATTCTTTATTAAAAGGAGAAGTTAAAAGACAGGGCAAAAGGCCTCCAAAAAAGGGGGATAGGCTGCGGCAAAACAGTATACAATGATGTAAAAAAATATTACACACACAATAATAACCCTGTAGATTTAAATATAAATACAAAAATGGTTCTTGCATGCAAAAGTAATAATAATAATTCCTGCCAGAGTCAGTGCACCATAGTAGATGACAATGAACACATTGCTTGTTACTACTAGGTTTTGCAAAAAAGGCAATATTGCACGTTGCCCGTGTGGCTGTGGAAAAAGTAGATGTAAATTAGATGTAAATATAAAGAGGTATTGACATGCAAAATAATCACTGCAGGGTTCAACATGCCTCAGTAGACAAAAGCCATTGTTTGTTACTGCTGAGTATCTGCAAAGGAAACAGTATTGCACATTGCCCATCTGACTATTAGTGTCCTGAGTGTGCTAAAGGGTTAATGAGTAAAGTGTGTCAGGGAGCTGCACAGAGTATAATAGAAAAAAAAGTAAATAACTTGATCTCAAGTACAGGGCACATGTTCTATATGGCAATAAATCCAGGTGTACCACCAGGATATATATGGGGAAAAATTCCCTATGGAGCTCCCTAACAACTGGAACACACAAGAAATTGGAGCAAAACATCCATATGTTTGACACAACTCAATATCAAATTTGTTTTATTAGTACAAAAATCGTCATTAAAAAGTTTTAATGATGATTTTTGTACTAATAAAGAAAATTTGATATTGAGTTGTGTCAAACATATGGATGTTCTAATAGAAATAAAGTGCCTGATATAAACCAGGGACTGGTTGTTAATACCTGAGTTAGAAGAATGTGCTGGATTCGGTGCAGCATCCAGCGGTAACAGCTGAGGGAATGCCGCAGGAGTCTTCCCGTCGCCCGACGGGCGCCGTTTCGCTATGTAGCTTCTTCCAGGGGCATTTTTATATGCAGCTCTAGAGTATAATTCAGGATCAGTAATGTAATGTATGTACACAGTGACTGCACCAGCAGAATAGTGAGTGCAGCTCTGGGGTATAATACAGGATGTAACTCAGGATCAGTAATGTATGTACACAGTGACTGCACCAGCAGAATAGTGAGTGCAGCTCTGGAGTATAGTACAGGATGTAACTCAGGATCAGTAATGCATGTACACAATGACTGCACCAGTAGAATAGTGAGTGCAGCTCTGGGGTATAATACAGGATGTAACTCAGGATCAGTAATGTATGTATAGAATCGTAGAGTTGGAAGGGACCTCCTGGGCCATCTGGTCCAAGCCCCTGCTCAAAGCAGGATTCGCTAAATCATCCCAGTCAGATGTCTGTCCAGCCTCTGTTTGAAGACTTCCATTGAAAGAGAACTCGCCACTTCTCGTGGCAGCTTGTTCCACTCATTGATCACTCTAACTGTTTACACAGTGACTGCACCAGCAGAATAGTGAGTGCAGCTCTGGAGTATAATACAGGATGTAACTCGGGATCAGTAATGTAATGTATGTACACTATGGTGACCGGATCTCATATGGGGGGAAAAAAATGTTGGAATCTTGTCCATCTGGACCCCACAAAACGATTCCCCTTTCCAGATATTGAGATAGCCAAAATTTGAGCTCGATCAAACGACGTTAACCCGTGCTGCTCGTTGCTCAAAGTTTGAAAAAATCCAAATTGAGGTTTTTTAAGATTTAGGTATTTTGCATAGTCTGTTAGACTATAAAGAATGTGACAACAACATTGCAGAAATAGCCCTGACCAAATTTTCGAACCATTTGTGGTATTTGAATGCAGAGTTGGTGGGATTATCGTTTTTTGATCCCACCATTACAGACAATGAAAAGTTGTTAATGGCTAATTGCTCAGTAGCACAGATGAACCATCAGAGCACGCTAACCTACATGAGTTGATAATTTTATATAGTTATCTAATCTATTCTAGAGCTTTTGTTAAAGTAGTTTTTGAAACGTCAGAATATAATGCTCGGCATTTGCTTACAACTTGCAGGACATATTGCTTTTGTTCTTCATCTTTTGTCAGAAGGTCGTTAAAGTCGGTTACTTCCTACCTCTTTTAATTTTTCTTTCCTAACTTTTGGCTTTACAACCCTAGCGTGCTCTGATGGTTCATCTGTGCTACTGAGCAATGGTGTCTGTAATGGTGGGATCAAAAAACGATAATCCCACCAACTCTGCATTCTAATACCACAAATGGTTCGAAAATTTGGTCAGGGCTATTTCTGCAATGTTGTTGTCACATTCTTTATAGTCTAACAGACTATGCAAAATACCTAAATCTTAAAAAACCTCAATTTGGATTTTTTCAAACTTTGAGCGACGAGCGGCACGGGTTAACGTCGTTTGATCGAGCTCAAATTTTGGCTATCTCAATATCTGGAAAGGGGAATCGTTTTGTGGGGTCCAGACGGACAAAATTCCGACATCGATTTTTTGTGGTCACCCTAATGTACACAGTGACTGCACCAGCAGAACAGTGAGTGCAGCTTTGGGGTATAATAAGGATTATACAATTTACAGTTAGGTCCATATATATTTGGACAGAGACATCATTTTTCTAATTTTGGTTCTAGACATTACCACAATGAATTTTAAACAAAACAATTCAGATGCAGTTGAAGTTCAGACTTTCAGCTTTCATTTGAGGGTATCCACATTAACATTGGATGAAGGGTTTAGGAGTTTCGGCTCCTTAACATGTGCCACCCTGTTTTTAAAGGGACCAAAAGTAATTGGACAGATTAAATAATTGTAAATAAAATGTTCATTTCTAGTACTTGGTTGAAAACCCTTTGTTGGCAATGACTGCCTGAAGTCTTGAACTCATGGACATCACCAGACGCTGTGTTTCCTCCTTTTTGATGCTCTGCCAGGCCTTCACTGCGGTGGTTTTCAGTTGCTGTTTGTTTGTGAGCCTTTCTGTCTGAAGTTTAGTCTTTAACAAGTGAAATGCATGCTCAGTTGGGTTGAGATCAGGTGACTGACTTGGCCATTCAAGAATATGCCACTTCTTTACTTTAATAAACTCCTGGGTTGCTTTGGCTTTATGTTTTGGGTCATTGTCCATCTGTAGTATGAAACGACGACCAGTTTGGCTGTATTTGGCTGGATCTGAGCACACAGTGTGGCTCTGAATACCTCAGAATTCATTCAGCTGCTTCTGTCCTGTGTCACATCATCAATAAACACTAGTGACCCAGTGCCACTGGCAGCCATGCATGCCCAAGCCATCACACTGCCTCCGCCATGTTTTACAGATGATGTGGTATGCTTTGGATCATGAGCTGTACCACGCCTTCGCCATACTTTTCTCTTTCCATCATTCTGGTAGAGGTTGATCTTGGTTTCATCTGTCCAAAGAATGTTCTTCCAGAACTGTGCTGGCTTTTTTTAGATGTTTTTCTAGCAAAGTCCAGTCTAGCCTTTTGATTCTTGATGCTTATGAGTGGCTTGCACCGTGCAGTGAACCCTCTGTATTTAGTTTCATTCAGTCTTCTCTTTATGGTAGATTTGGATATTGATACGCCGACCTCCTGGAGAGTGTTGCTCACTTGGTTGGCTGTTGTGAAGGGGTTTCTTTTAACCATGGAGATTATTCTGTGATCATCCACCACTGTTGTCTTCCGTGGGCGCCCAGCTCTTTTTGCATTGATGAGTTCACCAGTGCTTGCTTTCTTTCTCAGGAGGTACTAAACTGTAGATTTTGCCACTCCTAATGTTGTAGCAATTTCTCGGATGGGTTTTTTCTGTTTTTGCAGCTCAAGGATGGCTTGTTTCACCTGCATGGAGAGCTCCTTTGACCTCATGTTTCCTGTACAGCAAAACCTTCCAAATGCAAGCACCACACCTCAAATCAACTCCAGCCCTTTTATCTGCTTAATTGAGAATGACATAACGAAGGGATTGCCCACACCTGTCCATGAAATAGCCTTGGAGTCAATTGTCCAATTACTTTTGGTCCCTTTAAAAACAGGGTGGCACATGTTACGGAGCTGAAACTCCTAAACCATCCATCCAATTTTAATGTGGATACCCTCAAATGAAAGCTGAAAGTCTGAACTTCAACTGCATCTGAATTGCTTTGTTTAAAATTCATTGTGGTAATGTCTAGAACCAAAATTAGAAAAATGTTGTCTCTGTCCAAATATATATGGACCTAACTGTATATTAATATTTAATATAATTAAGGATCAGTACAGGGTAAGTAACGTATGTACCCAGGGCATCGTCTCATTAGTATATGGATATTTGTACAGATTAGTCACATTTTTGCAAGTTGCATATGGGTCCTCGTGATAAACTCATTGGTCCGGCTACCATTTGCTCACATTTCATGGGATGTAATTACCGTAAATGGCATCCATATGATTTACTGTTGTATTCCGTTGTAGCATTCATTTATTTTATCCACATTTTTTTTTCCCAGGGACACGAGCTGGAGTACATCTATCCTCGCGGCCCCGTTGTAGGTGAAGCAGAGACAGACCATGCTGTAGTGGAGGAGTCCACATTAAACAATGTGGGGTCCAATGAATGTCCCTTGCACTCGCTCATCCTGGATCTGAGCACTGTCAGCTTTGTAGATACAGTCAGCATTAAGATCTTGAAAAATGTAAGACTTATTTCATAACGTACACATTACTTTCCTTCCCTTTTTATATACAGGAAACTTGGAAGGATGGAATTGTTGGCAACGTAATGTTTATTCAGTTGCCACTGACGGAAGTACTGGTGCAAACTCTGGCTACCTGCGTACAGATTTTGGCTAATAGGTGTAATCAATACTATTATCAATTTATAAATATATACACGCATACACAGTAGAGATCTACCATATGAGTGGACGGGGATTTACTCGCTTGGCCGGTCTTTGAGGCATAAGCTGGGATACTCGGGGTTAAACAGTTCATTTGGTTTATTAAACTGCAGCATAAACCGCTCTTCATGAACTAAATAGCATATAGCTTCCAGTACAATGTCCGTTAAACATTCAGTTCACAGCATACACAGCCTCTTACTGACCCCGGTCAGCATTACTCAGGGTTATTAGGGAAGCGGCCTCACTGGGATCACCGTTCCAGACAGGGCCTTGCTCACTAGGCCGTCTACGGTTCCAGACCCCCAGCCGGGCAGTAGCTCCCCTACGTACAGCCGTCACAGACTCTACCAGGTCCGGGCCTTTCCATGTGCTCCCCAGGAAGTTCAATCTCAGACACTTCCAACACACCCAGGCCTTCCGGGACCTTGCACTCTGACCACTCAGGATCAAGACACACAACCCATGTGACCAGACCTCAGTCACATTATATATCCCAAACCGCCCTCATATGTGGGTGGTGTATGTGTGGCTAGCTGATCCCGCCCGGCTCTCTGACTAGCCCTATAAGCCGCCCTTATCAATAAATAACTCGTGGACTACAAGTCCCAGCATAACAATGTTATTTTGGCTTATAGCGCAGAGAACCTCTGTGACACATACTGGACATTTACAACCATGCCGGTCACTGTTTCACCATCAAGGAAATGCCCACATGCATATTCTGAGTCGCATATGCAACGCCCCCTAGCTTTAACAGAGGTTACTGCACCACAATACCACAATAAAAATATATATATATATATATATATATATATATTACATTTCTTTTTAATTTCATCAGATCTTTCGGGATTTTGAAGAAATTGATGTGTCTGTCTATCTGGTGGGATGTCACGGTAAGTGATGAAGGCTGCCTAAAAAGTCTAATTCATAGCGACAGACAAGAACCAGCCAGCCTGGTTCCCTGGTGGGGGTTATTAGATATTGGGGATGATGGGTGGCGACGTGGTCATCTAGACTTGCTCCATACAGAAACCCAGGGACAGATTTGCCGATCAACAGATCCATTTGGTGAGTTCATGCCTTGGAATTTCGGGTCAATCTGTCCTAATACCTATGAAGCAGCTATACTGGATGGTAACTTTTAGAAATTCTAATACATGTGTCTTTCACAGAGAATGTTCTAGAACAGCTGGAACGTGGGAATTTCTTCAGTAAGACAATCACCAAATACCAGCTATTTTCATCTATCCATGACGCAGTCACTTATATATCAATAAATTATTGTAAGAAGCCTGGTAAAGAAAGACTTGTAAGCATTTAAATAACTTTTTTTCTCCTTTTTTTAAAGTAATTTGATTTAGCTTTAAAAAAAAAAAATGAAATAAAATTATATCTGTGCCTTTTAGATAGGACTCTAGTATAACAATAGGTTAATTTAAAAATTTGATAATTTCTCCTATCTTGCAAAAAATTAATAGATATGACTATAGTCATCCTGTCTAATTAATGTGTTTCAGGATTCAAGCTTTAATCTTTACAGCAAGCTGTAAAGGAAGGTGGTGAATTTGCTAGCTATGCTGACATCTAGTGGCCACTGTGAAATCTCCTATTTTCTTATATTAATCAATAAAAATCCACTAAATTGACCTGTATATTTTTTATTACAGCATTTGTCTACGAAGATATGAGTACAACTATTTTCTACCAGCGCTCACAGATTGTGCGTTTACAATATAACGCATGGACGATTCGGCTCCATCAAGTGTTAAGCAATAGCTCCCACTAGTGGCCAGATGATTTTATACACTGTGCTACCGTTTGAAGGCAGCTGGGTAACTGGGTTTTTACTGGAATATTTGTTATACATATGAAATGTAATAAAACCTATTTTTCATGAGTCTATTGCTGTCCTTTCTGATTTTGTTTGGGGGAACAGAACCTAAACTGGAGGGAGGTGGTGGTTTCAAGAATTTGTCTTACTTGGTCCATCTGATTTGCTCCTTTATATGGTGGGACTTGAGGCTGCATACAATAATGCACTGGTACTAGATATTTGGTCTTCCGAAACAGAGGAACAATTAAAAATGTCTTTGGCTGCCATTAATGACGTTCAAGCGATCATAAACTATTTACAGTAATTGTCCTCAAGTTCCCTATTGTCTAGTAATGGGAGGAGAGTTAGAGATAATCCGTTTCCCGTAAATTAGTCATTGTTAACTTTGTGTCAAATGCCGCTGTTCTCCTGAATCCGGCGTTATTTTTATTTTCTTCCTGCTCTTCTTCATTCCTGAGATATGGCCACTTCTTCCATCTAGCCTTGTTAGCCAAGTGGGCGTGGTCATAGAATCAGAATGGTAGAGTTGGAAGGGACCTCCTGGGTCATCTGGTCCAACCCCCTGCTCAAAGCAGGATTCACTAAATCATCCCAGACAGATGTCTGTCCAGCCTCTGTTTGAAGGCTTCCATTGAAGGAGAACTCACCACCAAATGAGAATAAAGATGATCCCTCTACAATGTGACAGCCCTTGAGATATTTGTAGATAGCTATTAAGTCTCCTCTCAGTCTTTTTTGCAAGCTAAATATTCCCAAATCCTGTAACCGTTCCTCATAGGACATGGTTTGCAGACCGGTCACCATTCTGGTCGCTTTTCTCTGAACTTGCTCCAGTTTGTTGATGTCTTTTTTTTTTTTAAATGTGGTGCCCAAAACTGGACACAGTATTCCAGATGAGGCCTGACCAAGGAGGAGTAGAGGGCAATAATGACTTCACGTGATCTAGACTGTATGCTTCTGTTAATACATCCCAGAACTGCATTTGCCTTTTTTGCTGCTGCATCACACTGTTGACTGATGTTCAGTCTGTGATCTATTAGTATACGCAAGTCTTTTTCACATGTGCTGTTGCTTAGCCCTATTCCTCCCATTCTGTATATGCGTTTTCATTTTTATTGCCCAGATGTAGTACTTTGCATTTTTCCCTGTCAAAAAACATTGTTAGTTGCTGCCCATTTCTCCAGTTTATTTATATCTTTTTGAATCCTCTCTCGCTCTTCTCTAGTATTAGCTATCCCTCCTATCTTTGTGTCATCAGCAAATGTAATCAGTTTACACTCAATTCCTTCATCTAAATCATTGATAAAGATGTTGAACAATACAGGGCTCAGGACAGAGCCCTGTGGTACCCCACTTGAGACATTTTTCCAACCGGATGTGCAGCCATTTACGACCACTCTTTGGGTCCGATCACAAAGCCAGTTATGAATCCACCTAACAGTTGCCTTGTTCATTCCATACTTAGTCATTTTTTCAATAAGGATTGTGTGAGATACTTTGTAAAATGCTTTACTGAAGTCAAGATATACTATATCTACAGCATTTCCCTGATCCACCCAGTCAGTGATTCTGTCATAGAAGGAAATTAAGTTGGTCTGACATGATTTGGTTACAAACCCATGCTGACTCTGGTTAATCACTTCATTCTTATCCAGGCATTTAAATGTTGTTTAATTATTTGTTCAAAGATCTTTCCTGGTATAGAAGTCAGACTTGCCGGCCTATAGTTCCCTGGGTCCACCTTCTTGCCTTGTTTAAAGATAGTGACAACATTTGCTCTTCTCCAGTCTTCTGGGACTTCTCCTGGAAGATTATGTAGAGTGGTTCAAAATCTTCTTCTGCTATCTCCTTCACTACTTTGGGGTGTAATTCATCTGAACCTGGAGACTTGAATTCATTTATATTAGCTAAGTGTTTCCTCACTATCTTTCTGTTTATAAATATCCTGGATTCTTCTATTCCTTTAATAGGACAGTGAAGAACAGTTGATGTTACATTCCCTGTTGTGAGTTCATTTTCCCCTTCACTACTGAGGCCCGAGGAACTCCCTCTTCTGGTGAAGAAAGGTAGTGAGCCTGATTGTCAAACACCTGGGGCTGATGATGATGACTGGCTGAGTGGAGTTAATGACTGGATATAAGGCTGCCGACGCCCTTCTGGCCTGCGGGTGATTTCTCTGTGGACTTCTAGGAAACCAATCTGATTCCTGCTCATCTAAAGCTAAGATTTCTGCTTTGCCTTTTTGCATTAGTGTTTTGTTTTCCTTGCTTTTCTGGATTCTGCCATTCCCTGCTGGGGTGAGCCGAATCTCCTTTTGCCTGTTGCTCTGTCTTCAGAATATTCCTGAGTACTGACATAGCCTTTTTTGAAGCCTAGCGTCTTCAGGGCCTTTTTTACTGTCAGTTTGTTGGCTCTTATTTTCATAGGGTTTTTCACGGATTGCAGACAGCAGCCTTCCTTTACTTTCCTATCTAAGCTAGCTTGGGCCCCATCTTTGCTCAGTCTTTCTGTCTGTGTTTTGTTCTTTCTTCTTTCTTCACCGTCATTATATGTGGGGGGCTGCCTTTTGCTTTGGGGTCTGCTCTGGGGCAGTTTAAATTTCCCTTTCTTTCTTTAGGCTATGTAGTCCTCCGGCTGTGATCGAGTGGCCTAGGGCATCGTAGGAGCCCCCCACGGCTACTGCTAGTTGTGTTGATAGGTTCAGGGGTCTGCAATCCGATAGCTGCCAACTTCTCTGGTTTTCTGGACTTAGCTAGCATTTCTATTTTTGCCTCCTACGGTGACTCAATCATAACAATTCCCCTTCTGAGAGAAAACAGATGCAAAATAGGAATTTAAAAGTTCAGCCTTCTCACCATCCTTTACCATTTCATCATTTTCATCCTGTAAAAATCCTATAGCATCTTTGACTTTTCTTTTTACTTTTGACATATCCCTAAAATCCTTTTTTTTTTTAATTGCTTTTGACGTCTCTTGCAGGCCTTAATTCATTGTCGGCTGCAGAAGATCTGATTCGTGCCCTGCAGGTTCTGCAGACAGCATTATATTCTTTTTTAGATATGCCTCTCTCTTTCCATTTGATAAACCTTTCTTTTTAGCATGTGTTTAAGTTTTGTGTTCATCCATCCTGGTTTGCTTTAATGCTTCCTTATTCTTCCCTCTTTTCAGAATTGTTAACGATTGTGCTTTGAGAATCTCATTTTTCAAGATTTCCCATCTTTCCTGGACATTTTTGTCCTTAAGGCTATCCAGCCAATGGATCCCTCTGATTCTCTTTCCGAGTCCCTTAAAATATGCCTTTCTGAAATCTAACCTTGATGTGAGTCTTCACAGGTCTTCCTCCTCTGGTTATCCAAAATTCTAAAATAGCATGGTCGCTACCTCCTAGGGTCCCAGCCACTCTTACCTCCTCAACCATTTCCTCCCTGTTTATAAGGACTAGATCCAAGGTAGCAGATCCCCTTGTTTTCTCCCCTACCTTTTGGAAGATAAATTTGTCAGCAAGAGAGGACAAGAATTTGCTTAACCTGTTAGTTTTGCCTTAGAAAGATTCCCAACAAATGTCTGGATAGTTGAAATGTCCCATGACCACACTGTCATTTTTTGGAGAACTTGGCCATTTGATGCATAAAGAGTTCATCCATATCTTCAGCTTGCACAGGCGGCCTGTAGTAAATGCCCACAATGGTGTCCTTTCCATTGTTTTGTCCTTGTATTCTTACCCAAACAGTTTCCACAGAACTCCCAGTCTCTGAAGCTTCAATCTCTGTGCAGATATACGCGTTTCTAACATACAATGCGACACCCCCTCCTCGTTTATCAAGTCTGTTTCTTGCAAATAAGTTGTATCCTTCTAGTCTTGTATTCCAATCATGTGTATTGTCCCACCAAGTGACATCATATTTCTTTTTCTGCGTTAGTAGTCCTTGTTTGTTGCCCATGCTTTGTGCATTTGTATAGAAACATTTTAGTTTGTGATTTGGTTTCTCTTTCTCCAATATTTTAGATTTTTTTTTTATTTGTCTTTGTTCTTTCCTCCCACTTCTAATAGCAGAGTTCTCAATAGTATTTGTCAGGTGTATGGCTTTTTCTGGCCTTTTGCTTCCCTTCCCATGTTGTTCTAGTTTTAAAGCTCTACTGATGAGTGTAGCAAGGCGACTTCCAAATACATGTTTTCCAGTCTTTGCAAGGTGCACTCATCTCTAGCAAGTAGTCCATCGTAAAGGTAATTTGCTCCGTGATCCAGAAATCCAAATCCTTGCTGACGGCACCATCGACGTAGCCAGTTGTTCACCTGCAGAATCTTATTCCACCTCCTTGTTCCATGGCCATCCACTGGGAGGATGGAAGAGAAGACCACCTGCGCTCCCAGTTCTTTCACTTTCTTGCCTAAGTCTTCAAAGTCTCTGCAGATGGTTTCCAGGTCATTTCTTGCGTTGTCATTTGTCCCCACATGTAGTAGCAGGAATGGGTAGTCATCTGTAGGTCTGAAGAGTCCTGGTATCCTGTCAGACACATCTTTGATTTTTGCACCTGGAAGACAGCACATTTCTCTTGAAGTTATATCCGGTCTGCAGATAGCGGCCTCTGTTCCTCTCAGCAGGGAATCCCCCATGACCACCACTCTCCGTTTCTCCTTCACAACATTTTTCTTTCTCCATCCAGGAGGACTCTGAAGGCGTACAAGGTTGCTGTTTGTGGGCAGAGTCTTATCCTGATGTATTTCTTCATCGTTCTCCTGCGTGAGAGCCTGGTACTGGTTCCTGAGCAGTATGGGTGCTGACTGCCTCCCGATCCTCCTGCTTCTCTGGGTCACATGTCTCCAGTCCTCTGTTTCTTCAGGTGCACTTCGAATTTCTTCTCTTTCTGTAACATGAAGAGATAATTCTGCTGTCTAAGAACTCTTCACCTTCCTTAATGATTTTCAGTGTAGCTAACCTCTCTTCTAGATTTTGCAACGTTTCCTCCAACAGGGACACAAGCTTGCATTTCTGGCATGTGAAGTTTGGCTTTTCCACTGGTAAGTCTGTGAACATGTAGCAAGAAATGCAGCTCACCAAATGGCTCCTGGTCATGAACTCTACTCCGTGTGCATCTACTTAAGGACAACGCCCACTTGGTAATAAGTCTAAATTTATATAAAGGGAAGAGAAAGCCATAAAAAGGGAAGAAAAAGCCATATCTCGGGGATGGAGAGGCTCAGAAATGAATGGAACACAACGCCGGAGTCAGTAGAACAGCGGCATTTACACCAGTTTAAAAAAAAGAAAAAAAATACATTTCTGACAACTAACAGATCCTCTTTTACTACTGTGTATGAAATAACAAGTGTCATACAATATAATAAGATGACGCCTTACATTGCATTTTATGTCGTCCCCCCATTATGCAGATAGCAGACGCGGTGCTGTGACAATGGTGCTTGTATCAGACTTCTGCTCTCGTGCTTGTAGTCGACACAACTCGTAAATTTGTCACCTGGATGTTTACAATGACCTACATAAAAAGAAATGGAGCAGCCAAAGTGGCCAAACAATAGGCACTTTTGATGAAACAGTCGCTTTTTCGGTGGGTCATCACCAAGGTCACTGTGGAATAATTGGCTTATTGGTTTAGGTGTTGGCGTTTTGGTGTTGGCACTGTGCCACCTTTGTTGCGGTGCAGGAGATACAGGTTGGCAGAGTAAATACGATTGAGCAATAATAAGGGCGACTTAGTATAAATACAGGGTACGATTTGAAGAAAATGACATATACACAGTGGCTGGCATTACTGAACTGCAGCCAGACAGCTCAATACTTGGATCATATTTGATGGTAAGTAACCTAAGCTTGCTGTCACTTGTAGTTCCAGTAACATTGTATTAATCAGTTAAGAGGCCCCTATGAACTTGCAATATCTCTGCATCCTAGACCCTTGTGGTGACCTGGGTCGCTGTACTAATTGCAGTCTCATCTCCCTGATGTACTTTACATCAGTGATCTGCAGCCACTGTGCAAGACAACTCCCAGTCAGGACATGGTGGAGGTAGCAAACCTTTGACTTACGGTGCTTCCACATTGCGTTTAGGCATCCGTTCAGTGGCCTCATTGGGGCTTATGTCTGACCCCCCACTTTCCTTCTGAAAAACAGGATTCGACATATGTGCTGATGGGGCCATAGATTATAATGGTGCAAACGTGCGTTCTGCTGCGCATCATTTTCAGGCGTATACACCTACTGGAGACAGAAACCCAGATGCAGCCTACGATGTTTGAGTGTCCGCCTCCTGTAGACTTACAAGCCCGAAAATGATGCCCGGCAGAGCGCACGATCACTCTGTCCTCACCATTCAAGTCTATGGTCCCGTTGGTGCATACGTCCAAATCCCATTTTGCAGGGGGTTCGGCACTGAACGGGTGCTAAAATGCAATGTGAACGCACCCTTACGTTTGCATTTGACTATATAGAGAGGTTTTGTATTTATATAGAGAGACGATTTTATTATTAACCCCTAGAAGTATCTGCTTAAAGGCAGCTTTTATTTATTTTTTAATGATGAGATAAAGTAAGGGGAAAAATGGTGTGTGAGTGGCGGATCAGACTTCGTAGAGCTCGTTTATTGTTTGGTCATTTGGATATATAAGGGCTGTACACGAAAACCAATTAGATTTTTTTTTTTTTTTTTTTTTATATAGGTAATAAAAATAATTGGCTGCAAAAAAAATTCCAGATTTTTCTTGGACAAAAATTCTTGATGTGTAAATTAATGAGAAATTCTTTTCTTGACAGTAATGCCGATCTTGGCCGCTCGAGTTGTAAGTCGTTTTCCCGATAGTGATATATAATAATGACACAGGAGAAGCAGGGCTTGGTGAACAGGCAATGCTACCCCCCGAGGCAGCAAGCCATAAGTGAAGCCGATCTGGACAGAATAGCGCCAAGGACCAGCGTTGCAAGACCATCCTTCTGGAGACGATGTAAGAGCCGGATACGGTGAGTGGAGCACACAGATTTTCCAAGCTTTTAATCAAAATGACCCCTTGAACAGCCTTGGTAGACCTGCGTCTCAGAATCCCGGATAAGCAAGTATGGCTGGATATGGGGAAAGAGGTAATCCGTGCACCTTCCAGGGGGGACATTAGTGTGAAAACCACTTGTATCCACACGGGAACCCTGGTGAACCTTGTTTGGTCAGGGAGTGGTGCCAGAAGTGTAGGAACCCACCATGCTGGTATTCGGGTCAGAAATAGAAGAAGGGTCCATAAGGACTGGGCTCAGCACCAATGGCAAAATGTGAAAACATGACTTTTACTGTGCAATTAAAAACATCGTGAGAAAAAAAAAAAAGATTAAGGATCCATAAGCTTACGAGTTTCAGGTTAGCAACCCTTATTCATAGCCCATTCGCGGGCGCAGTCATGGTGGTCACTCCGGCTTCTCTAATGTTAATATCCCTTCTGTTTTCAGATGTTCTCAGGCCACAGCAAAATCCTTGCTGCTAAAATATGTCCCTGTCCTTCGGTGGCTTCCGCGGTATCCGATCCGGGATTGGATATTGGGGGACCTCATTTCTGGCATCAGCGTTGGTATAATCCAGTTACCACAAGGTAATTAATCTAGACATCCTGATCATATTTGTTATGGCGCCCCCTGCTGTTAATTGCTGTAATTACCATGTGTAACATCTTTATGTTTATTTTAGGTTTGGCGTACTCGCTCCTGGCTGGCCTTCCCCCCGTCTTTGGCCTCTATACGTCCTTCTATCCTGTCTTTATATACTTCCTTTTCGGGACTTCTAGACATATATCTGTAGGTGGGTTCTGTGCTGCTTATCAGGGGGTGTATATATGTCACTTATAACCCAGCTGGACATTTGTAATGTAATGACTTTAGACTTAGTTCTGACGGAATGGATATTGTATGATTTTTATTTTGATGTCGCTCAGGTTCATTTGCGGTGGTGTGTGTCATGATTGCCAGTGTGACTGAATCTTTGGCGCCCAATGAAAACTTCCTACTTGGAGACAATTCGACAAATATAGACATGGCTGCTAGAGACCTGATGAGAGTGGAGCTCTCTATGGCTCTGGCGTTTCTTGTAGGACTCTTTCAAGTAAGATTTCATTATATAATAACTCTAATAATGTACGTGCTAAATTTCCAATTATACATTCGAACTTAAAGAGTAACCGTTGTTTAACTTACCGTACTTATTTTCTCCATAAGTCAATAGTACAGATGAAAACGGGAAACTTTGTAATATCTCTTATAAAAGAAATCTGTTTCCTGTTACATTCTCCTCCTGGACTGATCTTTGACTCTCAATTCCTGGATAAAATCTGTATTCTGCAAAGACAGATTTTCCCATTATTGAGAGAGGAGATGCCAGTTGGTGCTCATAAGATTCTATGCAGAGGGAATACATGTACACCGTGACTGCACCAGCAGAATAGTGAATGCAGCTCTGGAGTAAAATACTGTCATTAATTCAGGAGTACGGGATAAGCAATGTATGGTGTATTGATGTTTTTTATATCTATAGTTGGTGCTGATCTTTTAACTCTTTCCTTCCATCAATAGATAGCTCTGGGTCTCCTTCAGTTTGGATTTGTGGTCACCTATCTCTCGGACCCCCTAATAAGTGGCTACACAACGGCATCGGCTGTCCATGTGCTGGTGTCCCAACTGAAATACCTCTTTGGTATTAGAATGAGCCAGAAGACGGAGCCGTTGTCATTAATATATGTAAGTTACATTGCAGGGAGTGATTGTGTTTTATACATCTGCTTTGGAGACAACCCCTCAACTTGATTGAGTTCAATGAAGACGACAATGATATTGAATCTTAGAGATTTCTCTGTTTTTCTTTCCTTGTATTTAGACCGTCGTTAAGATCTTCTTGAGAATTACAGAAACCAATATCGGCTCATTGGTCACCAGCATCATCGCCATCGTCGTCCTCTTGCTAATGAAATTTCTGAATGAGTCGTTTACTTCCAAACTTCTTATTCCAGTTCCCATTGAACTGATCATGGTAAATCTCATCTATTAAGTTCTCTAAATCTTCATTTGTTTAATCTGTTTTTTAGAAAGTAGGGTGACAAGTAATAAGACATTCCCACTCACCCTGGCATGCCGACACCCAGCTTTCCAAGATTCCAGAATAATAATTGGATGGCACAAACAGGTGATAACATTCCACATATTAGGGGTCCCACCACTGGCCAGTAGCTTCTGACACAACAATGTCTGCACAGACTATCATGCCCTTTAATCCTTCCACCCTATTATGAACATTTTCCTATAGAAAGAACTGTAACATGATTTATTTTGATGAGGTAAAATGATATTTTAAATATGTTAGTAGTTAACAAAATAGCCCTGAGTTTAAGACTGCAGTCTTCATTTGTTAATTTATTAATTTTAGGCCTCCTGATATGCAGTTTTCAGCCTGATCTAAGTTTCAGATTTTTCTCTTGCGGGAGTGACTTTCCCAGTAGGTTGGATATGGGGTCTGTGTGTATCCAGGGTGCTGCAGTCTGCATTAACTCATATATCAGCACAGCTTCTATCATTCAAATATTTCCTCTTCATGTATTTTCCTTCTTATCTACAACCTGTTTTCTCTGCCCTCTCTGAGATTGTACATGCTTTCTCCCTTTCCCCACTCTTGAGACCTGTGATGGAAGGGGTGGGGAGAGTAGTTAGTCAGAATCAGGAACTCTGATAGTGCTCTGCAAAAATGTTAAAAAACTAAGTTAGATAAAGGACTCACAGACACTCTGCAGCAGCAAATTGATAGCTTTAAAAAAAAAAAATTCTGTTTAGAAGGCTGCATGAAATTTTATCTTAAATGGATAAAATTGCAAAATGCTTGTAAAATCAAGCAAATTTGCAATTTACTTTATTACAAATCCTTTCTGTTCTCAAGAATGGAGGGATTTCTACTCTATTTTACAGCTTGTTGCCTGAGTTACCTGCTACCTCTGAAAAGCGCATGCACTGCAAGCGCAGCTCTGAAAGCTGGCCAGATTATTAGATCCCCTTGCAAAGCTGCCTCTGCTAGCAGCATGGGAGGACCATGCCACTGGTCCAAACTATCAGTCTACAGAAGCGCATCACCCCCTGGCAAATGGTGGAAGGCTGGAAAGCCGTGTGCTCCTGAAGACGGAAGATTAGAATATTCCTTTTGACTTTTTACATTTAGAAAGAAAATAAATAGTTAATGTCTGCAGGAAGGCTTACACATCCTTGTAACTAGTAAATCTTACTATTTTCAGCTCATTGTTTCCACTGGAGTATCATATGCTGTTGGACTAGATAAAAAATTTGGAATTGAGAATGTTGGGCACATCCCTGTGGGGTGAGTAATAGAAATATGACCACTAATCATAGATCAAATATTTTAGAAAAATAAACTTTCAATTTCTGTCTACCTGCAGCTACCACTAGAGGGAGCTCGCTGTACAAGAATGTATACAGCTCCTATAAACTTACAAGCTCCCTCTAGTGGTGGCTGCAGGTAAACAGGTTTTTATCCTTTACCTGTCTATGTAGGTGAAAAAAGTAAGTTTGTTTTATTTTTTAATTCAACTGGTGCAGAATTTTGAACTGTAACTTATGGAATAATATTACATTTAGGTAATTGTTAATTGGTGATCACTTTAGATAAACAGCACTGAATCACATTATATTTTTTCTAGATTAAAGATGCCGATGTTACCCGATTTCAGCCTGTTGGGAGATGTTGTTGGAAACGCCTTCACCATTGCTGTGGTGGGCTATGCTATAACCATCTCTTTGGGGAAAGTATTTGCATCCAAGCACGGTTATAAAGTGGACAGTAATCAGGTGAGCTGATAGTGCCAATTATACCACACCGTAGAAGTCACCTCCTGAGTGATGGGGGCTGCAGCTGGCAATGGGGGCTGAAGAATTATGGGGGGATGCTGCTGCAGGTTGGAGCTGTCTATCGACAGGATGAGAATCCTCTAGAAGACAAACCCGGTGGCAGTTGTACATAGATGAAATGTGAGGTCTCAGACATGGATTTGGGGGTCATGTATTGGAGGATTACATCAGGGGAGTATATGGAAAATGTGCACTTCCATAGCTAAGGTCCAAACTGCTTAGATGCAATGGTGACTGTTCATCACTGCATCCAAGGAGTTTCACTGCTGTGATCAGAGCACATGCTGGGTACAGAACGTGAGCCCGCTCCATATACATACGGTGGATGTCGGTAAAATTGGGAGGACAACAGCAAGTGGTGGAGCCATTCTACACCGTCACCCCCCACTCATCTCATGGCCCTCATAGTGGTCGTGTGGTCCGCTAGCACTGGATAACGTGATCCTGCAGTTGTTACTCAACCCCCATCTAAGTCTTGGGTGATCACTTTATGGCTGATGATCTATGAGCACCAATTATTCTAGGTCTTTACATATTACTACCCCAAATTGTGGTACATTTTAGACTCTGCCTCCATTCAGGGTTCGCCCCTTTCATACAAATTAATGCAAACTTTCTCCTGGGAGCAGTTGTACAAGGATTGGGGCTTCATGTTACATTTTTGGGGTGTCCACACAAATAATATGGTTTGTCCCCATGACACCCCTGTGTTTTATTACAGGAGCTCATTGCCATCGGCTTCAGTAACTTCGTTGGCAGCTTTTTCCAGTGTTTCGCCATTAGCGCCTCTGTGTCCAGGTCTCTCGTTCAGGAAAGTTCTGGAGGAAATAGTCAGGTGTGTGATCTACTTATATCTGTCCCAGTCCCTGGAAAAGCTGGGTGACGACAAGCAATATGGCTCCGCACATTAGTCAACTCCTAGCAAACTCTGACAGCCTGACGCTGTCAGCGGATGTTGGGAGCGATCATTTTACTGCAGACGATGAGCCGCATGTTGGAGATCAATACTTGTACATCGACACTATACGGCCTCATTACATTTCTTCTGCATTTTCTATGTCTAGGTGGCCAGCGCTGTGGCATCTTTTGTCGTCTTCATCATCATATTGCGAGCTGGGGAACTTTTCCAGGACTTGCCGAAGGTAAATGCAGCGCCAGCTTACATCCGTGTTCAAGGAGCATAATGGAAATATGTGGCTAGTGAAGAAACAATTCTCATGTATGTGGTGGGGGGGGCCACACCTGCACTAGGGCCCACCAGTCTGAACCTACAGGTGTCCCCAAAATCCCTTCCACCAGGTGACTTGTTCGTGAGATTTATTAGTAACATAGGGTTTTGCAAATGCTTAAATAGCAATTTCCCAGATATATAGATTGTAGGGATTGAAATTACTCAAATAACAATCGCCTAATACAACGTTTTCCCTTTATTTTAGGCCATTTTGGCTTCAATCATCATAGTCAATTTGAAGGGGATGTTTAAACAGTTCTCAGATGTCCGAGTCTTGTGGAAAAGCAACAGAGTTGACCTGGTGAGTGACGAGTATCCAGGGACGAGCAATCCTCACCCCATAAGTGCACTATGGAAGTCGCTACACACTATCACCACCCCTGAAAATTAGTAGCAAAACTTAAAGGGAACCTGTCACCCCCCCAGGGCGTTTTTCAGTTAAAGAGCCACCTTCATCGGCACTAAGGCTGCATTCTGTGAAGGTGACGCTTCTTTTTCTGACCCCTAGTAATGCCAAAATATTGACTTTTATAATTAGCTCCTCATACCTGTAATGTGTCCCATAGGTATGATGTGTCCCCCAGTATCAGCCGCCTCCCAGCCATCCATCATGCCTGTCCGGTGCCTTGACGCCACCCACCATCTGTCAATCATGATGCCCCGTGCGTCGCTGCATCCTCCTGTTTTGAATCCCGGCTCCTGCGCTGTGACAAGTGTTCTCGGGCATGCGCAGTGCGCGCTGCCTGAGAACCGACATCAGGCTATTGCGCCTGCGTGTTGCGGAGGCCCCAGCCCCGCAGTGTGAATACATCATAACACACTGCCGGGGCGGGATCTGGGGCCTCCACAACACGCAGGCGCAATAGCCTGATGTCGGTTCTCAGGCAGCGCGCACTGCGCATGCCCGAGAACACTTGTCACAGCGCAGGAGCCGGGATTCAAAACAGGAGGATGCAGCGACGCACGGGGCATCATGATTGACAGATGGTGGGTGGCGCCGAGGCACCGGACAGGCATGATGGATGGCTGGGAGGCGGCTGATACTGGGGGGACACATCATACCTATGGGACACATTACAGGTATGAGGAGCTAATTATAAAAGTCGATATTTCAGCATTACTAGGGGTCAGAAAAAGAAGAGCCACCTTCACAGAATGCAGCCTTAGTGCCGCTGAAGGTGGCTCTTTAACTGAAAAACGCCCTGGGGGGATGACAGGTTCCCTTTAAAAGGGTTTACTAATAATAAAAGAAAATATGCCTTACTTGCAAAAAACAGTGCCACATCTATGCACAGGATGTATGTAGTATTGCAGTTTAGCCAAATTCAATTGAATGGCGGTGAACTGCAATACCACATATAACCTGAAACAGGTGTGGCGCTGTCCTTAAAACAAAGCAGTGTGTGAGTCACACTAAGGCCACATTCACACGTTCAGTATTTGGTCAGTATTTTACATCAGTATTTGTAAGCCAAAATCAGGAGTCAAACAATCAGAGGAAAAGTATAACAGAAACACGTCACCACTGATGTAAAATACTGATAGTGTGAACGTGGCTTAAAGAGGACATTATGCCACGCCAGCTAATAAAAAGAAGCCGAGGCTGCCGGTGGGTAGGATGGTGGTGGGTAGGATGCTGTTTGCTGACTGCAGGGCTCCCATCCAGCACCCGCAGAATACTGATATGCACCTAACGCTTCTCATAGTGGAAGGTTTTGCTACAGCTGAATCCAGTCCAGACCATTCTCGGTGACCCCAGACATTTTATTTGCTCTCATACATTGTTTTCTATTTATTCACTTACTGATTTCTTGTATTCTGTTTAGCTGACCTGGTTGGTGACATTTGCTGCCACAATCCTGTTCAATATGGACATTGGTCTGGCCATCTCTGTCGCATTTTCCATGCTGACTGTTATTTTCAGGACACAGCTGTGAGTAGTCTATAATAAGCCTCAGTGCCCACATGGTGCCTTTATGTTTGCTGTAATGCTATCATAGCATCTGCCTACAGCCACCACCAGGGGGCTCTCCTCAGTGCCTGCAGTCATATAGTTTCCAGCCTGTTCTATGCTAGCTGTATAAATATGTAATGAGCTCCCCCTAGTGGTGGCTGTATAAATATGCAATGAGCCCCCTCTAGTGGCGGGCTGTATAAATCTCTATATAGTGAGCTGTATAAGTCTGTATAATGACTGTATAAATCATGTGTAATGACCTCACCCTGGTGGTGGCTGTATAATTAATAATATATAGTGTGCAAATTGCCTCTTCAGAGAGGAAGAGGACTTGAACTCTATAGCGCCACCTGTTGGTAGTAGCGATCCTACAATATATAGTGAGCGCCCTTAGTGGTGGCTGTATAAATCATATGTAACGAGCTTTCCTTTGTGTTAGCTGTATATGCCTGTAAATAGTGAGATCCTTTTTGTGGTGGCTGTATGAGTCTGTATTTAGTAAGATCCCTCTAGTGGTTGCTGTATAAATCCCTATGTAGTGAGCTCTGCCTACTTGTGGCTGTATAACTAATATGGAACTAAAGTCACCCCATTTTTGGTCTATGAGCTGCGGTCACCGCCATCAGGGGCTTATCTACAACATTCTGTAATGCTGTAGATAAGCCTCCGATGTAACCTGAACGATAAGAAAAACAAGTTAGATTATACTCACCCGGGGATCCGGTCCGATGGGTGTCGCGGTCCGGTCCAGCGCCTCCCATCTTCTAGAGATGACGTCCTCCTTCTTACTTCTGCCGCGGCTCCTGCGCAGGCGTACCTCATCTGTCCTGTTGAGGGCAGAGTAAAGTTCTGCAGTGCGCAGGTGCCGGGAAAGGTCAGCGAGGTCCAGCGCCTGCGCACTGCAGTATTTTACTCTGCTCTCAACAGTGCAGATAAGGTACGCCTGCGCAGGAGCCGCGGCAGAAGTAAGAAGGAGGACGTTAACTTTAGAAGATGGGAGGTGCCGGACCGGACCCCCCCCTTCCCCCCCGGCGAGTATAATCTAACTTGTTTATCTTATCTTTCAGGTTACATCGGGGGCTTATCTACAGCATTACAGAATGCATTACAGAATGCTGTAGCTAAGCCCCTGATGGCGGTGGCCGCAGCTTATAGGCCGAAAATGGGGTGACAGATTTCCTTTAATTCCCTCTCGTGGTTGATGTATATATCTGTATGTAATTAACTCCACCTTGTGGTTGCTGTATAAATGATCTCTCCATAGTGGTGACTGCATTTATCTGTATGTACTGAGCTGTGTAAATATGCATAATGACTGTATAGATTATATGCAGTGAGCTCCCCCTAGTGGTGGCTGTATAGATTATATGCAGTGAGCTCCCCCTAGTGGTGGCTGTATAAATTATATGAAGCGAGCTCCCCCTAGTGGTGGCTGTATAAATTATATGCAATGAGCTCCCCCTAGTGGTGGCTGTATAAATTATATGCAGTGAGCTTCCCCTAGTGGTGGCTGCAGGCAGAAAGAATTATAGCATGAGAAAACAATGTTCCCCCTGTACAGTTGTATAATAAAATGAAATTAATAAATGGTGGATAGTAACTTTGAGTGAAATGCTCAGTAGGATGTGCAGAGACCATTCAACGTTTTGCTACTTGGTTGGTCCATTATTGATCTCTCATCAGAGGTGAAATCTTTGCCATTTCAGATCCAATTATTCGGTCTTGGGCCAAGTATATGAAACAAGTGTTTACAGAGATGTGTCTAGATGTCATCAGGTAACAGTTACTTATAAAATACTAACAATACTCTGCTTTCCTGCTTAATGACGGTTTCCAGATGTTAAGGCACAATGGATGATAGATGTTTAAAGTATGTCCTTTTTTATTTTACTTATTGTTAAAGTATATGCTCAGCACATCCAGCCATGTGACTAACTTTTGGGTATTTGCATAGGGAATTCTGGTGCATTAAAGTGGCAATGTAGTCTTTCTTCAGGAGCGCACAACTCCCCTGCCTCCAAATTTCCTGCTTGCTGGGGGCAGTGTGCTCCTGAAGACTCACAGTGCAGATCAGTGGCACGGTCGCGATCTGTGCGCTCTCCAATGTTGCTAGCAGACATGGCTTTTCCTCTACAGCATCGGAGATATGCAGGGGCGGTAAAGCTGGCAGGATCTGAGAATCCAGAAGACTTTAGAGCAATCCGCTTACAAGCATGTGCTCCTTTTGTAGAGCACTGGCCACCTTTGCTGAGGTGGCCAGTAACCTTGGAAAGAAGTTGTAATCTATCGAATTAAAAATCCTCCCATTCAAGAGAAAAGAGTTTTTTTTAATAAGCAACTTTGCAATTTAATGCTTATTTTTACAAGCATTTTGCAATTTTAACCATTTTAAAAAGAGACCACCCCTATAATCCCTTGTAAGTCAAACATACCCACAGTCTATTTACAGCAGGGATCATCATGCCCTCCTAGTACTAAGCCGGGATCAGTCAACAGAAGCTTGATAGCTGTTTCCTTGCAGCAAAGGGCGATTACAGCCACTGGTAATTACCGTAGTGAGGCTTCTTGATTTCATATACATACATATGAGTACAGCCGTCTATACACAGGTATTATTTATACACTTCCATATTCCAGGCCAAGGAGATACCAAGGATAAAAATCTTCCACTCGTCCTCCACGGTCTATTATGCCAACGCAGACCAGTATCTAGAGACGCTCTGCCGGAAGGTAAAACTACAGGGAAATTTCAATGAATCTCAAGTTTTATGTCTATGAAACTCATCAAAAACTTCTGCAACTTTTTAGTAAAGTTTGTTTGAATTTTCTTTTTTTGAATAAGATATATTTGCCTTCAGTGAATGGCAACACTATAACCAGTGAATGGAAACCTGCCCTGTCCAATTGACGCAGGTGCAGGACTTGTTTCAGAACTTGCGTATGCAGAAAATGTGTCACGTGGGAAAAAATGGCGCAATACAGCGCTGTGGATTTAGACAAATGGCGTGTACAAGCAAAATACCATGAAATAATGTTTTTACTCCTCTATAAACCACATGGACAAAAACTGCAGCACAATACCTGCTTGTGTGAATCGTCCTTTGGCAATGTTCAGATGAATGTTACAATTATCGGTTCAGTTGCGTGTAACTGGGTGAGTGTGTAGCTCCATGTCCTCATCTACACCATGGGTGGATGCAGCAGCTGCCGACCACAAGCTCTGTCTTGTCTGTAAATGGATGAGACCAATGCAGGTCAATGTGGAAAATCACAGTGTAGAACATTGCTGCTAAGCGCGCGGGCCCTACACACACTGCTGCTAAGCACGCGGGTCCTACACACACTGCTGCTAAGCGCGCGGGCCCTACACACATTGCTGCTAAGCGCGCGGGCCCTACACACATTGCTGCTAAGCGCCCGGGCCCTACACACATTGCTGCTAAGCGCCCGGGCCCTACACACATTGCTGCTAAGCGCCCGGGCCCTACACACATTGCTGCTAAGCGCCCGGGCCCTCCACACATTGCTGCTAAGCGCCCGGGCCCTCCACACATTGCTGCTAAGCGCCCGGGCCCTCCACACATTGCTGCTAAGCGCCCGGGCCCTACACACATTGCTGCTAAGCGCCCGGGCCCTACACACATTGCTGCTAAGCGCCCGGGCCCTACACACATTGCTGCTAAGCGCTCGGGCCCTCCACACATTGCTGCTAAGCGCGCGGGCCCTACACACATTGCTGCTAAGCGCGCGGGCCCTACACACATTGCTGCTAAGCGCCCGGGCCCTACACACATTGCTGCTAAGCGCCCGGGCCCTACACACATTGCTGCTAAGCGCCCGGGCCCTACACACATAGCACAGCTGTCTGGCACACAGCTGCTTTGCACCTTGGCACTGTATATAGTAGCAGAACTGCCTGATTGGCACACAGAGGTGCTAATGAATGGGATAATGAACAGGTGAGGCACACGGCTGATGTCTGTGTCCATATCTCCTATATAGTGCGGAGTAGACATGGAAAAGATGATCGAGAAGAAGAGGAAAGCGATAAAGAAAAAAATAAAAAGGGCACTTAAAGCAATGAAAAAAGCCAAGAAGGAGAATGAGGCCAGGAAGGAGGTGAGGATGAGACTATCCCTGCACTGCGTTCCTTTCATTCCCCGGATCAATGAGATATACAGATATACCGTCACATTAAGAGAGAGAATGCCCCTTTAAGGCAAGAATCTGCCCATGCAGTGTCACTACTGCTGCACGACAACTGAGTAAAATTCACTAAAAACGGCAAATTTCTATTTTCTGGTGAATATGACATCTTCTCTTACCATAAACCTGTTTCATTGTCTGTCTCATAGATCACAGGACATGACAACATCGCCTTTGACCGCCTGGATCTTGGAAAACTGGAATATGAGATAGAAAAGGTAAGTTTGTTAATTTTGCTTTCATTTATGTCCCTAATGCAAAATAAAAAGTTGCATTTTAGACAGCTGAATGCTGGGAGTTGTAGTTTTACAATGATGTAAGACTCTATAAATAAGGTGAGGAATGCCACCGAATAAATCATTGATTGTATCTCCCAATAGGACAAGGAGCAGGATATGACTGAGGGATCCATCATAGTTGTACCGGTCAATGCTGCCAATGAAGAGACCTCTGCGAAGAACACCCTGAAGTCGCTGGGGCTGGAGAAACCCGATTTTGACTCGTTAATATTGGATTTCGCTTCGGTTAATTTTGTGGACACCGTCTGTGTCAGCGTTTTACGAAAAGTAAGTACCATATATTGACTTTATGTAAAAAATAAATAAAATGACAGGCTTTACTATACAGTGGGAGAGGCTGCCGGGGTTGGTGGTGGTCTTTTCTAGAATTACAAAAATACATTATTTGAAAGGTAACTCACCAAACCCTGACTAATGCACTGGCAGGATGCAGCAGAGCCCCATTGATAAAGGCTGGGGCAGCACAGGTGCATTCCACTGATGCAGGGCCGGCTCCAGGTTTTTGAGGGCCCCGGGCGAAATAGTCTCAGTGGGCCCCCCCTTGAACACATACCACGATTCATGATGCACAGATACAGCAGAGAAATATAGGTATAGTACAATGCCAGATTTCACTTCTTACATGAGTGATAGCCATTGTAAATTCTACAATACCATACAGCAGAGGGGCTTTATACAAGCCAACCCCTTATATGCCAATTTTTGTGATGGGTGCTGCAGCATTTTTTTGTGTGGCGAAAAAAGCCGGACATGGCCGGATGAGGCCCTCCCGGCTCAGCGGGACAATAGTACTCAATGGAAAGTTCCGTCCGCCGGATCAGGCTTCTACCTGATCCGGTCACCGGATGGACGTTTTTGGCATGCGCATGTCCGGATCTCTCTCTCCATACCTTCGTCCCAGTTAAAGCCATGTCTCCTAAAGCCGGATCCCCATTTCAGGTGCCGTAAGGTGCGCCGCATCTACTTACGGCACCTCCGTTTCAGGCCGGTTCCGGCACTACATCATTTCGCCACACATGGCCGGAATGAGAAAACCGGATGTGTGAAACTTGCCTTAGATCAGTTTTAATTGTAAGAAAATTCTAGTGATGATTAAGACTAATGTAACATATATATATATAGCGCATAAACGTTATCAAAATATAACTTCATAGCTTGTAACCCTATGAGAAAGCTGAAAAGGTAAAATTCAGAAATGATTGGTCCACCATATCATTCTTTTCCAATTGTTTTGAATGTTTTCTATAATTATTTAGAGCGTATTTAATACTCGTTTTATATTTCGTATGCCCTCTAATTTTCTGGCTTTGAACACTTTGCAGACTTTTGAAACAATCTGTGATCCAGTTTTCCACACCATATATTTTGCTCGGCGGG
Source organism: Dendrobates tinctorius (assembly GCF_039654945.1). Classification (NCBI taxonomy): domain Eukaryota; kingdom Metazoa; phylum Chordata; class Amphibia; order Anura; family Dendrobatidae; genus Dendrobates; species Dendrobates tinctorius. The sequence goes on from NW_027361709.1 coordinate 7,566,988, forward strand.
AATAAAAAAGTGTTACTTGCTAGATTGCTTTTTTTTTTTTTTGCCTTCGCTTGGTTTAATTTGCACTGTTGTTCAGGTCTGAAATAGGACCACAGCTTGTAGTCGCTGTTGACTGTCTCAAGGAGTATGAACCCTGGCTCATTGCACAGATAAAATGCACACTATTTTTCTGACCTGTATCAGGAGATCAGCTGCCAGTGTCGGGTGCGGCAGTCAGTGGATTGGAAGCTGCTGCAGCAGGAGCCGCCGGAGCGAGGAGCCTCACTGAGCGCCTGGGCCCGGGTGCCACTGCCAGCTGGAGCTGCCGCAGCAGGAGCCGCCGGCACCACCACTCACTGTCTTGGAGTTGGAGCAAGGACTCCACTGAGCCTCACTCAGCGAGCCGCAGCGCCAGCCACTCACTAGGTGTCAGGACTCAGGTCAGGAGATGTGCGACAGTGCGCCGCCCGTCGCTGATGTCCGGTCACCGCCCGGTCCCTCCATGTCCAGAGAGAGGCGCGCAGCACGCTTCACAAGCTCCTGCTTCCTCCTTCCGCCCCGTCCTGTCTCCGCCTCGTCACTTCCTCCCTGCGTCGCACACGTGACAAGAGACAGGGGAGGGGAGCTCTCCACGGTCTCCACCAATCAAACGACACTCCTGGGCTGCTGCTGGACTGCGATTGGCTAATGGCACGCGTCTCCTGCCGGCGCCACTGATTCAGATTCAAGGTCGCATTCCCCAGCAGTCAGACAGTGTGTCACCGTGTGTGGGCCCTTCCGTCACGCCAGGGCCCCGGCACTTGCCCGGGTACGCCGGGTGCTGACGCCGGGCCTGCACTGATGAGCACAGCCAGTAACCCAATATGGTCTGGCTGCCTAGTGGAAAAAATGCACACAGATAAGGCTTGCATAAGACATAAGTCACACTGATAGGTACGATGCAAAAGTGTCTGAGCAGCCTATTGATGACGCCCATAGTATTAGCAGGCGGGCTGCTCCGCACTGTATACATGCATCACACACAAAAAAAAAAAATTAAACATTTTTTCTTATGAGCACTGTTTAGATTTAGTGTTAGGGACTCACGATATCTGGGGACCCTTGACGTTGGGTTGTGAGCTTATCTGCTTTGGCCAAAATAAGTGGGGTTCTGCTGCATCCTGCCAAGTGCATTAGTCAGGGTTTGGTGAGTTACCTTTCAAATGATGTATTTTTGTAATTCTGAAAAAAAATTTTTCTGGTGGTCTTTTCTACCTCAATGAGAGCGAAGCGTTGTCAGATGACATCCAAATCCCTTTTTTTTTTATATATAGATTTTTTTTATTTTTATGTTTTTCAGATCTTCAAAAACTTTGCAGAGATTGAAGTGGACGTCTACCTGGCCAACTGCAATGGTAAAGGCATAATAATAATAACAACAACAGTAATTTAATTTGCACTTTACAAATCTGATTATGGGGTAGTCATGGGTGGCAGTTATGGAGGGGATCCATCCATCACTGAGAACCTGTACAGATAAGTAATTTTGCGGTCTGGAAAAGTCGGATGGAAATCCCTATTTCTAAATAAAATGTTTATTCCATCAGCGACCGTGATGAAGGGACTGGAGGACGGGAATCTATTTAATGAAAATTTCACCAAGTTTCAAATCTTCCCCTCTATCCACGATGCCGTTACTTATCTCACAATGGACCACGATCAGATTGCCATTCATGAAGCCAACGTGAGTGAGGGAATGGGGCTTCAACTGTCTGTATGTGTGCTGTATATAACGCCACTCTGGGAAGCTGAGATATGAGGTGCTGTTTGCAGAGTCCTGACACTGTACAGCTGCTTTGGTTATTATTGTCCTATGGAAGGCAAACTAATCACAGGGAAAGCTCTATTTTCCCACACTAGTACATTGGCAAAGTTGCTTCTTTGTTTAAATTCTGAGTGCAATGGTTTTAAAAGTCTACATACCCTGCTTGTTAGGATCAAGTGCATTCACCCTGTGGGGTCTGATGATTAATATCATTATTATTAACCACCCTCTTTCTTACAGATATCTCCAGATACAAGGCTATAATCCATACGCCTGATGAATGAAGCGAGCACTGTGTGTTCTCAGCCTATAATCTACAATGGTTCAGTTTTCTACAGATAATGATTGTGCATTAATGTTTGAAATATCTCTGGACATAAATATTGTATATATTGGGCGTGCATTTATCTGGTCGTGTGTCTTGACGACATGTATAGATCTGTAAATAAAGTCTGTTCTTTTATTCTTACTCCCGGTTACTGTTTTATGTTCTCATTTCCTGATGCTGCAGTTTGAAGATCTTGGGCCTCGTCACTAACATTACGACATAACAGGGGGTTCTCTTCCAATATGTGTATTTATGGCTTTTCATTAAGCTTAAAAATGTAGGATTGCACTGGTGCCCATCAGAGGCTTAGCTAGGGGTTCAGCTCAGCGGGGCAAAACATCTAAGTGGATCCTTAACCGGTAATCCAGTATTCTGCACTCCTATTGTCCTCCATACAGTAACAATCCTTTCCAGGCTGCGGTTATCCCGGTTGCTTGTGCACCTTTTTCAACCACACTTTTTCCCTCCACTCCACTCCATTATTATGCTTTGATACAGCACTGTGTGAACAGCCGGCTTCTTTAGCAATGACCTTTTGTGGCTTCCCCTCCTTGTGGAGCGTGTCAGTGACTGCCTTCTGGACATCTGTCAGGTCAGCAGTCTTCCCCATGTGTCACGGTTCCACCCCTCAGTGTGTCTGGGATGCAGGTACTGACAGCTCGGCCATCCAATCTGGTATAGGGGTCTGCTGAAGCTGTCAGTACTTTGGTTGCCAGCTTGGCCATCCAATCTGAGACTGAGGAGTCGGCAGTCTCCATGTGTTCATTATTCCAGTTAATGGCCATGCTTCTTAACTGAGCTGTGTCTCCCAGAACTTCACTCAGTGTGTGAGGTTTGTGTTCTCCTGTGCCTTGAGTTCTGTATGCTTGATCTGTTGCCTGACTTTGTTCTGAGCATCCGTCTGTTTAACCCCTTCAGCTCTGATCCGTTATCCTCCCGATAATCTGACCCTGGAACGATACCTGACTACGCTTTTGTGTCTTCCTTCTGTTTATGACATACCCTCCTGGCTTCTGACCTTGGACTCCTTGAACACTCTGATGTGTGGCTAGCATCACACCATGATCATGGAGCTACTGAAACTAAGGGACCTTTATAAATGCTTCGCAAGCCTTTTCAGGTGTTTGTTTATTCTAATTTACTGAGATAATGACTTTTGGGTTTTCATTGGCTGTAAGCCATAATCATCAACATTACCAGAAATAAACAAGTGAAATAGATCACTCTGATTGTAATGACTTTGTGAGACTCACCTGTACCTGTTTTGACCGGACAACCCCCTTTAAGGGCAGGTGCCCATACACAGATGCGCAAGGCTGGCTGGGATGACAAATCTTTCCACAAAAGGGTTTCTCCATCCTTTTTTCTCACGTTTGTAAAACTGGTCTCATTGTGTTTGCTTTGGAGTTTTGCGTTGTTTTTTTTTCAGTAAAGAACAATGCCCAAAACTGCTTCAATGGGTGGATGTGTCCCAAAACTGTGGTTGAGAACAACCACAACAAAATATATATATATATATATATATATATATATATAACTTTCACTGTGTATTTATTCAGCATGGATGTACACTTAGGTTACGCTCCCATGATGAGATTTCTATACATTCCATTTACTTTTTTGTGCAGCGTCAAAAACTCATGTCCACAGTGCTTTTCTTTTTATACTGTGTAAACTGACCTGAGGAGCGTTTTTGAAACCGCAACATGTCATACTCTCTTGTGCTGAGTTGTTCAGATGTGAAAGATGTACTGGTAACAAAACTGCATGTAAAATCACACGACTGGATAAGCAAAGTTTTGTCAAAGCCAAATTACAAAGAAGCATCAAAAACAAAGCAGCATCATTTAGAACATGAATAGTCAAAAAGAGACAAAAACCGCAGCTTCAAAAATATGATAAAAAAAATTAGCAAATAGCTGCAGAAATCCTGTAGAAAGTCTACTACCTATATTTGATATCATCGTGTCTGTAAGTTCACCTTATCAATATATACAAAAGAAACATTTTCGCAATTCCACCAATCCAAAATGCAATAAATAAATTAGCTCTGCGTGCAAAAACATCCCCCAAAGCCCTCACAGCTCCATCGATGGAAATGTTACAGTTCCCAAAAAAAATGACCTTTTTTTTTCTACAGAGTTCGAAAAAGTGTTTTAAATTTCTTTTTAAAAAATGTTACATCGCCATGATTGCCCCGACCTGGAGAATCGTCACGTTTCGGGTCATTTTACCGCACAAAATGCCATAAAAATATACAAATACAAGTGCTGGAATCACTTTTTCATCATTGTGTCCCATTTTAATTTTTTTGGCCTATTTTCCACTATATTATATGGTAAAATGAGTGGAGTCACTCAAGCTACAACCCGTCCTGAACAAAACAAACCTGATACGGTGACGCGGAGGGAAAAATAAAACCGAATTGGATCTTTCGACAAGAGGACATAAAAGAAAAAAAAAAGGAAAACTAAACAGAAAACTGCTCCATCAAGAAAGGGTTAAATAAATGATCAACGCCATAAAGTTCTATTACAATGCAGCCATGAAACCTCAGACTTGGTGCACCGCTGTGATCAGTGACTCCAGCTTTTTTAGTAAGATTCAGGCTGCTGAGCCTATAATTTCCCCCCATGCTTTACACTGCAGCACAGACTGTTCACTTTAGCAGCTGTAAACTGCAAATAACTAAACAGTCAGTGAGGAATTTCCGGCACACGCCACATAGTCACTCAGTCCGGGAAAGAGCCTCAGTAATCACGCGTGATTTCCCACTATACACACACATTACTACTAGCATTGGGAAATCACAGGGTTCTGCAAGTCACGTGCTCCCCGCACCTCATCACCTAGCAACTGCTGCTGGGGCCTGGGCATTCTTTACGGCATGGCCACCAAGCATCCAATCAGCATTCAGCTTACGTTCTTGGAGGCTGAAGTATTCTGTTTTGTGATAGGCTGGAAGGATTCAGCGGAAACACGTGACAGACCCGGAAGTGCAGCTGTGAAGAAAGAAAACGTGTGAGTATGACTGACAGGCAGCTCAGTGGTCAGATGACAAAGTGGATGTGGAACATCGGACGATATTTGTATCATGGTAGAAGAGAGGCAGAGGATTAGTAACAGTACGGCACGGAGCAGTGGGGTAGCTCGTGTCTCTACAGGACATGCTGTGACTTGTGGTTCCTCCACCTGATCTACCTTTCCTAATGGCCACATAATAGTCATAAAGTTGTACTTGAGGTCTGCATGTTGTGCAGTAGTGAGCAATCTGGCTACAAAACTACAGCTCCCAGCAGGGCAGGGTTGGAAATGTATTTTTTTCCCAAAAGCCTCAAGTTAATGATCAACAAATACATATTATAAATAAATATAGGGGTTATAACAGCCTGACGGCTTCTATAAACAGCGCCACCTCTGTCCACAGGATGTGTGTGACATTACAGCTCCACTCACATCAAGAGAACTGAGCTACACAACCCACAGCCTCTGAGCAATGTGAAGAGGAGACGCGCATCTGATTATAGATACAATTTTTGATTGAGGCATTGATGTTGATATTTGTTTTTTTTTTTTATCATCTAGATTAATGGAGGCATCTGGGGGAGACCTCTCTGGATGAGGCATCACACGGCAACACCAAGATGGAGTCACAGCTGCTGGTGGCTCCCATTACTGCACTGGAGTTTGTGGGCCACCATCATCTCCTGGCTGGTAAGTTCTAGAGGATAATGTTTGCATGATACATGCTGTATGTCTGTGTGTATATGTGTATATATATATATATATATATATATATATACACACACCACAGTGGATCAGTGGTTAGCACTGTTGCTTTGCAGCACTGGGAACCCAAATTCATATCCAGCAAATGGCCACATCTGCAGGGAGCTTGTATGTCTTTCCCTTGTTGGCATGGACTTCCTCCCACTCCAAAGACATTCTGTGAATCCAGATTGTGAGCCTCAATGGTGACATTGATGATGTCTGTAAAGAGCTGTGGGATTAATGGTGCTATGAGTGCGTAAAATAATTATCTATCTCTATATATATATAATATATATACACACACAGACACAGTGAGAAAAATAAGTATTTGATATACTGCCGATTTTGCAAGTTGTTCCCACTTACAAAGAATCTAGAGTCTGTAATTCTTATCGTAGGTACACTTCTACTGAGAGAGACAGTCTAAAACCAGAAAATCACATTGTATGATTGTTACATAATTTGCGTTTTATTGCATGAAATAAGTATTTGATACAATAGAAAAACAGAACTTAATATTTGGTCCAGAAACATTTGTTTGCAGTTGCAGAGGTCAGACGTTTTCTGTAGTTCTTGACCAAGTTTTCACACATTGCAGCAGGGATTTTGGCCCCCTCCTCCATACAGATCTTCTCCAGATCTTTTCAGGTTTCGGGGCTGTTGCTAGTCAACTTTGAGTTTCAGCTCCCTCCAAAGATTTTCTATTGGGTTCAGGTCTGGAGACTGGCTAAGACACTCCAGGACCTTGAAATGCTTCGTACAGAGCCTCTCCTTAGCTGCCTTGGCTGTGTGTTTCGGGTCATTGTCATGCTGGAAGACGCAGCCACAACCCATCTTTATTGGTCTTACTGAGGGGAGGTTATTGGCCAAAATCTCACTATACATGACCCCATTCACATCCTCCCTTCAATATGGTGCAGTCATCATGTCCCCTTTGCAGAAAAGCACCCCCCAAAGTATGTTTTCCCCACCATGCTTCACGGTTGGGACGGTGTTCTTGGGGTTGTACTCATCCTTCTTCCACAAAACACAGCAAGTAGAGTTGATACCAAAAAGTTCTATTTTGGTCTCATCTAACCACATGATCTTCTCCCATGCCTCCTCTGGATCATCCAGATGGTCATTGGCGAACTTCAAGTGCTGGTGTGAGCAGGAGGACCTTGCATGCCCTGCAGGATTTTATTCCATGACAGTGTAGTGTGTTACTAATGGTAATATTTGAGACTGTGGTCCCAGCTCTCTTCAGGTCATTGACCAGGACCTCCTGTGTAGTTCTGGGCTGATTTCTGACCTTTCTCAGAATCATCCTTACCCCATGAGGCGAGATCTTGCATGGAGCCCCTGACTGAGGAAAATTGGCAGTTATTTTGTGTTTCTTCCATTTTCTAATAATTGTGCCAACAGTTGTTGCCTTCTCACCAAGCTGCTTGCCTTGTGTCCTGTAGTGCATCCCAGCCTTGTGCAGCTCTTTGATCTTGGCCATGGTGGAGAGGTTGGAGTGTGTGGACAGGTGTCTTTTATACAGGTGCAATTAATACACGTAATGAGTGCAGAGTAGAAGGGCTTGTTAAAGAAAACTTAACAGGTCTTTGAGAGCCAGAATTCTTGCTGGTTGGTCTGTGATCAAATACTTATTTCATGCAATAAAATGCAATTTAATTATGTAAAAACCATACAATTGTCTCTCACAGGTGAGGTGTACCTAAGATAAAAATAACAGACCTCTCCATTCTTTGTAGGTGGGAAAACTAGCAAAATCGGCAGTGTATCAAATACTTTTTCCCCCATTGTTTATTGGTTTCACTTCAGCCACATCTTGGTTTTAGGAAACCTTTGTGACAAATATGGCTGCCAATGAAGCTTCTGCTTTCAAGAGTCAAATGAATGCAATATGTTTTCAGCTAAACAGAAATATGTCTAATGTTTTTTCTGAACATGTAAATGACAATACAGCATACAAAGCAGCAATGTCAGTGCATTATACATTTATCCCAGGAATATGTTAGACACTAGGCTCAAGTACCATAGCACTTGAAATGCACATTTGGTAGTTATTAGCAAACATGAAAATATCAAGTCATATAAATAACAAATGCATAAGATAGTGTGCAAAGGTCAATCACAAGTGCTAACATAAGTAATTATGCTATTATCAAAGTCTCAGAAACTATTACATTAAATAGCTAAACATCGTTAAAGGGAACCTGGCTTATGATTTATGCTGCCCACATCGCTGGCTGCATTAATCATACTTTGGCTGCATAATTGCATTCTTGTATTTTGTTTCTCTGAAATGCCCCAGCTTACTGTGTAAGCTGAAATGACAGCCATCTATGTTATCACTTCCCTTTCCCTAAATCATCTTATCACCTATCTTTCCCAGAGTCCTAATTTGTAACTATACAATCCAACTCTATTATTGATGTATAGAGTCCAGTGGATGTTTCTCACGCACCAAAGACCCCTCTGTGCACAAGGTGCAAAGCAGCAGAAAAATCCAAAGTACTCGAAGCACCAGAAACTTCTCATGGGGATAAAATATAACTTTTATTATTCTGTCTTTAAAAGCATATGGCAGTGGTTACAAATGAGGTAGATGGAAAAAATTATGTTTCGGTTATAATAGGCCTTTTTCAAGCCAAAATTACAAGTTTCAAAAAACAGCCATAACTTGTTCTTTTGAAACTTTTTTTTCCCATCTACCTCATTTGTGACCACTGCCAAATGCTTTTAAAAACAAAAGTTATATTTTATCCCTATGAGAAGTTTCTGGTGCCTCGGATACTTTGGATTTTGATCCATTATTGATGTATAACCAGCTGGGCTATGGAGTCGGTGTCCATATTAGTGGAGTTGGTGTCGGTATAAAATGGACTGACTCCTAAAATATATAATAAATTGGGTTCAGTAGTTCAGTAAATACTGCAAAAGAATGCCAATTTTTGTCAAAAATGACACATATATCTCACCCCAAAACTTAATATATCTATACAGCAGTAAGTGAGGTTAAAAAATAACTTTTAATATATAACTTAAAAGCTCCAAAACAATAGGAACAATCTCACCGGTTTTTGCAGACGGCCAGGAGTCTCCAGGGATACTCTGTATACACACAGGGAGGTAGCGATAGGAAGACAATACCCTGTCAAATCCCTCAAAAACTAACCATCATCTGATCCCCAGACTCCTGCCCTTACAAGGGCAGTCCACAGCTCACCCTATATTGCACATGCCCTGCACTTTCCCTTAGAAGAGCGTCCCAACGCGTTTCATCCAAGTAAATCTTCAGGGGACTAACTTGTTGCAAAGTGCCATAGTGCTAAAGCTCAAAACATGGATCCTTCCACTATAAATGCTGTCTGCCTATCGCTACCTCCCTGTGTGTATACAGAGTATCCCTGGAGACTCCTGGCCGTCTGCAAAAACCGGTGAGATTGTTCCTATTTTATATATCTCACCTTCTTATATCTTGTGGCTATAAACCTTTTTTGGTTTAGCCAAATACAATATACATATATGCAATTGGTTATGGCATTGTGTGCTAACTGTTAAATGCTGTATCCTTTATACAAACTGTTGCCTGACATGATACATTAGCAACGTTTTATATCCTGATTGATGCGGTTGGGTGGTTCCCATCTTTTTCTAGGGATTACCCATCAAATGGCATCCTTTTAATCACTATTGGTGACATTGTTTTGGAGCTTTTAAGTTATATATTAAAAGTTATTTTTTAACCTCACTTACTGCTGTATAGATAGATAGATAGATAGATAGATTCAGTAGTTCAGTGCAGGAAGCAGGGCTGTGGAGTCGGAGTCGTGGAGTCGGAGTCGGTGCTCATTTTGGTGGAGTCGGAGTTGGAGTCGGTATAAAATGGACCGACTCCTAAAATATATAATAAATTGGGTACAGTAATTCAATGCAGGATGTGCTGAATATTTTTTCCTAGGAATTTGGGAAAGTTATGAAATGTCCTATAAATGGCTGTTCTATTCCTGATCTAAGGCTACATTCACACACAGCGTTTTTCCTGTGTTTTTTGAGGATACGTTTTTCAGCTGCAAAAGCTGATCATCTTTTTAAAAAACCGCATCACCTGAAAGGTTTTTGAGCTCATAGATAATGTTTTCAATAGCAAAAGCAGATTAGAAATCTGCTCTATCTATCCATTTATCCATATCTGTCTATCCATATCGTATCTGTACCAAAAAGAATGAAAACCGGGTAGTACACCAATATATATTCTGTTCTATCTAAATATCTTGATTATGGGATCATAAAAATGATTAAATGTCTGAGGTTCACATTGTACTACAATAAATTTTTCACTTAAATATAAGCAATATGTGTGGGAGTCGGAGTCGGAGTTGGAGTCGGAGTCGGTGTAAGAGAAATTGAGGAGTCTGAGTCGGAGTTGCAGGTTTGGCTTACCGACTCCACAGCCCTGGCAGGATGTGCAATACATTTTTTCATAAGAATTTGATAAAGTTATGAAATGTCCTATAAATGTCTGTTCTATTCCTGATCTAAGGATCTCAGCTTTTAATTGACATGAATCTGTGCTGCACTTTATGTACATGCTCAGCATTGAGGTCGTGCTGTGGAGTCGGAGGTTTGGCTTACCGACTCCACAGTCCTGATAACCAGAGAGGTTTGCTGTTTAGGGACCTGTGCAAGTCATAATAATGACCATATAATATAAAGTTGTATTACAATAGAGTTTGTGTGTTTTATTTCCTAGGTGAAGGTCCTAATTTGACCATTTATAGCTTGAGAAGCAGCAGTTTGACCCCTTGGAAGCTTAAGGAGACTGTACTCAATGGTTACGTCATTCATGGAATAAAGACCTTCAGTACAGAAAACTCAGACTGTGCCATCTTGTGTGTTTTTGGAAGTAAGGGTCTTATTGTCCTGAATTTCTGCAGCAGAGATCAAGGAATAAGCCTGTCCAGAGTCTGTGAGCTCCGAGAGCTGCATGATTGGATCTGGGACATTCAGTGGCTTGGAGATGACTCGCAGTCCACTGCTTATCTCGGCATAGCCTTAGGTCACAATTCTGTAGCTTGCTATGACTACAGGAAAGGAAAAGTCCTGAAAGAAATTCACTGCTCAGAAAAATGTATCTTGTATTCTGCTCATTTTGTGGGGAGAACCTGGAAAGAGCTTACGTTGATCTCTGGGACTGTGTTCAACCAGCTTGTCATATGGGGAATGTGTGACCAAACCAATGAAGAGGGAAGAGTAGAACCTCGGAGGAGAATAAGTGGGCACAATGGTGTAATTTTCAGCATTTACTATGAAGCACAAAGGGGCATTTTGGCTTCGGCCTCTGATGACCGCAGCCTCAGGGTGTGGAAAGTGGGCAGCCTTACTAGCTGCGATCCAGAAGTCCAGTGTCTTCTCGAATTGTATGGGCACCAAGCTAGAGTGTGGTCAGTCAGACTATTCTCAGACAACATAATCAGTATCGGAGAGGACTCGGCTTGTATCGTGTGGAGCGGCAGTGGTGATATCATCCATAACTTCAAAGGTCACAGAGGTCGAGGCATAAGAGCTGTCGCCATCCAAGATCAGCTTAGTTTGGTGGCAACTGGTGGAGCAGACTGTGGTATCCGTCTTTGGCAAATTAAAGAAAAATCTTCCCCCTCTTGTAACATATTAAATTTAAATTTTGATGCCTCCAAATATGTTGGGACCCCCAAGGCAGTCATATTGGCGGATATCAATTGTCTTATGATCATGACGGACTTGGGTTTTATTTACACACATGATTTTATCAGCAAGGAATGGACCTTGGTACTGGAGGATAGGAACTATAAATCTTACGGTCTCCTAGAAGTAGTCAGATTGGGCGATTTCACCTTATGTTCCATAGGTAACATAACCGGCAGTGTTAAGATCTTCTCACTTTCATCTTCTCGGACTTGCCAGGAGTTCAAGCACCATGAAGGTAAAGTACACAGTCTTACATGGGTTGCCCCGTCTCCATCTTTAGACACTTGCAGCCTGTTTTCTTCTGGTCCTAATGGAATAATGGTTTGGCTGGAGGTCACCTGTGTGTCTGGAGATATCACATCTGTCACAGAGAACTGTAGGTTTCTTCTACCCATCTGCAAGCAAAGGTGGCACACCAGCATTGCACTTGTACCTGAAGAAGGTTTGATTGTCTGTGGTGACCGTAGAGGATCATTAATGCTTTTTCAGAATTTGCAAAGCGCCCACAACCCTCCACAAGGACATGAAAAAGAGCCAGTCCATGTTCTGTTTGGCCTTCATGGCAAATTAGGTGTCACATCAGTGGAGTACCATAATGGCTTTGTGTACAGCAGTGGTCGAGATGGTTTTTGCCGCCAGTTGAAGGTGGAAGGACACCAGTTGGTCCTGCTCCGAAAATTCAAGTCTTGCAAAGGGATGGAGTGGATCGAAAGCGTGTCCTTTGTCCCCGACGGAGATTTACACATCCTTGGTTTCCACTCTACAGACTTTGTGGTGTGGAGTACAAGAACTAATGAGAAGCTGCTTTGTGTTTCTTGCGGTGGAGGACACAGGTCTTGGAGCTACAAGAAGGACGGTACAAAGGAAGTTTTCACCTACATTAAATCTGGTGATGTGTTCGCCCACCATGGTCAACAGGTTGAAAGAATCCAGAATGTAGTAAAGGAACCCTTACATGGCAGGGAACTGACAAGTGTTAAGTATGTCGGGAGTGTTAACAATTGTAGCGAGGATTGTATTGACATCCTTATCACAGGCAGTGAAGACACCACCGTTAATATCTGGGCCTTCTGTTCCAAACACTTTTATTGCCTTTCAACCATACATGACCATCTCTCCAGTGTGAAAACTTTGGCTTTAGCAGGGACTGAATATAAAGATGGTGTCCTCTCTACTCTCCTGTTCACCGCCGGGGGCAGAGCTCAGATTGAGGTTTATCGGTTGTTGATTCAAGCGAAAGAGATTAATAGCAGCGTTACCTGTCAAGTCACCCACTTAGCTTCCCACCGACTGGGCGAACACTGGGATAGAATCAAGAATAAACACCGGATGCTAAAGATGGATCCGGAAACCAGGTAATGCTCTTGTAACAGGGGGCCTGTCATCGGCAGGGAATGGTGGGAGCTGTTGGTTATACTTACTGTAAATTTAAGGGGATTTTCCAAGATTGAAAGTCATCCCCTATTCATAGGACAGGTGATAACTTCCTAAATGCTGGGAACCCACCCAATCCCAATAATGCAGCAAAAGGCGAGCATGTGCAACTTTGCTTTATGCGACTTCTGTGGGACTGATAGCATTTAATACTATACAGCCTTTCACTGTTTCCTGCAGTGTATGTGCAGATTCTCAACTATTTTTAACATCCCATATTTTCCTATTGTCTTTTTGTCAGATACATGTCAGTCACAACAGTGGACCAGATTCCAGAAAGCATGAAACCTGCGTCTTCCTACGTGTATCTAGCCGCTGCCTGCAGTGATGGATCTGTCAGGTGTGAGCATATGAGCCAGTGAATTAATGATGTTCCCTTTAATTGATGAGTATTTAAAGGGCAACTTTTAATCATTAAAAGTCATCACCTATCAAAGGATAGGTAGTTTATTTGTGAAGATGTGTGTGCACCAAGCCTAGAAAGATGGTCTAGAGGAATGGAACGACTGCTGCACATGTGGGACGTTCGTTCTTTATGGAACTGCTGGAGAGTACAGCATTTGGGTCTTTCCGGTAGTCCCAAAGACCTTCAGTGGCGCACATGCATGTGCTTTTTATCCTATTCTAGCTATTGATGGGTGCCATTTGCCAGACCCCAGCGATCCTCAGAGTATCATGATGGGTATCATTTATTTATGGAATGATCCTTAAGATGCTTTACCTTCAGCCACCACTAGAGGGAGCTCACTGAAGACAGACTTATTGAGTTCTATGAAAGCTGTTTAAGGGGTCGGCCACATCATAATCAGATTTCCTAAATGGCCCTAAAGTGTGTTGTTGTGGCACATAGATTGGTAAAGCTCCTGATACGTCATCTACCAGGATGCCTATGTAAAGACTATGTAGAAAGTGCCCTCCCCGCTTCCATAGCTGTCAGTTTGGATGCAGTCACTAGATTTGCCCACATGGTCGCTTTTTCGGCTGCATTCTCTCATGTGCAGAACTGTGACTGACAAATGGGTATCGGCACAAACGCTGGACACGCTAGGCCGCTGTTCTGCTCCTGCAAAGAGGACAAGCATAATAAAGCGGTTATGTGGCTTTATGTTGTGCCCACTGCCATCTTGTTTGCTTTGGACCCAGGGTCTAACGTCTTGTCATTTAGGTCACTTGATGTTGTTTTTTATGTTTCTGTAGATTCTTTGTGATGAGCAAGAGCTCTCGGCAGATGGTATTGATAGCCGAGTCCTTTTACCACCAGCGCTGTGTACTGAAAGTAGAGATGTTCGTCCATAATTCTGGCAACGAATCAAGGTAAAATTCCAGAAAAAGATGTTGTATGTCTTACATCAATGTCTGTTTGTTTTTTTTTACCCTTTCTGGCAGATGAAATCCCTGGTGATCAACTGGGAAAGCTGCGGACAGTCAAATATCCTACCCTGTAGCGACCTCTACAGGAGAAATGTAGTATTACATGGCCCCCATTGAAATGAATTAGCGATTAGATTTTGAAGTTGGATGTTCTCCACTGTGGCTAATAGATGAGGTTCCAGCATCATTTATTATGTCTCTGTGCCCTATTAGGGCTGTCCTCATTGATGCATGTGGACACCTGAGGATGTCAGGATGTGCATTATTCCCCATTACTCCATGTTGTATCTTTATTATAGCCCGGCACCAGATAAATATGTTTTCCCTTTATCTTAGAGTCATGCTATGCAGTGGTGCTACTGATGGTCGCATTGTATTATGGGATGTATCTGGCATGGTATCCGGTGCTGAGATGATGCTGGAGAATGGGAAAACAGATTGTCCTCTGCAGGGTGAGTCTGTATATCTTATGCAATATGGTGCTTCATTTGTGGCTGCCACTAGCTTTAAAATCCAAGTGCTGCAATCTTTACAAATATTTTCTATGGTATTTGTTTCCTAAATTAAAAGTTGCACCACTTTTTAACTAGTCTTCATTAAAAATTTCCCATCATTTTTCTGTTGCAAAGTGTCTGTAACTCCTTTAATCCAGCTTATTGTTCTGCAGAAGTGTAACAAATCCATCAGACCTCCTGCTCCTCCTGACTCCATCTGTTCTACCCTTATTTCAAAGTTAGAGATAGCAGCAGAGAAGGGGGTTGTATAGGGATCTGCAGTGGAGAGGTGAGGAAGCATGCACAGTGCCAGGGAGGGCAGAGAAAACAGGCTACAGCTAAAGAGGAAAAAGTGCAGGATAGAAGATGTGTTAATGTGCTAATGAAAACATCAGCAGTCTGGATAAACACACACAGCTCACATCCAGCCTAATATTATTGAGAGAAACACACAGACCTCAAATCCAGTCTATATTACTGGGTGGGACACATAGACCTCATGTCTAGCTTATATTACTGGGAGGAAAACACAGACCTCTTATCCACCCTATATTTTTTTTTTAATCAGATACATTTTTATTTATGATAACAATTACATCATATACATGACATCAAGCAATTGTTCACATATAAACATGTTTTTATAAACAAAAACAAAACTCCTCCCTCCCTTTTCCCCCCCTATCCCCCCTCCGAGATCCCTTCAGTGCCTTCCCCGTTCCTCGTCCAGTACTCTTTCCAACATCCATATATAGTTATGTAATGTGAATATCTTCCATATCCCAATACGTCCCTCCCACCCCTCTAACTCCATTCTACCCATGGCTGCCATATCTTGTGAAACACCTCAAGTTTATTTCTCTTAGTGTAAATACTTTTTTCCAATGAAATTATATGCTCCGCCTGCGCAAGAAAGTCCCGTCTAGTCGGAGGCTCCTCTCTGATCCAAAACCGGGCAATCAATTTCCTTGCTATGAACAACAGTCTTGCAATCGCCAGTTTGACCATAGCCGCCGCTGCCAATTCTTCCACAAAGCCTAAAATACAGATCAAAGGGTCTCTGGGGATTACACATTTATATATCCATTCGATCCGATTCAGTACAACTGTCCAGTATGTAGACAATCTAGGGCAACACCACAACATGTGCATCATATCTGCCCGTTCCTGCGAACACCGTGGACAATCGGAATCAGACCTCAAACCCATCTTGAACAATCTATCAGGAGTTCTGTAAGCTCTATGAATTACGTACAGCTGAGACATCCTCCCAGGTTCGCTCATAGAAATCTTAGGCACATATTCTAAAATAGATTCCCATCTATCATCACTTATTTCTCCCAATTCAGCCTCCCATTTCACTCTAGCCTTGATGGGATGACTGACTAGAAATGTAAATAATAAATCTCTATACAGTTCTGAGATTGCCCCCTTCGTCTCGCTGTTCCCCAAAATGGAGGCCAGCGTGACATCAATCTGGACCTCAACAGGCCTCCTCCGACATTGCGACCGATACGCATGCTGAATTCTTTTATAATGATACATATTTGAGTGTGGAAGCTGGAACTCTGATTGTAGCTCCATGAATGATTTAAGTCTCCCCTGACCCACAAGCTGACCCATCCGTCTGATTCCTGCCTCTCTCCAAAGCCCAAATCCCTCCATTCGCTGGAATTCTTGTAAATTTATGTTATCCCACACTGGAGAGTATTTAGTAAGGCCCGTGACACCCCTAATCTGTTTAACTTTCTCCCATACCTTATGAATAAGGAGAACCGTAGGAAACCTAGAGCCAAATTTTAAAAACTGCCCCCCTTTCAGGCTCTCTCCCAAAGGCCATTTCCCAAACAGCTTTCTCAAACTACTGGGCGATTGTTCCTGTCCCGTCTCCTCTCCCCATCCTCCCATATGTTGACATTGTGCTGCTAAAAAATATACCCAGGGATTAGGAAGCGCCATCCACCCTATATTACTGGGAGAGAAACGCAGCTCATATTCAGCCTATATTACTGGGAAGAAAATGCAGACCTTGTATCCAGCCTATAGTACTGAGAGAGAGACACAGATCTTGCTTCCAGCCTATATTACTGGAAGAAATATACAGCCCATATAAAGCTTACATTACTGGGTGGAATGCACAGACCTCGCATCCAACTAATATTACCGAAAGATACACACAGACCTCGCATTCAGCCTATAATACTGAAAGAGAAAATAGACATTGAATCCAGCCTATAATACTGGGAGAGACACTCCCATAAGATAAAAAGCTGAAACTTGGTTCGAGCGACAAATGGCATAACGGGGAGTCTGAGAATGAATGAAGAAATGAAGATTGCAAACCTAAAACTAGCGGAATTTTATTGTCTAAAGGTAAATAGTTACATAGGTAAAACTCCTTTTTTTTTGCCATGTCAAAGGTGTCCATACCTTAAGGGTTGTGAAACATGATATATAAAACCATAAGTTCTAAAATAACAGTCACTGTGAAACATTTACGCATTTGTTGGTGTCTGTCGGCAGGGGGCTGCATTCTTTTCTGAGGAGGGCAGGTTGTACTGCGCTGGCCTACAATAGTTATTCTGGTGCACGCTTGTTCTCATAGGGGAGGTAGTGAGAGCGCATTAGTACTAGCATACACTAAACAGGCTCATTATACATTTATTAAGTGCTGAGTGATTTCCCCAGAGATCATTTGATCCATGATACACAAACAACATATGGCTTAGGTACGGGGGTTTCTGTGCAGCCAAAATCCTGGCTGTTTAATTAGGAAGATGGCACTTTCAATGTGGACTGTAGTGTGGTTTAGCAGATTGAGGTGTGACACTGCCAGGTATAAAATACTGCAATACAGTCGTATAGCAATATATTACAAAAGCAATCAGAGGATTGCATGTTCAAGTCAGCTACTGGGACTATAAACAAAAAAAGGGGACAAAAAATCCTCTCTGCATCTGGAAAGTACAGCATAATATAAACATTATTCTGCATGCTAAATCACCATAATTATAAGAACCTACAAAATAAAGCTAGAAAGTCAGTAGTGAAGTCGCCTTTTTTTATAAATGCACATTCCCCCAAAAAATATTGAATATATCATATCTACGCCCCCAAAAGGGGCACCCACTGATCCTGAGAATGGGGATCTGAAATGCCTTGTTGGTATAGGGCTGTGGCACCGCCATTCTGTACATTGTTTATGAGGCTGCTAGATACCAGAGTACAGCGCTCAGCGATATATGACAGTCCTATAGGACGTCAGCGGAGAGGCGGCACACACGGGCATTTCAGAGCACCATTCTCAGGATCCATGGGACGCACAGTGAGCTGCAAATTGTCACCCATCCTGTCCTGTTGATATTATATGATCATTTGCTTAATTAGGTGTTACCCTTCAACCTTTTTCTTTAATTAGAGGAAGACTCTAGACAAAACTGATGATGTGTTATAGTCATTGCCAGCACTCGGGGTGGAGCATGATGCACAGATTTGGAGAAAACTGCACTTGGTAGAATGCTGTGTCTACAATTTTCCTGGGGTAATTGATAATGAATCGTAACAAGAACCTCTGTTCCTTACAGATTTGGGATATGTTTGCTTTACTTTCTCTGCTCACCAATGTGGGATCAACAGTCTCTGTGTCCAGAGGACTAGAGATGGACAATATCTGGTCGCCAGCGGTGGAGATGACAATTCTATCCATGTGTGTTGGTTATTATTGAATCATGAAGGTCCCAGAGGACGAGGTGCACAACTTCTCCAGTCAGTCTCTGCCAACTCCGCTCATGCTGCACATGTCACCGGACTGCGCATCCTCCGAGATGACCTCCTGGTATCAGTGTCTGTGGATCAGCGTCTGACTCTATGGAATATTGGGGACACTGATCTTAAACATGTGGCCACCAGATTCTGTCACGTGGCCGACGTTTCAGAATTAGACTTCTGGACACGTGATGAAAGGCATCTATGTGTACTCTGCGGGCAAGGCCTGGAGATTGTGAAATATGAACACTAAATATCTCTGACATATTATATCTACTAAAGAAGGACAGCACGTGAGGGAAAAAATAAAACATCTATATTTTTATGAATTGTCTGTAAAGTTTTAATAAAAACAGTCTTCATGAGAAAAGCTATTAACATGAAATACTATTAGCAATCTACATCCTTACTCTGCACAGTGGGTAATGGTATAGTAGTTATATTCTTGTACATAGGGGCAGTATTATAGTAGTTATATTCTTGTACATAGGGGCAGTATTATAGTAGTTATATTCTTGTATATAGGGGCAGTATTATAGTAGTTATATTGTATATAGGGGCAGTATTATAGTAGTTATATTCTTGTACATAGGAGCAGTATTATAGTAGTTATATTCTTGTACATAGGGGCAGTATTATAGTAGTTACATTCTTGTACATAAAGGGCAGTATTATAGTAGTTATATTCTTGTACATAGGGGGCAGTATTATAGTAGTTATAATCTTGTACATAGGGGCAGTATTATAGTAGTTACATTCTTGTACATAGGGGGCAGTATTATAGTAGTTACATTCTTGTACATAAAGGGCAGTATTATAGTAGTTATATTCTTGTACATAGGGGCAGTATTATAGTAGTTACATTCTTGTATATAGGGGCAGTATTATAGTAGTTATATTCTTGTACATAGGGGGCGGTATCATAGTAGTTATATTCTTGTACATAGGAGCAGTATTATAGTAGTCATATTCTTGTATATAGGGGCAGTATTATAGTAGTTATATTCTTGTATATAGGGGCAGTATTATAGTAGTTATATTCTTGTACATAGGGGGCAGTATTATAGTAGATATATTCTTGCACATAGGAGCAGTATTATAGTAGTTATATTGTACATAGGGGCAGTATTATAGTAGATATATTCTTGTACATAGGGGCAGTATTATAGTAGATATATTCTTGTACATAGGGGCAGTATTATAGTAGTTATATTCTTGTACATAGGGGCAGTATTATAGTAGTTATATTCTTGTACATAGGGGGCAGTATTATAGTAGTTATATTCTTGTACATAGGGGCAGTATTATAGTAATTATATTCTTGTATATAGGGGCAGTATTATAGTAGTTATATTCTTGTACATAGGAGGCAGTATTATAGTAGTTACATTCTTGTACATAAAGGGCAGTATTATAGTAGTTATATTCTTATACATAGGGGCAGTATTATAGTAGTTATATTCTTGTATATAGGGGCAGTATTATAGTAGTTATATTCTTGTACATAGGGGGCGGTATTATAGTAGTTATATTCTTGTACATAGGGGGCGGTATTATAGTAGTTATATTCTTGTACATAGGAGCAGTATTATAGTAGTTATATTCTTGTATATAGGGGCAGTATTATAGTAGTTATATTCTTGTACATAGGGGGCAGTATTATTGTAGTTATATTCTTGTACATAGGGGCAGTATTATAGTAGTTATATTCTTGTACATAGGAGCAGTATTATAGTAGTTATATTCTTGTACATAGGGGGCGGTATTATAGTAGTTATATTCTTGTACATAGGAGCAGTATTATAGTAGTTATATTCTTGTATATAGGGGCAGTATTATAGTAGTTATATTCTTGTACATAGGAGCAGTATTATAGTAGTTATATTCTTGTACATAGGAGCAGTATTATAGTAGTTATATTCTTGTATATAGGGGCAGTATTATAGTAGTTATATTCTTGTACATAGGGGCAGTATTATAGTAGATATATTCTTGTATATAGGGGCAGTATTATAGTAGATATATTCTTGTATATAGGGGCAGTATTATAGTAGATATATTCTTGTGCATAGGGAGAAGTATTATAGTAGTTATATTCTTGTACATAGGGGCAGTATTATAGTAGTTATGTTCTTGTATATAGGGGCAGTATTATAGTAGTTATATTCTTGTACATAGGGGCAGTATTATAGTAGTTATATTCTTGTACATAGGGGGCAGTATTATAGTAGTTATATTTTTGAACATAGGGGGCAGTATTATAGTAGTTATATTTTTGAACATAGGGGGCAGTATTATAGTAGTTATTTTCTTGTATATAGTGCTACCTTTGGTACTTAAGAAGTGTCTGGATTGTCAGAATTCTATAGTACTTTCCATATTCTGGAGATTTTATGGAAACGGGTATGTGACCTTTATAGTAGGAACGCCCTGAGCTTGTCTTTGTATGTGGAACTGAATCTGATCCTCTGGTTCCCATTCACTGGCTGTTGCTCTCTTGACAGCTTTTATAATGGATACAAATGTGCATTGTCAATGCCAGCCTGAATTATTGAGTATTTGCCACCCATGAAAGGCTGATCTACTCCCAACCCAAGAGGCTTAATGAATAATTCATTTCTGTTGATATGAGCCCTCAGCAGAAACCTCCATGGTTCACCAGTGACACTTGGACAATGAACTTGGATAGTTGTCCATGCAGAGCATTGGACAAACTTTTCTTAGCAATGACCCCAAAATGCTGAACTATTTGCTTGGGTCGTCTGAAGACCAAAACAGACCAGAATCCACCTTCTGCAATGCACCAAAATAATATCTCCAAGAAATGGAGGTCAGATAGAGGGAACTCTAAGAGGGTGACAGTGATGGTGCCAGGTCATGAGGCTGAAGGGGGTACACGTGTGGCACCGTTGACCCCCAGGCTTTGCCTAAAGACAGAACATTCTCCAGCTTTGTCTCCAAAAAGCCTGAGTGATTGGAAGAACAACAGAGGAGCTCAGCATGAAAACTCGCTACAGAAGGTAAATGCATTTTTCTTGTGTAATTTTATATTAAGCTTGATTGGTGGTAGTCCCCTGTAATGGAGGAGAGAAGGGTGATGGCGGAGTCGCCCTCTACTGTCATGCCGTTTCCTAGTTTGTTGGAGGTAATCCTGGATGAAGACTAATACGGCCGCGCGCTTATCATTGCCCAGGTAGGTCTGACCCAGATTTCCTTAGTATTTGGGTGGCATAATCGTCTATAGAGGTTGTCTCAGGATCCTATTTTCATGATTGCACCTTTACCTTGCCTCCTGGATTCTTGCTTGCCAAGAGGCAATGCCCTCCTGATGATTGACAGTTCAGAGCAGTGGCATGGATGAGCGGCTAGTCCAGACTGTGCGCTTTCTGATGCTGCTAGCAGAGGCAGCCTTACCTCTGCTGCATGGGAGCAGTGCTGGGCAATGAAGCTGTCAGGATCCCGCCATCTATCCTCAAGCTTCAGAGCAGTGTTTGCAAGCTACATCTAGCAACCACCTTACAAGAGCGCGCACCGTGTCTAGAATACCTAGGCAATGAGCAGTAACCTAAAGAGGTAAACTGCAAAGTTGTTTGTTGTTACAAGCACTTTGCAAATTTACCCATTAAATAAGAAGAGACATCCCCTTTAAGAAGTTGCAATGTGATAAGTTACATGGACTGATTCACACTCAGTCTTATCTTCTATCCCAGATACCAGCTGATGCCAGACGCCCGGACATTGCATTAAAAGAACATGTGGCTGACAGAGGAAGAGTATGTGCTTTGCCGTTAATCAAGAAAGGAGCAGGAAAGGTTACAGGTATGGGCTGTGCAGGTGGCATATGGGTCGGGCGGACATCTTAGCCTATGACACGCTTCCGTGGGGAGATGTTGGGCTTTTAAATGCAGCTGTTGGGGGCATGGAGATGTATCCAGTCAAGCGTGACTTCGCGCCACTCAAAAAAGGCTTGTCTGGCTCCGACCACAATTGCGCCCTCATTAGGGTGTGCCAGGCACCGCCAGCTGTGATCTTCCATCTGCCGCGTAAGAAAATCACTGGCACTTGCCAATACCTTTAAGTGACAAGTTCATGTAATGAAGGGGGGCGTCCAGTACAAAGCCTGGCTTCCACTGCACTTGGCATGTTACGGTGGGTGTCAGTCTCGCCCCTTAGTGCGATGGTTTACATATTATATGTCAAGGGGCGGTAATCGCGCTGCCCCTCTTATTATAAGGGAATCTACTAAAAATACATGAAAGGTGCCTACACCTGATGCCAGGTTTATAGTCTAATTTATGCACATTAAATCCGCGTTTCGCCACCTGCTCTTTTATCACCGGCCGTAATGCTGGAGGCTTCACTGATCTCGTGGCTGCTGCCGGTGTCAGGTATCGGATAGAATTCTGTATTCTAAGAATAGGAAATGAATGAAGGTTAACCTAGAAAATATAAGTTGCCATCCTTATTAATAGTGACGGGTAGAAGAAACTTTATTTTTTCTCACGATACTGCCTAAAATAACCCAATTTTTGATACTTTTTTTTTCAGTGGCAACAGTTTGTAATTGCACATTTTTTCAGGTCTACGAATACGACTGGAAATAAACCATGGAGCTATAAATATATATTTTACCTTATTAAAGGGGATGTCCAAGACGTTCATACTGATGGACTATCCTTAGAATAGGTCAATATGAGATTCAGGGGTGTCCCACGCTTGGCACCCTCACGATAAACTGCATGTCCTGTATCGTCCTGAAATACAAGGTGTATAGAGCCAGAACAGCAGACCAATGTACACGGTGTATTGGCCGCTCTCAGGTGCTGCAGCTCACTTCTCACTTCCCATTGAAGCGAATGTGATGTAAACTGCAGCACCTGAGAACGAGCACTACATCGTGTGTATGGTGCTGTGCTTCTCAGGGGCTCTACACTGTGTATTTCAGGCTGCAGCGATACCTGGTAAAAAGATGACCAGTAAGGGTGTCAGACTCTCACTAATCTCATATTGATGTATTATCCTAATTACAGTCCTCAACATTGAAATTGCAATACCAAGAAGGAAACCTTGTGGAATCATCAAAATCCACTGCTGGCAGCGCCCTTTAAAATTGCCAACAAATCCTGTCCCGGATATGCTCCTTACGAGACAAGTCTGGAAACGCTGCAGCCATAGTGCCACGTTTAGGCCATGCAGGCTGCTCACAGTAACACCAGCATCATGTAGCCTGGTGTCGTGTCGAGAATCAGCTCCTGGGACACTGGAGAAATGGCTGAACCACTGGTTCCACAATTCATCCATTTGTGTATTGCCAATGAAATTAGATGTCACATGCCAAGACTAATGCTTCAGACAGCAAACAGTCAGGAGGCATGTACACGGATGTGGATGATTTGTCTGCGTGCATTCAGCACAGAACATCCCTCAATCATTAATAACCTAATAGCAGCAGAGACTGGAAGTGCCGGGATTTCTGTACAAGTCACTTTCTTATCATTTGCAGGTCAGTAACCTGTCCATCTTGTGACTTCCATAACCTCACAAGTTTTCCTTCATGGTGTTGCAGTTTCAAAGTTAAGGAGTGTAGAAAAATAAAAACACATCTCTTTTGCCCGTTGCAATTTACCTCCATTACATTTATCTATCTTTGATCATTAAATCCCCTCCCTCTCATTAGGGCTTCTTTTCGCAAAGAAACATCACGGGAATTCTTAGAAAATCCTGAATGTCTGGACATGCTCTTAGATGTCTCTCATCAAGGCTGCTCCATCATCAGTGTTATTGTGTAGATCAGCATGGTCTCACTGCACTTACCCCCCCCCCTTCAAGTAAAAACGGATTTTTGGTGGATATACCAGTCTAATATGTCCAGGAACTAGCCTCATGCTCTGCTGCCAGTTACTTTTTTGCAGTGGGCGGGTTCCTCATAATCAGCATTCTGCCAGGACCATGGGTGCTTTAAATTCCTTTCCCCTCGCTTCCCTGCGTACTTTGCTTCTGCCTTTATCAACTGGTTTGCCTGTCCGAAACTAAATGCTTGCCTGTAGACAGGGATGCAGGCGCAGAAAAAGACCCCCTCTACTTCACATCCACAGATAAAGATCCACCTCCTCTTACTGCAGCGATAAATACCCGCCACTACCTATAATCCTGCAGTTACAGACAGATTACACCTAACAGGCTCAGGACTGCAAGTTAAAGAGAAAAGAGACCTTCCTGTGGCCAGCGTGAGGAATTGGTTTTTCTAGGGTCATTTTTAAGATTTGGGTCCTCTGCTGTGCGCCACAGGGCAGTGTCCATCTATTATGGGATCTTATATAATGGCGGATATAGACATACAAATCTGAATGTTATTTCTTGTTCTTTGACCTAATATCACTCTATCCTCCAGCCGTAAGTGTCCGAGATACTGGCAAGAATACGATCCTTACTCCCGCTCTGAAGGCGTCACCAACCAGGGGGAAGCAGAAACCTCAGCCCATCCTTGCCAGTGATATGACACCATGGGTCAGAGCATCTCCTTCAGAGACCTCGCTGACATGTCTCCTTCACAGCATCCCATCTCCAAAGACGTGCCCTGACAACATGGCTAACTGTCCGCAAAGTCAGAAGGAGTCTGCCAACAAGGACAACTGGAGCCCAAAGGCAAGCCCTTCTGAACAGCCACCATCCAAAGACAAGGGTAATGGCAGAGCTAAACTCAGAGGTCGAAATGGAGTGACCAAGAGACGGTCCTTTAATAAATTCCATAATATAAAATTACCTCCGGTCCCTGCAGTCACCGAGCTC
Organism: Dendrobates tinctorius; assembly: GCF_039654945.1. NCBI lineage: Eukaryota > Metazoa > Chordata > Amphibia > Anura > Dendrobatidae > Dendrobates > Dendrobates tinctorius. The sequence goes on from NW_027361709.1 coordinate 7,592,441, forward strand.
AACTTCAGCCGCAACTTCAGCTTTTCATTCTTTGAGTTACCTCAACATCAGGGTCCTCAACACTGGCTCCAGCGGCAGAAACACGTGTATATGGTAATGAGACAACTGCAATAAACTGCGGCTATAAATGTGTCCTGCGATGAATTCATGAACAATGTCACTTCATTTAATGGGGCAGTATTATAGTAGTTTCCTTCCTGTACATAGGGAGCAGTATTATAGTAGTTATATTCTTGTACATAGGGGGCAGTGTTATAGCAGTTATATTCTTGTACATAGGAGCAGTATTATAGTAGTTATATTCTTGTACATATGGGACAGTATTATAGTAGTTATATTCTTGTACATAGGAGCAGTATTATAGTAGTTATATTCTTGTACATAGGGGCAGTATTATAGTAGTTATATTCTTGTACATAGGGAGCAGTATTATAGTAGTTATATTCTTGTACATAGGGGCAATATTATAGTAGTTATATTCTTGTACATAGGGGCAGTATTATAGTAGTTATATTCTTGTACATAGGGGCAGTATTATAGTAGTTATATTCTTGTACATAGGGGCAGTATTATAGTAGTTATATTCTTGTACATAGGGGCAGTATTATAGTAGTAGTTATATTCTTGTACATAGGAGCAGTATTATAGTAGTAGTTATATTCTTGTACATAGGGGCAGTATTATAGTAGCTTCATTCCTGTACATAGGGGCAGTGTTATAGTAGTTATATTCCTGTACATAAGGAGCAGTATTATAGTAGTAATATTCTTGAACATAGGGGCAGTATTATAGTAGCTATATTCTTGTACATAGGGGGCAGTATTATAGTAGTAATATTCTTGTACATAGGAGCAGTATTATAGTAGCTATATTCTTGTACATAGGGGGCAGTATTATATTAGTAATATTCTTGTAAATAGGAGCAGTATTATAGTAGCTATATTCTTGAACATAGGGGCAGTATTATAGTAGTTATTTTCTTGTACATAGGAGCAGTATTATAGTAGTTATATTCTTATAGATAGGAGCAGTATTATAGTAGTTTCATTCCTGTACATGGGGAGCAGTATTATAGTAGTTATATTCTTGTACATAGGGGCAGTATTATAGTAGTTATATTCGTGTACATAGGGGCAGTATTATAGTAGTTATATTCGTGTACATAGGGGCAGTATTATAGTAGTTATATTCGTGTACATAGGGGCAGTATTATAGTAGTTATATTCGTGTACATAGGGGCAGTATTATAGTAGTTATATTCGTGTACATAGGGGCAGTATTATAGTAGTTATATTCGTGTACATAGGGGGCAGTATTATAGTAGTTATATTCTTGTATATAGGGGCAGTATTATAGTAGTTATATTCTTGTACATAGGAGCAGTATTATAGTAGTTATATTCTTGTATATAGGGGCAGTATTATAGTAGTTATATTCTTGTACATAGGAGCAGTATTATAGTAGTTATATTCTTGTACATAGGAGCAGTATTATAGTAGTTATATTCTTGTATATAGGGGCAGTATTACAGTAGTTATATTCTTGTACATAGGAGCAGTATTATAGTAGTTATATTCTTGTATATAGGGGCAGTATTACAGTAGTTATATTCTTGCACATAGGAGGCAGTATTATAGTAGTTATATTCTTGTACATATCAGCAGTATTATAGTAGTTATATTCTTGTATATAGGGGCAGTATTATAGTAGTTATATTCCTGTACATAGGGGGCAGTATTATAGCAGGTATATTCTTGTACATAGGGGGCAGTATTATAGTAGTTATATTCCTGTACATAGAGGGCAGTATTATAGTAGTTCTATTCTTGTACATAGAGGGCAGTATTATAGTAGTAATATTCTTGTACATAGGAGAAGTATTACAGTTTTTTCTTGTATATAGGGGGAAGTATTATAATACTTAAACTGTTGAATAACTTTTGATTCTTAATCCTTAGAGGTTAATAGTCCCTACATTGTATGATGTATACTTCATGCATACATTACATTTATCAGCTATCCAAGTAAAGTAAGACCACATCTTTCTTAAATAAATGCACTTTATTATCTTTGAGGTAAAGTGCATTTTACCAGCTTTTGCCATTAATGCAGGGTTATCATGGATGATAACTCACAATATGTTAAATCTGGGATATTGACAATATTTACATTTTTCTCCCCAATCAGCCATAGTCTCTAACTACGCTCCACATTAGATAGATTTCTGGAATGTTTCAGTAAGATAAGTATCTGGCAAACTTATTTGGAGCTGCTTATTTCCAGGGGAACATTGGATGAGTATTTTGGTGTCACCCCTGACCCCAGTTGCTGGTGTTGTTTACAACAATTCTTTCAATGTCTGTGTCTTATTCCTCATCATAAGATCACTTGTTCCCCAGATGTACAGGCTAAAGACATAACCATTGATTGTCCATGAATGCATCAACTCCATGTTGTCTGATCTTCAGTCCTATATCTGGGTTAGTGGTAAAATGTGAAGAGTCTTTAATGCAGAATGCAGAACACTCTGAACAGCTTTCATCAGCTGCAAGCGAGCAAACATCTGACTGAAGAGATGAGGTAGCGGCTCCTGCAAAAATCATGAAACTTGTTTTATTTAGTTGCAAACCAGAAAAAATGCAATCTGTAGATAAAGCAGTGTGATCTCACTCACCCCTAAAATGTGCACCCTGTTGTAGTAACAGCTGAAGTCCATACTGAGGCTGACAAGGAATTTACACACCTGAAATAAAACCAATAGTAATTGTATAATACATTGGCCCTGACAACTGGGAGGCCAGGAGTGAGATGTTGTGCAGCAGTTGGGATGCTCTGATGTAGTCAGTGCCAATTCAGGCTTAGTAGCTATTGCAATAATATAACATTTCCATCACGCCCTGATGGTGCGACAGTCCCAGTAACAAGGCTCATGCAGACGTCTGTGACACTCATCCAAGCATGGACTGTGTGCAGATCTCCCGATATATATGCCTACGAGGCTGTCACGCACGAGTCGGGAGACCCACAGACAGTCCGTGCTCGGGCCAAATTTCACAAACATCTGCATGAGCCCTTAGGAGGTGACTGTACGTATGCAGCCATCTCCATTCACTTTTATGGAACATGTAATTAAAGGGTTATTCCTGAAATTGTAAGTTATCCCCCTGTTCTATGGATTTGGGGATAACTTACCAGTCTTTGTGGTTCCAATCTCAGAGCCCTCCAAAGGTTACAAAAACAGGGATCTAAATTATTCCAGGAGCCAGACTTTGCAGAGCCCATTTCTGAATGGAGTGAGGATGGTACAGTCTTAATCTCTTCTCTATTCACTGTCTATGGGACTTCCAAAAAAGAAAAAGGGGAGAGCTGTACACCACTTTCCTAGCTGACCATAAGCACCTTAGATCCATTCAAGACAGGGCCTTGCAGAATGCTATTCTGGGATCCACAGCCCCATTCGGGGGTCCCACAGGTCAGAGCTGCAGCAACCAGTAATTAATCCCTTATCCTACATACAGGGGATAACAATTTGGGGGAATTAACCTTTAAGGCCTGTTTCACACATCAGTTTTTGTCCATCAGTCAAAATCCGCCGTTTTGCAAAAAGAACGGATCCGCCATTTTTTTGGGCTGATCCGTTTTTTTTCCCATCGAGTTGCATTACCGGCGGATCTTGTCGGATGGCCATCTGTTTTTTTGCGGATCCGCCAAAATTTTGACGTCCGCCGACATGCCCGAACGGTCCATGCAGCGTTTTTTCAGGCGGCAGGATCCGCACTTCTCACAGCGCATGGCTGAAAGACTTCACTCAGCCGAAAATTTAACCCTAAACTCTGTTCTGGCGGCTGGAAAATCTCTCTCCCTAGTGTATAATTGGGGGGGGGGGCTGGAAGTTTCACCAGTGTGGGCATATCTGTAATACTGTCTAGTGTGATACTACCTGCTGAGCCGCGTATCTAATCCTCTCCTGTGTGATACTGCCTGCTGAGCCGCGTATCTAATCCTCTCCCGTGTGATACTGCCTGCTGAGCCGTGTATCTAATCCTCTCCCGTGTGATACTGACTGCTGAGCCGTGTATCTAATCCTCTCCCGTGTGATACTGTCTGCTGAGCCGTGTATCTAATCCTCTCCCGTGTGATACTGTCTGCTGAGCCGTGTATCTAATCCTCTCCCGTGTGATACTGACTGCAGAGCCGTGTATCTAATCCTCTCCCGTGTGATACTGACTGCAGAGCCGTGTATCTAATCCTCTCCCGTGTGATACTGACTGCTGAGCCGTGTATCTAATCCTCTCCCGTGTGATACTGACTGCTGAGCCCTGTATCTAATCCTCTCCCGTGTGATACTGACTGCAGACCCGTGTATCTAATCCTCTCCCGTGTGATACTGACTGCTGAGCCGTGTATCTAATCCTCTCCCGTGTGATACTGTCTGCTGAGCCGTGTATCTAATCCTCTCCCGTGTGATACTGTCTGCTGAGCCGTGTGTCTAATCCTCTCCCGTGTGATACTGTCTGCTGAGCCGTGTATCCAATCCTCTCGTGTGATACTGACTGCTGAACCGTGTATCCAATCCTCTCGTGTGATACTGACTGCTGAACCGTGTATCTATTCCTATCCTGTGTGATACTGTCTGCTGAGCCGTGTATCTAATCCTCTCCTGCGTGATACTGTCTGCTGAGCCGTGTATCTAATCCTCTCCTGCGTGATACTGTCTGCTGAGCCGTGTATCTAATTCTCTGCCGTGTGATACTGCTCTCCTGAAATACTCTGTGCTGCTGTCACCCTGCTGGTTTTATGTGTGATCTACATGGTGGTATTGTGTATGATCTATATGGCGGCATTGTGTGTGAAGTATATGGCGGTATTATTTGTGATCTGCTAAAAGGGGACCCATTCTAGGGTGGTTCTGACTAAGCACCTGCACACGGGTCAGGGGTAATAGGTGAAGTCAGAGGAGAGCTGGGGAGGCAGCTGAAGAGAGGGGTCTCATTTTTATCGTTACTGTATGGCTATATTTCCCCCCGGCCTGCTTCCCAGCGTCACCCCGGACTGCGCCTGTCGCCTCGCTTTCACACATCGCCAGGACAGAATCTGAGAGGGGAATGGGGTCTTTGCATGCAAAGTCTGGATCAGAACAGGCCATCAATCAGCAGAAATGTTTCCTGGATTTCTGTGCTGCTGTCTCCCTGCTCCTCCCCCATATATCTCCCTCTGTGCCCCCCATAGACCAGCGCACTGCTTTCCTGAAATACTGTGTGCTGCTGTCACTGCTCCCTCTACCATATATCTCTCTGTGTGCCCCCCATAGACCAGCACACTGCTCTCCTGAAATACTCTGTGCTGCTGTCACCCTGCTCCTCCACCATATATCTCTCTGTGTGCCCCCCATAGACCAGCGCACTGCTTTCCTGAAATACTGTGTGCTGCTGTCACTCTGCTCCCTCTACCATATATCTGTGTGCCCCCCATAGACCAGCACACTGCTCTCCTGAAATACTCTGTGCTGCTGTCACCCTGCTCCTCCACCATATATCTCTCTGTGTGCCCCCCATAGACCAGCACACTGCTCTCCTGAAATACTCTGTGCTGCTGTCACCCTGTTCCTCCACCATATATCTGTGTGCCCCCCATAGACCAGCACACTGCTCTCCTGAAATACTCTGGCTGCTGTCACCCTGCTCCTCCTCCACCATATATCTCCCTCTGTGCCCCCCATAGACCAGCACACTGCTCTCCTGAAATACTCTGTGCTGCTGTCACCCTGCTCCTCCACCATATATCTCCCTCTGTGCCCCCCATAGACCAGCACACTGCTCTCCTGAAATACTGTGCTGCTGTCACCCTGCTCCCTCCACCATATATCTCTCTCTGTGCCCCCCATAGACCAGCACACTACTCTCCTGAAATACTGTGTGCTGCTGTCACCCTGCTCCTCCACCATATATCTTTGTGTGCCCCCCATAGACCAGCACACTGCTCTCCTGAAATACTCTGTGCTGCTGTCACCCTGCTCCCTCCACCATATATCTCTCTGTGACCCCCCATAGACCAGCACACTGCTCTCCTGAAATACTGTGTGCTGCTGTCACTCTGCTCCTTCTACCATATATCTCTCTGTGTGCCCCCATAGACCAGCGCACTGCTCTCCTGAAATACTGTGTGCTGCTGTCACTCTGCTCCCTCTACCATATATCTCTCTGTGTGCCCCCCATAGACCAGCACACTGCTCTCCTGAAATACTCTGTGCTGCTGTCACCCTGCTCCCTCCACCATATATCTCCCTCTGTGCCCCCCATAGACCAGCGCACTGCTCTCCTGAAATACTGTGTGCTGCTGTCACTCTGCTCCCTCTACCATATATCTCTCTGTGTGACACCCCATAGACCAGCACACTGCTCTCCTGAAATACTGTGCTGCTGTCTCCCTGCTCCTCCCCCACACATCTCCCTCTGTGCCCCCCATAGACCAGCACACTGCTCTCCTGAAATACTGTGTGCTGCTGTCACTCTGCTCCCTCTACCATATATCTCTCTGTGTGCCCCCCATAGACCAGCACACTGCTCTCCTGAAATACTCTGTGCTGCTGCCACCCTGCTTCCAGAATCCTTGCTGCCTGCCATCCTCGGTGACCGGAGACCCCATTCCTCTCCTCAGATCCTGTCCTGGCGATGTGTGAAAGCGAGGCGACAGGGGCCTGATATATGGAGGAAGGAGCAGGGTGACAGCAGCACAGAGTATTTCAGGAGAGCAGTGTGCTGGTCTGTGGGGGGCGCCCTGTTCGGTGCCAGGGATTGTACATAGAGCGCTGTGTTTTATACACATGGATGGACCGTCTTCTTGTCTGCTCCACAGAAATCCAGGAAACATTTCTGCTGATTGATGACCTGTTCTGATCCAGACTTTACATGAAAAGACAGTGAGTAACTTTGCAGGCCCCATCAAAATGTCTGCTCACTGTGTTCCTAGATGTCATCCTCTCTTTTCCCTTAGCAAACACCCAGTAGGGGAGGAGAGGAGTGACACCACACCCATGTCAGCAGACTCCGCCCATACAGTGTCCAATTTAGGGCATGATCATATATCAAAATCAATCATGGACACTGTACGCCCATAATTACTGCAGGACAGTAATGTGAGCTAGTTGTACACTAGGTTTTTGTGCCAAATTTCAGTATCTGCTCCCCCTAGTGTTAACAAGTGGAAATGCCAAACTTTCTAAAATTATTTTTCATATTTTACAAAATTAAAAACAAATAATATTTTTTAAGAAAATGTAAACATTAATTCTTTACATTTTTTCAAGTGCTGAAAATTTTTTTTGGGGATGGCACCTTCCCTTTAAAGAATATGTTTGAAAATCTTTTGTGAAAGTAATTTTAGGTCTCAACACAAGACACACATATAGCAGAGCCAGATTCATATGACAAGTTCAGCTCCACTACATCTCAATGTAGTAGTCTTGGTCTCTTTCATAGTAAACCAGGCCAGGAGATATCTTACCGCCTCGGTGTTGGCTGTGACCCGGATCCCGGGGGAGGTCACTGACATCTGTGCCGACTGACTGAGCACCTCTGGGAACATCATGATATAATTAAAGAGAAGGAGCCATTCTCCCTGTGTGATGAAACAGAAGTTGTGTTCAAGCCCTAACAGGCAAACGTCCAAAACAGAACATGATCTTTGCTTCACAACTTCTGGTTTCTATAAATGATTTGTCAGACAAATAATAAACACCAGGGGGCGTCACTCTCTTTAATGTGATGGGACACGGAGCAGCGCTCTCTCACCTCTTCACGTAGACTGGAGTAGTTGAGATCTGCGGCTGGTGGGAACTCTGGATAGGTGCCTGACAAAAGGAGGATATCTTTTACGGCCTGTACAGTCACTCACTTGCTTCCCACAAGTAGCTAACAGATATAGTACCTTGACTGACAGCACCTTTATAGCTGTCAAACATGGTGGCCAGACGGGCGCAGTTATACATTACAAATGCTCCACTTTTCGTTCCCTTGGTTGTGATGTTGGCCTCCTCCAAGTTCAGGGTCACCTTCATGGTAAAGGATATAAAAAAAAAAAAGTGCAGTTGTAATTTAAGACTACGGCTTGTCCCACTTATTTCTGTTCACTTTGGTCACCCCCAATCAGGTACATAGAGAGGGCTCATGGGTGAGGAATGTCCACATACACCACTATGGAGGTATTCCTCGGCCATGGATGCACTGTATGTAGCTGTAGTCACCATTTTTGCAATCTCTAACAAGTCTCAAGTGCTTAAATTTAATACAGGCGTCATTATGAAGTGCGACCCCTGCTCTCTTTTCATAAGACATAAACACTTTCAAGAACTCCTTTTTATTATTTTCCTAATGCATCTTAAAAAAAAAAAAACAATGAAGCAACTTTGCAAATCGTCTTGCACTTTGGGAATACAGCTCTTAGTCAGATCTGTGTGTCTCCATAGATACAGACTACAATCAAACACTGTGTAGTCTGATCCTGCTCCATCTTCCTGTGTCAAAACTGTGACTTTCCAGGGACAACTCCAAGGATGCCCTGACAGCAGCAGAATAATAGGCAGAGCAGAACTCTCCACTGGCATATTATTTCTACGGTATATATATTTATTATACACACATACATATAATGCTTTCCAGGACTATATTACCTGGGAGCGATGAGGAGTTGCCATTAACTCAAACTTGATTGCAGCAGAGGTCAGAGAGTTGATCATTTCCTCCCAGCTCTCTCCTGGACATAAAGCAAAGACATGAGCCGTGACATCACACATCGCCCCACACCGACAGATGACATCAGCAGTAAACATCTCCTCTCAGATTGCTGGAAGTTACAGGCCTGTCACCTGCAGAGCTAATGTTTCCAATCCGTGAGACTCGGAGCGTGTCCTATTCTCATCAGTTTTGTGAATCAGACTCGGCCACTAAATTCTATGAGGCTCCGTATAAAACGAATGAAGCACAAAAGAAACTTTGTACTACAGTGACACATCTGTGTTTCATCCGAATTAACTAATCCAATGCGAGTCAATGAATAAAAGAAAGTTTACACAGTTTACACCTCCTTCAGTTTTTTAAAAAGTATGAGGAAAAACAGATGGAACATTGTTGACACGAGAGAAGAACTGTCTGTTTTTGATGGATTTAACCCCTTCATGACCCAGCCTATTTGACCTTAATGACCTGGCCATTTTTTGCAATTCTGACCAGTGTCCCTTTATGAGGTAGAAAAATATTCAGGATTGAGAGTCCTCAGTAGTTGATACCTTTTAATGGCTAACTGAAAAGATGGTAATACATTGCAAGCTTTCGAGACTACTCAGGTCTCTTCATCAGGCTAGACTAATACAAAATCTGAAGTCACATATTTATGCACAATACAGCCTAGAAAAAATGCAATAGATAAGACAAGTGACGTGAAGCAGAACTATCAATATGGGAGATAACTCAGGAACGCTTCAACGGATCCTAGCGATTCTGAGACTGTTTTTTCGTGACATATTGGGCTTCATGTTAGTGGTAAATTTAGGTTGATAATTTTTGCATTTATTTGTGAAAAAAACGGAAATTTGGCGAAAATTTCACAATTTTCACATTTTGAATTTTTATTCCGTTAAACCAGAGAGTTATGTGACACAAAATAGTTAATAAATAACATTTCCCACATGTCTACTTTACATCAGCACAATTTTGGAAACAAAATTTTTTTTGTTAGGAAGTTATAAGGGTTAAAAGTTGACCAGCGATTTCTCATTTTTACAACAAAATTTACAAAACCATTTTTTTTTAGGGACGACCTCACATTTGAAGTCACTTTGAGGGGTCTATATGGCAGAAAATACCCAAAATTGACACCATTCTAAAAACTGCACCCCTCAAGCTACTCAAAACTACATTCAAGAAGATTATTAACCCTTCAGGTGCTTCACTGCAGCTAAAGCAATGTGGAAGGAAAAAATGGACATTTTATTTTTTCCAACAAAAATTTTCTTTTAGCATCAATTTTTTCATTTTCACATGGGTAACAGGATAAAATGGATTCTAAAATTTGTTGGGCAATTTCTCCTGAGTACACCGATACCTCATACGTGGTTATAAACCACTGTTTGGGCGCACGGCAGGGCCCGGAAGGGAAGGAGCACCATTTGACTTTTTGAATGGAAAATTAGCTCCAATCGTTAGCGGACACCATGTCGTGTTTGGAGAGCTCCTGTGTACCTAAACATTGGAGCTCCCCCACAAGTGACCCCATTTTGGAAACTAGACACCCCAAAGAGCTTATCTAGATGTGTAGTGAGCACTTTGAACCCCCAAGTGCTTCACAGAAGTTTAAAACGCAGAGCCATGAAAATAAAAAAATCATTTTTTTTCCTCAAAAATGATTTTTTAGCCCGTTATTTTTTATTTTCACAAGGGTAACAGGATAAATTGGACCCCAAAATTTGTTGTCCAGTTTGTCCTGAGTACGCTGGTACCCCATATGTGGGGGGGAACCACTGTTTGGGCACACGTCGGGGCTCGGAAGGGAAGTAGTGACGTTTTTAAATACCGACTTGATGGAATGGTCTGCGTGCGTCATGTTACATTTGCAGAGCCTCTGATGTGCCTAAACAGTGGAAACCCCTCCACAAGTGACCCCATTTTGGAAACTAGACCCACCAAGGAACTTATCTAGATGTGTGGTGAGCACTTTGAACCTCCAAGTGCTTCACAGAAGTTTATAACGCAGAACCGTGAAAATAAAAAAAAAAATTTTCACAAAATTTTTTTTTTTAGCCCCAATATTTTATTTTCTCAAGGGTAACCAGAGAAATTAGACCCCCAAAGTTGTTGTGCAATTTTTCCCGAGTACGCTGATACCCCATATGTGGGGGTAAACCACTGTTTGGGCACACGTCGGGGCTCGGAATGGAGGGAGCGCTGTTTGACTTTTTGAACGCAAAATTGGCTGGAATAAATCATGGCGCCATGTCGCGTTGAGACCCCGTGATGTGCCTAAACAGTCGAAACCCCTCAATTCCAACTCTAACCCCAACACACCACTAACCCTACCCTAATCATAACCCTAACTACAACCCTAACCCCCCAACACACCCCTAAACCTAATCCCAACTAACCCTAACCACAAGCCTAACCCTAAGCCTAACCCTAATCCCAACCCACCCCTAACCTTCATCTTAACCCTAATTCCAGCCCTAACCCTATTTCTAATTCTAACCCCAATTCCAACCCTAATTCCAACCGTAACCCTAATTGGAAAAAAAAATTTTCTTTTTATTTTGTTTGTGCCTGGCTATGGGGGTGATAAACGGGGGGTGCATTTACTTTTTTTTTTCATTTTGATCACTGTGAGAGTTTATCACAGTGATCAAAATGAAAAATGAATGGGAGGCCGGCAAATTCATGGGCACCGCCATCTTGGAAATCGGAAGGTGGGGGGGGAACAGATGATGATGGCGGCGCGCGTGTGTGTGTGTGGTGTCGGTGTCCAGCCATGTCCGATGCTATTACAGCATCGGCCATGGCTGGATTGTAATATTTCACTAAATTTCATTGGTGAAATATTACAAATCGCTCTGATTGGCTGTTAAAAATTAAACAGCCAATCAGAGCGATCGTAGGCACGTGGGATTAACCATAGAGTGTCCTCTGTGTGCGGGTTGGGTGACCTTTCAGTGACCTCGGTCACCCGACCCAGAGGAGGGCGATTTATAGCATGACGCCTACGTAGGCGTCATGGGTCGTGAAGGGGTTAAGCACAGAAATGGATGTGTGACTGCAGCCTTACAAAGAGGAAAAATGCAGAATTTACAACCTTGAACACTTTCTCCATATTTCATGACTGAGGCTTCCAGCATCTGAGATTTCCGCAGCCTGGGGAAAACAATTGGAAATAATTACCATAAGATACAGCAATGAGTGGCCATGTGAGTAATATATATCTGAAAAAAACAGGATTTTTGGTTGCTTACCGTAAAATATGTTTCTCGGAGCCTTCATTGGGGGACACAGGAACCATGGGTGTATGCTGCTGCCACTAGGAGGCTGACACTATGCAAATAAAAAAGTTAGCTCCTCCTCTGCAGTATACACCCCACCAACTGGCGCTCGATTAATCAGTTAGTGAGAAAGCAGTAGGAGAAGCAACAGAATAGAGAACAGGCAGGCAACTCAACTAGAACTATATTACACAGAACAAAGTACGGAAGTTGAAACATGGGAGGGTGCTGTGTCCCCCAATGAAGGCTCCGAGAAACAGATTTTACGGTAAGCAACCAGAAATCCTGTTTTCTCTATCGCTTCATTGGGGGACACAGGAACCATGGGACGTCCTAAAGCAGTCCCTGGGGTGGGAAACAAACTTCCATTAGGTCAGCGGACTCACCACCGCCGCCCGTAAGATCCTTCTTCCTAGGCTGGCATCCGCCGAAGCGTAGGAGTGGACCTTGTAAAATTTTGCAAACGTGTGAACAGAGGACCAGATTGCAGCCTTACAAAGCTGCAGCGCAAAAGCCCTGTGGTGTACCGCCCAGGAGGCGCCCACTGCCCGGGTGGAGTGAGCCTTAATCCCAGAAGGGGGCACTCTGGTCTTGATCCGGTAAGCCTCTAAGATTGCCGATCTAATCCAGTGAGCAATAGTCGCCTTGGAGGCCGGCAAGCCTTTTCGTGCACCATCTGGGATGACGAAAAGGGAGTCTGTCTTCCAGAATGCATCAGTTCTAGCCAAATAGACCGTCGTCGCCCTGACCAGGTCTAGTCTGTTCAAGGAGCATTCCCGGGGAATGAACTGGAGCTGGGCAGAAAGAAGGTAGAACAATGTCTTAATTCAGGTGGAAAGCAGATACCACCTTGGGGAGGAAGGACGGTGGAGCCCGTAGAACCACTTTATCTTGGTGAATCACCAAAAAAGGAGGTCGACAAGAAAGAGCCGCCAACTCTGAGATACGACGGATGGAAGTAATGGCCACGAGAAAGGCCACTTTCCAACAGAGAAAGGACAGAGAAACATCCTTGAGAGGCTCAAAGGGGGGGAACCTTGCAGAGACTCTAGGACTAGATTGAGATCCCAGGGATCCACTGGAGACCGATAGGGCAGAAATGCTTGGGCTGCCCCTTGCAAAAAGGTTTTGACCTGCGGCCGAGAGGATAGCGTCTTCTCGAAAAGAATTGAAAACGCCAAAACTTGACCCTTTAGAGCAGTGGTCTCCAACCTTTTTTGCACCAGGGACCGGTTTCAAGCAAGACCATTCTTCCATGGCCCGGCAGGGCGGGGCTTTGGTCATAAGGGGGCGAGGCTATGGACGCAGTTGTAGTGTAGCAGTGCATACTTATAATTAAATAACTTTTATAATGTGACTCAACTCACCATAGGTTTTGAATGAGTGCTCCATCACCCCCTTCTCCCCATCATTGCCTTCACCCCATCACTGCCATCTCTCCATCATTGCCTTCAATCCATCACTGCTGTCTCCCCATCATTGCCTTCACCCCATCACTCCCCTCTCCCCATCATTGCCTTCACCCCATCACTGCTGTCTCCCCATCATTGCCTTCACCCCATCACTGCTGTCTCCCCATCATTGCCTTCACCCCATCACTGCTGTCACCCCATCACTGCTGTCTCCCCATCATTGCCTTCACCCCATCACTCCTCTCCCCATCATTGCCTTCACCCCATCACTCCCTTCTCCCCATCATTGCCTTCACCCCATCACTCCCCTCTCCCCATCATTGCCTTTACCCCATCATTGCCTTCACCCCATCACTGCCGTCTCTCCATCATTGCCTTCACCCCATCACTGCTGTCTCCCCATCATTGCCTTCACCCCATCACTGCTGTCTCCCCATCATTGCCTTCACCCCATCACTCCCCTCTCCCCATCATTGCCTTCACCCCATCACTGCTGTCTCCCCATCATTGCCTTCTCCCCATCACTCCCTTCTCCCCATCATTGCCTTCACCCCATCACTGCTGTCTCCCCATCATTGCCTTCACCCCATCACTCCCCTCTCCCCATCATTGCCTTTACCCCATCATTGCCTTCACCCCATCACTGCCGTCTGTCCATCATTGCCTTCACCCCATCACTGCCGTCTGTCCATCATTGCCTTCACCCCATCACTGCCGTCTCCCCATCATTGACTTCACCCCATCACTGCCGTCTCCCCATCATTGCCTTCACCCCATCACTCCCTTCTCCCCATCATTGCCTTCACCCCATCACTGCTGTCTCCCCATCATTGCCTTCACCCCATCACTGCTGTCTCCCCATCATTGCATTCACCCCATCACTGCTGTCTCCTCATCATTGCCTTCATCCCATCACTCCCCTCTCCCCATCATTGCCTTCACCCCATCACTGCTGTCTCCCCATCATTGCCTTCACCCCATCACTCCCCTCTCCCCATCATTGCCTTCACCCCATCACTGCTGTCTCCCCATCATTGCCTTCACCCCATCACTGCTGTCTCCCCATCATTGCCTTCACCCCATCACTCCCCTCTCCCCATCATTGCCTTCACCCCATCACTGCTGTCTCCCCATCATTGCCTTCACCCCATCACTCCCCTCTCCCCATCATTGCCTTCACCCCATCACTGCTGTCTCCCCATCATTGCCTTCATCCCATCACTCCCCTCTCCCCATCATTGCCTTCACCCCATCACTGCTGTCTCCCCATCATTGCCTTCACCCCATCACTCCCGTCTCTCCATCACTCCCCTCATGGTCTTCTCCTCATGTCCCCATCTCCTCCAGGGCCAGGCTACACAAACACAGACCAACGCACACACACACACACACACAAAACACACACACACACGGCCAGGCTACACACACACAAAAAACACACACACACACAGGGCCAGGCTACCTACACACACACACACACACACACACACGGCCAGGCTACACACACAGACACCACCTCTCTCCTCTCACCTGTCGCAGCATCGCCCGCGCTTCCTCGCTCTGACACAGCAGCGGCGCGCTCCTCTCTGTGTCAGTCAGAGACAGGAAGCGCGGGCGGCGGGCAGGAAGCTGGACGGGTCCTTGCAGCTCCGCTCCTGCTATTCCCTCTTGCAGGCAGCGGAGCTGCTTGATCGCTCCCTGGCCGCCGCTATGAACTGCTGCGCGCCGCCCCAGCCCCCACTACGCCACTGACCGCCCCTGGCTCCCCTTGTGTCCGCGGACCGGCAAGGGCACTGCAGCGGCCCGGTGCTGGGCCGCGGACCGGCGGTTGGGGACCCCTGCTTTAGAGAACTAAGGGCCAGACCAGCGTCCAGGCCTACCTGGAGGAATGCTAAAATTAAAGGGAGCAAGAAAGACATTGGCGGAATGCGATTGGACCCGCACCAACGAAAATACGCCTTCCATGTTCGATAGTATATTCTGGAAGATGAAGGCTTCCTAGCCCGGATGATTGTGTGAATTACCCGATCTGAAAAACCTGACTTCAGCACCGCGGTCTCAATGGCCACGCCGTCAAATTGAGCGACCGAGAATTGGGGTGGTAAATTGGACCCTGAGACAGCAGATCTGGTCTGTCTGGAAGTGTCCAAGGAGCGTTAGCGAGAAGGTTGACTATGTCCGCGAACCAAGACCTTCTGGGCCAATCCAGCGCGATGAGGATGACTGGTACCCCTTCTGCCTTGATCTTCAACAGCTTGGGGAGAAGAGGAAGGGGAGGGAACAGATAGGGGAGTGCGAACTGTGACCAAGCAATGGTCAGAGCATCTGCGCCCACCGTGAGGGGGTTGCGGGCCCTGGATACGAACCGTGGAACTTTCCTGTTCAGACGGGACACCATCAGATCCACGTCCGGAGTACCCCATCGAAGGCAAATCCGATGGAAGACTTCCTGATGCAGAGACCATTCCCCTGCTGCGAGGCGCTTGCGGCTGAGAAAATCGGCGGCCTCGTTTTCCACGCCAGGAATGTGTACGGCGGATATCGCTGGGACTGACATTTCTGCCCAATGAAGTATCTTGGATACCTCGGCCAACGCCAAGGAACTCCGAGTCCCTCCCTGGTGTGTGACATATGCCACCGCTGTGGCATTGTCCATCTGAATCCGAATTGGCAGACCCTTGAGCAGCTTGTCCCAATGAATCAGGGACAGGAAAATAGCCTGTATCTCTAGGACGTTGATCGGAAATGTCGCTTCTTGCGTCAACCAACGGCCCTGTACTGTGAGATGGCGAAACACTGCGACCCAGCCGAGAAGGCTGGCGTCTGTCGTCACCCCTTGCCAATGTACCGGAAGGAACGACCGGCCTTGGGTGATGAGAGGAGATGTTAGCCACCAATTGAGGGACATTTTGACACGAAATGAGTCGAATCGGACGATCCAGGGAGGAGACAGACCTGTTCCACTGAGACAGAATGGCCCGCTGAAGCGGTCTTGAGTGGAATTGGGCAAAGGGAATCGCCTCCGACGTTGCAACCATCCTCCCTAGGACTCTCATGGCTGATTGGAGAGAAGTGAGTTGGGGGCCCTGAAGCAAGGGAACATCCCGCCGACGAGTTACTCTCTTGTCCTCGGGAAGGAAGGCCTTTGCCTGACGGGTGTCGAAAAGTATGCCTAGAAACACAAGGCGTTGTGTTGGAACCAGGCAGTACTTTTTTGTGTTGATGATCCACCCGAATCGGGCGAGAGTGTCGCAGACAATGGTCAGACTTTCGAGAGCCTGGGGCAAGGATGGAGCTTTGATGAGGATGTCGTCGAGGTACGGAAAGAGCACGAGACCTCTGATCCTCAAAATGGCCATCAACGCTGCCATGATTTTTTGTAAAAACCCTGGGGGCGGTGGCGAGACCGAACGGCAACGCGACAAACTGGAAGTGATCCTGATGTATCGCGAACCGCAGGAATTTCTGATGACCCAAGAACATTGGGACATGTAGATAGGCGTCCTGAATGTCTATGGAGCACAGGAATTCTTGTGCCTCCATGGAAGCGATTACTGAACGAAGGGACTCCATCCTGAAATGTCGCAGACGGACCCTTTTGTTCAGTACTTTTAAATCCAGAATGGGCCGAACCGTGCCGCCTTTTTTCGGTACTACAAACCGGTTTGAATAGAAACCTGTGAAGCACTCTTTTTCTGGTACGTGAACAGTCACTCCCGACCTGAGAAGAGAGGTGAACGCTGTAAAGAAACCCGGAACCAAGGCGGGGTCTTTCGGGGGCCGGGATTCGAAGAATCGATCCCGAGGATGAGAAACAAATTCTGTTTTGTATCCCGAAGATACAACTTCCCTGACCCAAGCGTCTTCCACCGAGGCAAGCCAGACGTCCCTGAAGGCAAGAAGACGGCCACCCACCTGGGGGGATGCGCCGGTGTTTTGATGCCAGTCATGCGGAGGAAGATCTTCCAGGTCTGGCCCTGGTAGATCTACCCTGGGAAGAATGAGATCGCCAGGAAGAAGAGAGCCTAAAGGAGACTCTTTTCCTATCTTGGCGCGCTTGAGGCCTCTGCTGGTGGGAAGACGTTTCTGCTGTCGAGAAGCAACGAAAAGGCCGAAAGGGTCGAAACTGACGTTTCGGAGGAGGCCAACGAGGTTTTGACTGGGGAAGAATGGAGCTTGTGCCCCTGGTGGCGTCCTTAATAATCTGGTCCAGCCTATCGCCGAAGAGGCGCGATCCCTGAAACAGTAAGCTGGTGAGGGACTTCGTTGACGATAAATCCGCTTGCCAAGCCTTAAGCCAAACTGTGCGCCTAATAGCCACCAAGTTGCTCAGTGCCTGAGCTGCGCAAGATGCGGCATCCAGGGAGGCAGAGACCAAATATTTACCTGCGTGCGAAACTTGGTCGGCGAGGTCCGCCAGCTGCTCTGGCTGGTCTCCAGCTAGAATGCCTTGGCGGAGGTCCTTAGCCCATTTTGCTATGGCCTTAGAAGCCCAAGTAGAAGCGAATGCCGAGCTTAGAACAGATGCCGCCGCTTCGAAAGCTGACTTCGCAAAAGATTCTAGGACTCTGTCATTAGGGTCTCCTAGAGATGCTCCCCCAGAAATCGGAAGGACCGTGTTGTTAGATAGTCTTGAAACCGGCGGGTCCACGGCCGGTGAAGCTGACCAGTCTGCAATGAGTTCCGGCAAGAAAGGATATAACACACCAAGGCGTTTTCCTCTTTGGAAGCGCCTGGTCGGATTTTCTCTCTCTCTGGAAAGAATGTTCTGGAACTCCGAATGATGAGCGAAGACCTTGGAAGGTGGTTTAGACAGTCTGAAGGAAACCTCCTGGTCCGTGGGTGAATCTTTGATATTGAAGGACTGGTTAATCGCTGTAAAGAGGCTCTGAACCATATCCCTCATATCAGCGATTTGGTCCGAATCCAACTCCAAAACATTCTCAGAGGGCACATCCGAGAAAGCCTCGCCTCGCCTGGCTCAGGGGAGGAAGATCGTGATAAGGGATGCCGCTGGGATGGACTATGGGGCGATGCGGAACGGGAAGAGGAACCAGACCGGTGCTCCCGTCTGGCTGTTTTGCGGCTAATATTAGCAGGCTCGATTGGAGCTTCCTGTGACCTGCTGGGTTCTGCCAAAGACTGCAGTGGCAACTTATCCAGTACGGACACTAAGGTCTGAGACACCTTGGTGAGGTCCGCCACAGATTGTGACAGAGAGGAAGCCCACCCTGGGATAGGGGCCTCAACCTCACTCGGGACGACCGGGGGCTCCTGGGTGGTGGGTTCAATGGGCTTTCTGCAGTCCTGACAGAGGGGAGAAATTTGCGTTTGCAAGAAGAACATGCAAAATGACTGACTACCACGGAGGAAGAAGCAGAGCGGAGTGGTTTAGAATTTGACATGGTGAGCTAACCCACTAACAGTGCCAGACGGTTAGGGGACGGAGAGCTGAGGAGGGTGTCAGTCTGCAGTGCAGAGCTACTCACGGAACCGGTGTCCTGAAGCGACTTCCAGTAAGGGACTGCACAGCACTCTGGAAATGCAGACTGAAGAGAAGACGAGCAGCTGACAGGCTGAGGGGAATGGAGCTGTGAGAGAAAAGCACGCGCTCCTGAAAATGGTGGGCGGTAATTAGCTCACGAGAGGGGGGCGGAGCTAACCGCTCTCAGGAGCACAAAGATGGCACTACTCCCTGCCTATAGGATGACTGGGAGGAGTGGGCGGGGCCATGCTTCGCCTCTAGCCCTTAATGAAGCGGTGGGCGGCGCAAGACGGGCGGGAATGTCCTCTCGGAAGAAAAACCCGCCCGAAAAAAGGGGCGTGGCCTCTCAGAACTAGGCCCGAACAGAAGCCGGGGCCTGAATTAGAAACGGCGGCCGCCGGAGGGCGTGGAGGCCTTACAAGGAACGCAGTTCCGTGCACTAGCAGCCTGATATGCGGTGAAATTAGGTAACGTCCTAATGGTGAGGTACTGATGCCCGTTTCCCACCGCCCAGGTTGAGAATGCTACTGCCAGGAGGAAGGGAGAGGGGCTCAGACTGCCGATACTTACCTTCTGCAGTCCTGACCTACCTCATTATCCAGTGGGAAATTATGCAGACCGTGTCTCCATCGACCGACAGGCTCTGGTGGGCGAGAGACAGATGGGAAGCCCAAACTCGCATCCGTGTTCCTGCCCGGTAGACATGAGGATACAGGGTGGCAGTACACGCCGTACTCATAGTCTCTTTGTATGAATACAGATGTGACTATTCACTCTGTATCCCTCCGGAAACCTGTAAAGGAACGACGCACACTGAGGTAGATAAGGGTCTAATGAAAGACCCGTGTCCACCTCCTACTGACACTAAGCTAAACTGATTAATCGAGCGCCAGTCAGTGGGGTGTATACTGCGGAGGAGGATCTAACTTTATTTGCATAGTGTCAGCAGCATACACCCATGGTTCCTGTGTCCCCCAATGAAGCGATAGAGAAAACAGCATTTTGAATAATGTGCAGCACTCTGTTCTGATCCCCAACGCATATACATTATATGGAGAAAAGTATAGGACCATATGTCTTAACCACTGAATTCCGTTTTCAACATCAGCACAAACACTGCTCCTCCAACGGGAGCTTCTTGGCCGAGCAGCTGCATGCAGCTGTACATCACCAAGCACAATGCAGAGCATCAGATGGAGTGGTGTCGGATGGAGTGGTGTAAAGATGCTACCACTGGAGTCGAGGAGACGTGTTCTGTGCATTGACTGTTCACACTTCTCTATTTGGCATCTGGTAGATGAGCCTGGTTTTGGTGAATGTCAGGAGGACGTTACCCCCTGATTGCATTGTGCCCGCAGTACAGATGGTGGAGGAGGATAATGCTATGGGCTGTAATCAGGGGGTTGGTCAGAAAAGCTTCTGGATGGGGGGGGGGGCACATACTTTTCTCCATATAGTGTACCTGTGAAAATCTGAACAACTTTTTGCCACCACTAGAGGGCAGTCTGTATACATTTGTCGCAGCCATAGATGGATCATCCCCTTGCGATCTAAACAGACAGGAGAGGTGAGGTAGTTACTGTTGTGTAATGATAGTGTGTCCTCAACACATCACCTAAGAAGAACTTACTGAAGGTACTGAGCACAGCCGATGGGTGTTGCAGAGTGGAGAGCTTTTACAGGACCACATATCAGATGCTTCTGTAAAATGAGCAACAATAACATCAGATCTATAATACACAGGGGCCACCGAAACCTGATGCCTGTTATTGAGTTTGTACTAATTTGCAGATGCAGAGCTGCAGTGTAAAGCATGACGGATGGACAGTGCAGTCTGACACAGGGTTATTTGAAACAGCCTGAGGACAATAGTAGACACTGCAGCTGTGCAAAGAGCAATGACCATCATTGTGACTGCGAGACCCCCTCCTAGTGCACGCTATCCCTCTTTATGGGCATTCCCTGTATACCAGGTCCTGGTAATGTGCAGTAACATTTGTACAAATCCTTACAATACACATTAGCTGATCTGCTCTACTACAGTATTATACAGGGCCGGACCCGACTCAGGAAACTGAGCCCCCCCGTAATCTCAGAGCAGGATCAGGAGCTGTAACTGCAGGAAGTGTCTCATCCCGCAGCTCAAATTAACCCCGTGCCTCCAGAATAGACATTTCTATATAGTCAGAACACACAAATACTGCTCACGTCTCTAGTGCATTGCAAACTGTGGCTGAACTACAACTCCCAGCACAACAGCAAGTTTCATTTTTTTCTGTATTTCATCTGGATGGAAAACAAATTACAAAAGGGACACTTAGGTAGTGCAGAATATAAAACACGACACAACAGCCCTCCGGGTGACCAGATGAACGCCACCTTGATAATCTAGACTCTCTTTAATACTTTCAGACGAAACCTTGTGAGAATCGGGCATCAACATATCACACATAGCAAAATCTTGGATAAAGTTGTGCTGGCACTTATGGGGGCATTGTACCCAGCACTCAAACTGTGGCTGGATATATGGGGCCTCTTGAGGTGCAAGTGAAAAACCTGCTGCAACATCCATGTTGTGCATCTTTAGAGGGAAATAATGTTTGATTTGTGAGTACCTGAGTGACATCTCCATTGCCGGGGACAATCAACCTCCAGAGAAGGTCCAGTTTCTGCTGATGGAACTCCTCCTCGCAGCTGACTACGTGTAACACCATAACAGGGGACGTCTGTTAAAAATGTGAAAAAAAATCTTAATTATGAGAATATTCAGAATGGTAAAAACAGGGCATCTAGAGGAAGCTTGTATCATTACTTACCATTGCCTCCTGGACTGATCTCTGCAGCCTTGCCACATGCTGTAGATCATCTTCATGCACTACATAAGGAAAATATTGTGTGAGGGGGTTTGACAGTGAGACATACTGGATTGTAAGAGATTATATATGTGTGTGCGTATATTATATATATTTATTACACACATAATGGTGCTTATTACGTTGATGGTTGTGGTTGCAGTACTCTATACGACCAGCAGATGTCACAGCGGCATAAAGTTCAATATGGACTGAACTAAATAGGGAGACAGCTACTGGTAGTGCCCGGTACTGCAATCACAGCTAAAAAAAAAACCAAAACATTATTGTTCTATTAGGTGATAAAGCAATATAGAGCACATTTTAATAAAGTGATGAAGTCCCGCTTATGAATCTCTAATGTGATTCTGGTTTACCAATAAAGAAGTCTAGATTCGGGTCATATCCTTGCAGGCATACGTTGTGCTTATCTGCAAAGGTTTTGAGTTGCACACTGAGTACACCAGGTGTAGAGTCCACAGGTCTACTATCTTGGATATAGTCTCTTAAGAAGTCCTTAAAACTTGAAACAGTGTCTTCCAGAGATGCTGCATCGTCTGGACAAGGCCAGGAGATCCCCAGTTGTCTCAGGAATTCATCCACCTCCTTACAGAGCCTGGCGGGGACCAGGGATACTTGTTTTCTAAAGAAGCAAAAATAAATAAATAAAAATGCAGGTTATGAGCTCCTGCAGGTGGAAAACCAGTGCTGACTTTAGCTCTAGATGTGAATGGAGTATAACTGACCCCTTTAAGGTGAGGACCTTAGCCAGGTGATCGGCTACTAGAACAGCTCTC
The DNA here is from genome assembly GCF_039654945.1 of Dendrobates tinctorius. Lineage (NCBI taxonomy): Eukaryota > Metazoa > Chordata > Amphibia > Anura > Dendrobatidae > Dendrobates > Dendrobates tinctorius. The sequence continues at coordinate 7,615,003 of NW_027361709.1, forward strand.
AGGTGGCTCAGTCGCAGTGTGTCCAGGCTCCTACAGCCGTGCAGCGGAGCGCAGTTCAGGATGACAATGTCCTGTCCATCATCTACAGAGGGAAGAGGTTTCAGATATGGAGAGAAGTCTTGGAGAACGCGACGGAAAACTGCAGGTCTGTCCAACTGAACGATGAGCCCGGCCTCAGACTGCAGACAAGTCTTCACCGGTGGGAGACCCGGGGCGGCCAGAGATGTCAGCGTCTGTACAAGATCCGCAGGCACCTGGAAAATCCAAGAAACTAAGTAACGGACAAGTCTCATTACAAGGACTGCCACTACAAGCGCAGATACACAGCACTGCATGCCATGGGCTTATATACACACACGATAGGCTTAGATACACTGGAGCAGCATTATATAGGATAGGCTTAGATACAATGGCACAGCTGTATCCTAGGATAGGCTTAGATACATTAGTGCTGCGGTATGATATAGGATAGGCTTAGATACACTGGTGCAGCAGTATCACAAAGGATTAGATACACTGTTGAAGCAGTATCAGGTTAGGCTTAGATACACTGGTGCGGCGGTATCATAGGATAATCTTAGATACACTGGTGCAGCGGTATCATAGGATAATCTTAGATACACTGGCACAGCAGTATCATATGATAAGCTTAGATACGCTGGTGCAGCGGTATATATAAGCTTAGATACACTGGTGCAGCGGTGTCATAGGATAAGCTTAGATACACTGGCACAGCGGTGTCATATGATAGGATTAGATACACTGGCACAGCGGTGTCATATGATAGGATTAGATACACTGGCACAGTGGCATCATATAAGATAGGCTTAGATACACTGGCACAGCGGTATCATATAGGATAGGATTAGATACACTGGTGCAGCGGTATCATAGGATTAGATACACTGGCGCAGCGGTATCATAGGATAGGATTAGGTACACTGGCGCAGCGGTATCATAGGATAGGATTAGATACATTGGCGCAGCAGTATCATAGGATAGGATTAGATACACTGGCGCAGCGGTATCATAGGATAGGATTAGATACACTGGAGCAGCGGTATCATAGGATAGGATTAGATACACTGGCGCAGCGGTATCATAGGATAGGATTAGATACATTGGCGCAGCGGTATCATAGGATAGGATTAGATACACTGGCGCAGCGGTATCATAGGATAGGATTAGATACACTGGCGCAGCGTTATCATAGGATAGGATTAGATACACTGGCGCAGCGTTATCATAGGATAGGATTAGATACACTGGCGCAGCGGTATCACATAGGATTAGATACACTGGCGCAGCGGTATCACATAGGATAGGATTAGATACACTAGCGCAGCGGTATCACTTATGCTGGGTTTAGATGTAAGGTCTCCCTCTCCATGGTGGGATTAGATGCACCGGCAGACTCAGCAGACAACACAACACATTACAATAAGGTGGAGACAGATCTGGTCAGGTTCCTACAATCTCATGAAGTCTTTCCCCTCCACAGAAGTTAGTTTTAAATTCCAAAACGTTTAACGACTTTCAGTGCAAAGTGCAACTCTGATCACACAAACATGGCCTCCTGTGACACTGACATCCATCTGCATTCACCAGCAACTGAACAGCTGATCGCAGCCCTGTGACCCGCGCCCTGCACGCACCTCTCCATCCGGGAAGCTTTTCTTCAGCGCTCCCCTGGGTACTAAGAAGTCTCTGCTCCTCAGGTTCTTCTGGCTGCTTTCTTTGAACCATACAGTGGGGGGCGCACAGGAGCCCAGCAGCGCGTGTCCCAGGATCCGCAGGGCCTCCGATACCCACACTGCTCCGGAACCGCAGGGCTCAGCCTCCATGGCGGAATGAAAGACAGCGGAACCTTTCTTGTCTTAGCAATTTGTAAGACGGAACAAAATATCTGTAGAACCAAAGGCCTGTGGCAGGATGTGACGTCAGTAGATAGGCTGCTGTTTAAGAAGCCATTTTGGTTGTGGCATTTTTTTTTTACTATCAAATCTGTTGTAGACATTTGGACTCCACAGTGCGCATGTCAGCCAGAGATGGTGCAGAAAGAATACAACAACAACAACAAGCCCATGTGGCATACAGGTAGGACTAGAGTAACTTTCTATTACCTGTATGCCTATATTGATAGGTCATATACCTCCCAGGGGGTGACTGGTTCCCTTTAAGAATAAAGGGGACTCAGCTGTTCTGTCAGTTCTCATTTTATTTTCTCTACAGCGCCACCCTTGCCACAGGCTGTGCAGGGAACTGCAGCATGGCCACAGACTAGTGAATAAAGTTAAATTTCATAAAATAAGAACACCAGCGCTTCCCCAACAAAAAAGGTTCTAATCTGTAAAACAAAGCCGCACCGGCTAAAGGCACAATCTGCCTCTGTGCTTGTGATAGTGTAAGAATGCAAAAACTTGTATCGCTTCGCGCATTGGAACCGATATGAATCTAGGTCAAAATTACAAAACTGAACTAGAGATATGTGGCAATAACAATCCTGCTCCACTTTGAAGATGAGATTTATTAGTATGCAGTAAATGTCTTGAATTCAATGGTGGTAGGAGGTGATCACTAGGTCCCATCGCCTCCCCAAAAACTATAATAAGATCAGAAAGTCATATGGACCCCAAAATGGCGATGACAAAAACAGCTCATCCCGGAAAACAATATATCCTGATACAAGTATTGACTAAAAAAAGGAAAAGTTATAGATCTTTGATGGTGAGGTGGAAAAAGCAAACAGAAGAGGAGCCCACTGGGACGCTCACACAAGGGCCACATAGCCCCGGAGCCGGCCCTGCTCTCACCCAAGGATCACATAACCCTGGAGCCGGCCCTGCTCTCAGCCAAGGGCCACATAGCCCTGGAGCCGGACCTGCTCTCACCCAAGGGCCACATATCCCTGGAGCCGGCCCTGCTCTCAGCCAAGGGCCACATATCCCTGGAGCCGGCCCTGCTCTCAGCCAAGGGCCACATATCCCTGGAGCCGGCCCTGCTCTCAGCCAAGGGCCACATATCCCTGGAGCCGGCCCTGCTCTCAGCCAAGGGCCACATATCCCTGGAGCCGGCCCTGCTCTCAGCCAAGGGCCACATATCCCTGGAGCCGGCCCTGCTCTCAGCCAAGGGCCACATATCCCTGGAGCCGGCCCTGCTCTCACCCAAGGGCCACATATCCCTGGAGCCGGCCCTGCTCTCACACAAGGACCACATAACCCTGGAGCCGGCCCTGCTCTCAGCCAAGGGCCACATAACCCTGGAGCCGGCCCTGCTCTCAGCCAAGGGCCACATAACCCTGGAGCCGGCCCTGCTCTCAGCCAAGGGCCACATAACCCTGGAGCCGGCCCTGCTCTCAGCCAAGGGCCACATAACCCTGGAGCCGGCCCTGCTCTCAGCCAAGGGCCACATAACCCTGGAGCCGGCCCTGCTCTCAGCCAAGGGCCACATAACCCTGGAGCCGGCCCTGCTCTCAGCCAAGGGCCACATAACCCTGGAGCCGGCCCTGCTCTCAGCCAAGGGCCACATATCCCTGGAGCCGGCCCTGCTCTCACCCAAGGGCCACATATCCCTGGAGCCGGCCCTGCTCTCACCCAAGGGCCACATAACCCTGGAGCCGGCCCTGCTCTCACACAAGGGCCACATAGCCCCGGAGCCGGACTTGCTCTCAGCCAAGGGCCACATAGCCCCGGAGCCGGCCTTACTCTCAGCCAAGGGCCACATAGCCCCGGAGCCGGCCCTGCTCTCACCCAAGGGCCACATAACCCCGGAGCCGGCCCTGCTCTCACCCAAGGGCCACATAACCCTGGAGCCGGCCCTGCTCTCAGCCAAGCGCCACATAGCCCCGGAGCCGGCCCTGCCCTCACACAAGGGCCACATAGCCCCGGAGCCGGCCCTGCTCTCACACAAGGGCCACATTGCCCTGGAGCCGGCCCTGCTCTCACACAAGGACCACATAGCCCCGGAGCCGGCCCTGCTCTCACACAAGGGCCACATAGCCCCGGAGCCGGCCCTGCTCTCACACAAGGGCCACATTGCCCTGGAGCCGGCCCTGCTCTCACACAAGGACCACATAGCCCCGGAGCCGGCCCTGCTCTCACACAAGGGCCACATAGCCCTGGAGCGGTCTTTGTTTAAGAAGTGGATAATGCATCATGCCTCAAAAATAACTAGGGGCTGAGCAAATCCTCCCCATCCCTCGGATAAACCCCCTACGTTTCATACATAGCGTTTCCAATTCAATATCTCAATAGCACAAGGAGTGGCAATAATAGCGAATTGATTCACTTGGTCGGCCACCTTATTTTCACAATCAGTGGGGTCAAATTTAGTGGGACCCCTCCAATCAGACATTCATGGGGTATACTAATGTAAGCAGCCTTTCTGTATGCTAATGATTTCTTCCAGGCTCTGAGGCGTGCAGTGCCTGGAAGAAATCCCTGCCTCCTGTCTTCATTGTAATACTAACCCTGTCCCATGCATGGCAGTTATGGTGCCAGAATCCCACACCTGCACTCCCTCAAAAATCCATACCTCTTCCTCCCTTTTTTTGGGCTCTTCATTCATTGATCTCTTGTGCAGGCGGCTTCCACTCCATTGACCTCTGGTGTGTGCGCCAATAAGTTCCTCTCCCCACTTCCTCCCTGCATAGTCATCGCATCGTACACATGGTTCCTAGCGATGGCTATAGGTCATATATTTTCGGGGGGGGGGGGACAGATTCCCTTTAAGATCAGGTTTCCCATATTCCACAATTGCTAGTAAAAAAGTTCTCTCTACAGTTTTATGCAATCAGTCATTGCTCTAGACTCTAGAGCAAGTGATTACCAATATTGGAGGGACTTTTACCACCTGCTCACAAATATAGAAAATTCCCCTCCAGTTATATATTCTATTTTTTTTTAATCAAATTTAGCAGTTTAGTTTAGAGAATGTTATGCTGTTTGCTCACACGTTTAATTTCACAGAGATATTTTTTTGAATTGTTGGCACCTACTGTATATTAACGTTTATCAGCGTATATCATCTGCTCACATGTGAGGTTATGTGGGGACAGAATGCAAATACGTCTTCACCTTAGGGCTTGTGCACACAGTTGAGAAGTACGAAGATGTAAAATGTTCATGTGCAGCCAAATAGATCACAAGGAAGTCACAGTCTCTCGTGATTTACATTGCACGGTTTGAGGCAGACCCGCAACCAAAGATCCATCAGATTTACATTATTGCTGACAGATTCGTTATGATCTTATATGTTTCCTGCCACATTCAATAGTTGCAAAGTCGCAGTGCAACATTACAGTCGTCAAGTCTCTTTATAGCTCCTGTCTTAAATGGTAATTCCCAAGTTAGTAATTTATTTATCCCTTATGCATAGATTCGAGGATAACTTACTGTTCACCGGATCTGAATGCAATTAGTGGAAACCTCCATCAATTTTGATAATGGAAACATAAAACCTGGGAACCGGATTGTGCAGAACTCTGTCTTGAATGGAGCAGAGGTTCGCATGCTCAACGGTCTCATCGACCGTGCCATTAACAATGAATGGAGCGGAGATTGGACATGTCTGCCCCATTATAGTGGGAATGCTCAGTTCCAGAACCATACTTTTGGGAATGCAGCAGGATCCCCAGTGATAAGTAAGTTCCCTCCGATCATATGGATAAGAGATAACGTGCTATCTTGGGAATTAAGCCCTGATCACCGATAATAATAATAATCTTTATTTATATAGCGCCAACATATTCCGCAGCGCTTTACAGTTTAACAGTTTCAAAACACAAGTCATAAGTAACAACGTTAACAATACAACAAATAAAGTAAAATAAGACGAAATAAGCCGCCCCTGCTGCTGAGAGCTTACAATCTACAATGAGGTGGGGGAGATACAGAGTACAGGGGTGTATTTACAATGATGTATTTACAATGAAGGTCCAGCCATCTCGAAGGAGTGGGGGATAGAGATAGTGAATGGGCTACACACTACACTTACACATAGAATGACTTTGATTAGTGAACGTGATAGGCTGCTCTGAACAGATGTGTTTTGAGAGAGCGCCTAAAACTATGCAAATTGTGGATAGTCCTAATTTCTTGGGGTAGAGCATTCCAGAGGATTGGCGCAGCGCAGGAGAAGTCTTGGAGTCGGGAGTGGGAGGTGCGGATTAGTGCAGAGGTTAGTCAAAAGTCTTTTTTGCAGACTGCAGCGGTCGGCTAGGCTGCTAGACAGAAATGAGGGAGGAGATGTAGAGGGGGGGCTGCATGGATAATGTTGGCTCCTAATAAAAGACAATGTGTTTAACCTTATTCACATCTGTCAGATCATATTGAATTTGTTTTTACTCTTGGCTGTGAGCAGTGATCTCTCAGCACAGGACTGTGATTTAAGAATACGTTCACACAGAGGTTTTTACACGGGAAACACCAATAAACAAATTTTCCACGGAATCTGCTGCTGAAATCAGTGGCCTGCACTTTCTGCCATGGATTTGCAGATTGATCTACTCTGGGTTGTTTTTTTTAATAACACTGTAGTATTGCTGATGATCTGTTGAGCAGAATAAGGCTAGTTTCACATTAGTGTTTTTTTGCGCAGCGCATCGTGCGCGTACATGCGCATGCGCTATGCGCCCCTATGTTTAACATAGGTGCGCATGGTCTAGCGTTTGTACGCGTTTTTGTGCGCATGCGTTTTTTGCAGTGTGCGCCTATGCGCGCCAGACGCACCCTGTTGCATTTTTTGTGTGCCCAACCTGTGTCAAAAAAACGCATGCGCACAAAAGCGCACGGAATGCACAAAAAAAACACATTACAGTCTATGGCAACGCTGGCGTGTGCATAGACATGCGCACGTCAGCGTTACAAATCGCATGCGTTTTAAGAGGTCACATGGCAAGAAACTGGTTAAAACGCATGCGCATAAAATAAGCAAGCGCATGCAAAACGCTAGATGCGTTTTTTGTATGCGTTTGGACTGCGCACGATGCGCTGCGCAAAAAAACGCTAATGTGAAACTAGCCTAAGCCCTGGGCAAGTAATGGGCCAATGCAACTGGGGCACTTATTCAGCCAAGTGCACACTGCATGTATGGGGTTGTGCTCTGGGGCTCAGCCTGCTCCATACAGCACCGGTGCTGCCTGGGTTGTACAGATGGCACCTGAGTCTAAGTTCTATGCATCAGCGCTAGCTCTCATTGCATCAGTTTAACCCTTTAGATGATGACAGCAGCATTTAAGATGTTGGAGTTCTGATGACATTGACATGGCAGCCATAGGCCAACTGAAGCCCCTATGTCTGACTGTCTGACCCGTCTCCCATAACGTCAATAAAAAGAACTTATTTGGTATCATCGCATGCATAACTGTCCAATCTAATATTTATCCTATACAGTGAAATTCAAAACAGAATTAAAAAAAAAAATCGAAGTGGCAGAATTGCTTTTTTTTGTCAGTTTGACTCCCCAAAAAATGAATGATTGGAGATCAGAAAGTCGTATGGACCCCAAAAGGGTAATGAAAACAAATACAGGTTGTACTGCAAAAAAACAAACCCTAATACAACTCTACTGACCAAAAATAAAAGTGCTATAGTTCTAGGGAAACAAGAGAAAACAAAAAGCAAAAAACACAAATATCCTGAACTAAAAGTAAAAAATATACTGCAAATAATGCATAAAGGTAATAATAATAATAAGGGTATTTAGTAAACATAATTTTGATCAAAATAATGAACAAGCCATCCCGCCACGTCACGGCAACCGTGACGTGGCGGGATGGCTTGTTCATTATTTTGATCAAAATTATGTTTACTAAATACCCTTATTATTATTATTACCTTTATGCATTATTTGCAGTATATTTTTTACTTTTAGTTCAGGATATTTGTGTTTTTTGCTTTTTGTTTTCTCTGGTTAATGGTCATGTGTTAATATGCACTTACATTGTGCATACACATTAACTTACTTTTCTCAGTTCAGATTTGTTTTGTATTCATTTCATTGTGCATTCAGTGCATATATGGGTGTGACCGCCCTCTTTCTGAGCTGGGAAAGCCATCCAGTCTGGCCTAAGCTGTTACAAGTGGTTCAGCCGCTCGACCCTTATTCACATTCACGCCACTTGGCAAGTGAAAAGGTTTTAAATACTAGAGTAGGGACTGAGTAGGAAAAATTAAAGAGAAGAGAGCCCTGCTGGCACTAACATGTAATAAATATATATATATATATATATATATACAGTGTGTATGTATATATGTGTGTGTGTGTGAGATATATATATATATATATATATATACATACAGTACAGACCAAAAGTTTTGACACACCTCATTCAAAGAGTTTTCTTTATTTTCATGACTATGAAAATTGTAGATTCACTCTGAAGGCATCAATACTATGAATTAACACATGTGGAATTATATCATTAACAAAAAAGTGTGAAACAACTGAAAATATGTCTTATATTCTAGATTCTTCAAAGTAGCCACCTTTTACTTTGATTGCTGCTTTGCACACTCTTGGCATTCTCTTGATGAGCTTCAAGAGGTAGTCACCGGAAATGGTCTTCCAACAGTCTTGAAGGAGTTCCCAGAGATGCTTAGCACTTGTTGGCCCTTTTACCTTCACTCTGCGGTCCAGCTCAGCCCTAACCATCTTGATTGAGTTCAGGTCTGGTGACTGTGGAGGCCAGGTCATCTGGCGTAGCACCCCATCACTCTCCTTCTTGGTCAAATAGCCCTTACACAGCAGACCAAAGCACAGATTTCCAATGGTCTAATGTCCATTTCTTGTGTTCCTTAACCAGAACAAGTCTCTTCTGCTTGTGGCCTGTCCTTAGCAGTGGTTTCCTAGCAGCTATTTTACCATGAAGGCCTGCTGCACAAAGTCTCTTCTTAACAGTTGTTGTAGAGATGTGTCTGCTGCTAAAACTCTGTGTGGCATTGACCTGGTCTCTAATCTGAGCTGCTGTTAACCTGCGTTTTCTGAGGCTGGTGACTCTGATGAACTTATCCTCCGCAGCAGAGGTGACTCTTGGTCTTCCTTTCCTGGGGCCGTCCTCATGTGAGCCAGTTTCTTTGTTGCGCTTGATAGTTTTTGCCAATGCACTTGGGGACACTTTCAAAGTTTTCCCAATTTTTCGGGCTGACTAACCTTCATTTGTTAAAGTAATGATGGCCACTCGTTTTTCTTTACTTAGCTGCTTTTTTCTTGCCATAATACAAATTCTAGAATAATTAAGGTTCACCGCACACTCTGGTGGATTATCTTTCAAAAGTAGCTTAAATTTTATTTTGCAAGTAGTAAGGGATCAAATCAGAATAATGCAGTGGAAGCGATAACAAAATAATGTTTCAGCTCCACCGGAGCATTTGTCACAAATCGCTGAAAAATAAAAGAAAAATATCAAGATACATCGCAGGAATTAAACAGACGAAGGATAACACAATGAAAAAATAAAAATAACATCCCAAAATATTAAAGCCATATACCAAACATAAAGATACAAAAAAACAGCAAGATGGCAAGACATAAAAACATCAGTAATGACTGGCAATAGATGGGTAACTCATAGGTATATAAAAAGAACACAGTTACCGTAGGCCTGTTAATACCATCAATGTGTAAAGGTACTGTCACACTAAGCGATATCGCTAGCAATATCGCTATAACTTGTGACGTTATAGCGATATTGCTAGCGACATCGCTGTGTTTGATACTTACCTCTGACCGCTCCCCCGCTGGTTATCGCTGATCGCGCGAGAACGTTCAGGACTGCTTCTCGTCGTCAGCTTCCTGCGGCGCTTCCTGTGCAGAAACGAGCGTTGAGCCGGGCGGGAGGACGCAGGATCGCCTAGTGTGACAGGTAAGTAGCGATCCCCGTCCCCAGCGATGTCGCTGGTGAGATCTGCCTGTGTGGCAGCTCACTAGCGACCACTTAGCGATGTACCAGCGATCCTGACCGCGTCATATCGCTGGTACATCGCTAAGTGTGACAGTACCTTTAGAAAAGAGGAGGGGAGGGAGGATAAGACCTAAGATACCGATATACAATGAATCTCCCTGTGAGGAGTAGGTAAACATGAGGACGCTTGGTAAGTTATGAATGGTATGGCTGGAGAGTGGCGCTAGCCCTCAGGTTGGGGGAGGTCATTACCTTAGGTAGTAAATAGATGCAGCAGTGCTCAGCTGTTGTGCCGGCTGCTGCTGTATGCTCAATGGGAGCTTTTCTAGTGTCGGATGGACACAGCCAGACAGGAAGTCAGTGAGATAAACCGGATGTGACATAGTGCTAATCCTAGATGTGTACTGCGCATGTGTTCCCGATGTTAGGGTCGCTCTGAGCATGGCAACCTATCCATATAATGGCAGAAGCGGCCAGATAGTATGTCTACTAAAGCACTCATATTTAAAAGGGACATAAGGTATCTTATGTCTCATCCTCCCTCCCCTTTTCTAACACATTGATGGTATTAACAATGTCAGCATTCCGTGCAGCCTCTGCTGGGCACTACATGGATTCTTATCCTTTCACCCTGCATCCTTTCTGTTTATGGCATGTGATTAAGGTAACTGTGTTCTTTTTATATACCTATGAGTTACCCATCTATTGCCAGTCATTACTGATGTTTTTATGTCTTGCCATCTTGCTGTTTTTTTGTATCTTTATGTTTGGTATATGGCTTTAATATTTTGGGATGTTATTTTTATTTTTTCATTGTGTTATCCTTTGTCTGTTTAATTCCTGCGATGTATCTTGATATTTTTCTTTTATTTTTCAGCGATTTGTGACAAAGGCTCCGGTGGAGCCGAAACATTATTTTGTTATCGCTTCCACTGCATTATTCTGATTTGATCCCTTACTACTTGCAAAATAAAATTTAAGCTACTTTTGAAAGATAATCCACCAGAGTGTGCGGTGAACCTTAATTATTCTAGAATTTGTATTATGGCAAGAAAAAAGCAGCTAAGTAAAGAAAAACGAGTGGCCATCATTTAACAAATGAAGGTCAGTCAGTCCGAAAAATTGGGAAAACTTTGAAAGTGTCCCCAAGTGCAGTGGCAAAAACTATCAAGCGCTACAAAGAAACTGGCTCACGTGAGGACCGCCCCAGGAAAGGAAGACCAAGAGTCACCTCTGCTGCAGAGGATAAGTTCATCCGAATCACCAGCCTCAGAAATCGCAGGTTAACAGCAGCTCAGGTTAGAGACCAGGTCAACGCCACACAGAGTTCTAGCAGCAGACACATCTCTACAACAACTGTCAAGAGGAGACTTTGTGCAGCAGGCCTTCATGGTAAAATAGCTGCTAGGAAACCACTGCTAAGGACAGGCAACAAGCAGGAGAGACTTGTTTGGGCTAAAGAACACAATGAATGGACATTAGACCAGTGGAAATCTGTGCTTTGGTCTGCTGTGTAAGGGCTATTTGACCGAGAGGGAGAGTGATGGGGTGCTACGCCAGATGACTGGGCCTCCACAATCACCAGTCCTGAACCCAATCGAGATGGTTTGGGGTGAGCTGGACCGCAGAGTGAAGGCAAAAGGGCCAACAAGTGCTAAGCATCTCTGGGAACTACTTCAAGACTGTTGGAAGACCATTTCCGGTGACTACCTCTTGAAGCTCATCAAGAGAATGCCAAGAGTGTGCAAAGCAGTAATCAAAGCAAAAGGTGGCTACTTTGAAGAACCTAGAATATAAGACATATTTTCAGTTATTTCACACTTTTTTGTTAATTATATAATTCCACATGTGGAAATTCATAGTTTTGATGCCTTCTGAGTGAATCTACAGTTTTCATAGTCATGAAAATAAAGAAAACTCTTTGAATGAGGTGTGTCCAAACTTTTGGTCTTTACTGTGTGTGTATGTGTGTATATACTGTGATATATATATTTATTTTTTGTACACGGATATATAGTGGCATTTGGGCGTGAGCAACCCTGGTAGAAACCACTGTCAATGTAAACAGTTAAGCAAGTTGAAGATAATTTCATCTCTAAAAAGGCTCAAGTTAAAGGTGATATATTTGTATTTTAGATTAAAAAATATACGTTTTTACATGTTAAAAATTTCAAAAAGGAAAAAATAGACTTTTTTTCATTCTAAAAATTACAAAAAAGAAAATGGGCTAATGCAAAAGTTTGGGCACCGTTGGATATTTGTATGCTCAGATAATTTTGACCAAGATGTCAGTCATTAATTAGCCTGTTAGGGTTATGGCTTGTTCACCATCATCGTTAGGAAAGGCCAAGTCATGCAAGTTTCCCAGCTTTATAAAAACTCAGCCTCCTCTAACCTTTTGCCAAAAACTGCAGCCGTGGGTCCTTCTACGCCGCTGCCTAGCACTCTGAAAATGGTGGCGGCCGACAAAGCAAGAGAAGGCTATAGCAAGATAACAAAGCGCTTTCCTCAGTTTGAAATATAACTAATAAATGACCGTTAACAGGAACAGAGGCGGTCAAGATAAGTTCCAGAAGACCAAGCAGAATTTCAGTGAGAGCTGCACGTAGGATTGCTAGAGAGGCAAATTAGAAACTCCACCTGACTGCAAAAGACCTTCAGAAACATTTAGCAGACTTTGAAGTTGTGGTACATTGTTCTACTATTCAGAGTCACGGCACAAATATGGCCTTCATATGGAAGAGTCATCAGAAGAAAACCTCTCCTTCATCTTCACCGTAAAAGTCAGCATCAGAAGTATGCAAAAGAACATCTAAACAATCCTGATGCATTTTGGAAACAAGTCCTGTGGAAAAGCGAGGTTAAAATAGAACTCCTTGGCCACAATAATCAAAGGTACATGTGGAGAAAAAAGGGCACAGAATTTCAGGAAAAGAACATCTCGCCAACCATTAAGCATGGGGGTGGATCAATGATGCTTTGAGGTCGTGTTGCAGCCAATGGCACGGGGAAAATTTCACGGGAAGACGGAAGAATTGATTCAATGAAATTTCAACAAATTCTTGATGCAAACATAACACCATCTGCATAAAAGCTGAAGTTGAAAAGAGGAAGAGGATGGCTTCTACAAATGGATAATGAGCCTAAACACCCGGCAAAATCCACAATAGACGACCTCAAAAGGTGCAAACTGAAGGTTTTATAACCCCTGATCTGAAAATCTGACACTTTGAAAAGAAGGTGCTGTTAGATACTCACCATGTAGGGTGCCCATTCTTTTGCATCAGCTTATTTTCCCTTTTAAAACGTACAAGATGAATATATATATATATATATATATATATATATATATATATATACAGTCATATGTTAAAGTTTGGGCACCCTTATTAATGTTAACCTTTTTTCTTTATAACAATTTTGGTTTTTGCAACAGCTATTTCAGTTTCATATATCTAATAACTGATGGACTCAGTTATATTTCTGGATTCAAATGAGGTTTATTGTACTAACAGAAAATGTGCAATCTGCATTTAAACAAAATTTGACCGGTGCAAAAGTATGGGCACCCTTATCATTTTCTTGATTTGAACACTCCTAACTACTTTTTACTGACTTCCTGAAGCACTAAATTGGTTTTGTAACCTCATTGAGCTTTGAACTTCATAGCCAGGTGTATCAAATCATGAGAAAAGGTATTTAAGGTGGCCACTTGCAAGTAGTTCTCCTATTTGATTCTCCTATGAAGAGTGGCATCATGGGCTCCTCAAAACAACTCTGAAATGATCTGAAAACAAAGATTATTCAACATAGCTTTTCAGGGGAAGGATACAAAAAGTTGTCTCAGAGATTTAACCTGTCAGTTTCCACTGTGAGGAACATAGTAAGGAAATGGAAGAACACAGGTACAGTTCTTGTTAAGCCCAGAAGTGGCAGGCCAAGAAAGGCAGAGAAGAAGAATGGTGAGAACAGTCAAGGACAATCCACAGACCACCTCCAAAGACCTGCAGCATCATCTTGCTGCAGATGGTGTCACTGTGCATCGGTCAACAATACAGTGCACTTTGCACAAGGAGAAGCTGTATGGGAGAGTGATGCGAAAGAAGCCGTTTCTGCAAGCACGCCACAAACAGAGTCGCCTGAGGTATGCAAAAGCACATTTGGACAAGCCAGTTACATTTTGGAAGAAGGTCCTGTGGACTGATGAAACAAAGATTGAGTTGTTTGGTCATACAAAAAGGCGTTATGCATGGAGGCTAAAAAACACAGCATTCCAAGAAAAACACTTGCTACCCACAGTAAAATTTGGTGGAGGTTCCATCATGCTTTGGGGCTGTGTGGCCAATGCTGGCACCGGGAATCTTGTTAAAGTTGAGGGTCGCATGGATTCAACTCAGTATCAGCAGATTCTTGACAATAATGTGCAAGAATCAGTGACGAAGTTGAAGTTACGCAGGGGATGGATATTTCAGCAAGACAATGATCCAAAACACCGCTCCAAATCTACTCAGGCATTCATGCAGAGGAACAATTACAATGTTCTGGAATGGCCATCCCAGTCCCCAGACCTGAATATCATTGAACATCTGTGGGATGATTTGAAGCGGGCTGTCCATGCTCGGCGACCATCTAACTTAGCTGGAATTGTTTTGTAAACAGGAATGGTCACAAATACCTTCATCCAGGATCCAGGAACTCATTAATAGCTACAGGAAGCGACTAGAGGCTGTTATTTTTGAAAAAGGAGGATCTACAAAATATTAATGTCACTTTTATGTTAAGGTGCCCATACTTTTGCACCGGTCAAAATTTGTTAAAATGCAGATTGCACATTTTCTGTTAGTACAATAAACCTCATTTGAATCCAGAAATATAACTGAGTCCATCAGTTATTAGATATATGAAACTGAAATAGCTGTTGCAAAAACCAAAATTGTTATAAAGAAAAAAGGCTATCATTAATAAGGGGTGCCCAAACTTTAGCATATGACTGTGTGTGTGTATATATATATATATATATATATATATATATATCTTTAACTTTAGCCCTTCTAGAGATCATTAAATCTTGAACTTGCTTAGCAGTAATTACCAGGGGTGCCCACACTTTTACATGCCACTGTATACGTTCATCGTCACATTTAATTTTCCACCCCCCTGAAGCTATTTACAAAAATGATGGATATATTTTACTATGTAGATTAGAGTCACAACCGAAATTCAGTTCCCATAATTATATTCGTTTGCTCATAGCGCCTGCTGGTTCCTCATGTGATGCAGGTAAGGGGTAAATATGTTTGTTTAACTGGGAGCAAGTGAGAGAAAAGTCAGTTGTCAGAAGTTTCCTCGCCCCTTCATTATCCATGTGTTATTTACCGATCTGTCTTCAGATTATGACTTAACAATAATGAAGCCGAGATCACATGTGTAAAATACCGCACTCATCAGATGCAGCATGTAAAGCAAGGGTGATCTAGGACTCCGCAGTCACACCAAGTGGTAGTGCACTACGCGTTTTTGGAAAAGTATTCCTCTAATTCCCGCCACACCTCTTCTCTGCAGAACTCGATGTAACCAATGAGACCCTATGTTTTTACTCTCTAATTGTTAGACACAATACATAAAGATACAAAATATACACTGGTAATTCGTGTTGATGAGTTCCAGGTATCATCCTCCAGGGGGCGCCACATCATTCCTAACAGAACCAACATTGTGTCCCTTCGTAGCATCAATCCAAAGCCAGCATTCCTGGAAAGATTTGTACCGTGCCTCTTCTATACCCGTGCTGCCATCTTTTCTTTTTAGCTATGATAATGTGATTCTTCCATTTCCTAATTGTCATCACATCAATAAAATAAACTCAGTGTGATATTTTTCATACTATCTTTATTTCCAAAATCTGGTACAAACACAAAAGATGTTCAATAATTCGGCTACATTATGCATTATTTTTTTTTAGCCAAAAATTAAAGCAAAAGAATAGTGCCATCTGCTGGATGAGATTGCGTGAAAAAAAAAAAATCCATCAGAGCCATAATAATGTGCAGGTTGTTGGTTGATGCCTTCCCTGGATGCAGCGCACAGCCAAGAGGTGATCTGAGAATTTATCATCACGCCAGACCAACTTCTGACTGTCTACAGCAACAGGACTCTGAATTTTAGAAACAGATAGATATATCTATACATGAACATGATATACTCACGTGTGAAGCATCGGCAGAAAAAGTAAGATACTCCAGAAGAGATGGTTATTACATTGACCAAAACCAGTCATATAGTACTCATATTCCCGTGCATAGGGTCGGTATTATAGTAGTTATATTCTTGTACATAGGGGCAGTATTATAGTAGTTATATTCTTGTACATAGGGGCAGCATTATAGTAATTATATTCTTGTACATAGGAGCAGTATTATAGTAGATATATTCTTGTACATACAGGGGAGTATTATAGTAGTTATATTCTTGTACATAGGGGCAGTATTATAGTAGTTATAGTCTTGTACATAGGGACAGTATTATAGTAGTTATATTCTTGTACATGGGGCAGTATTATAGTAGTTTTATTCTTGTACATAGGAGCAGGATAATAGTAGTTATATTCTTGTACATACGAGCAGTATTATAGTAGTTATATTCTTGTACATAGGCAGCATTATTTTAGTAGTTATATTCTTGTACATAGGGGCAGTATTATAGTAGTTATATTCTTGTACATAGGGGGCAGTATTATAGTAGTTATATTCATGTACATAGGGGCAGTATTATAGTAGTTATATTCTTGTACCTAGGGGGCAGTATTATAGTAGTTATATTCTTGTACATAGCAGCAGTATTATAGTAGTTATATTCTTGGACATAGGGGGCAGTATTATAGTAGTTATATTCATGTACATAGGGGCAGTATTATAGTAGTTATATTCTTGTACATAAGGGGCAGTATTATAGTAGTTATATTCTTGTACATAGGGGCAGTATTATAGTAGTTATATTCTTGTACATAGGCAGCATTATTTTAGTAGTTAAATTCTTGTACATAGGAGCAGCATTATAGTAGTTATAGTCTTGTACATAGGGACAGTATTATAGTAGTTATATTCTTGTACATAGGGGCAGTATTATAGTAGTTGTATTCTTGTACATAGGAGCAGGATAATAGTAGTTATATTCTTGGACATAGGAGCAGTATTATAGTAGTTATATTCATGTACATAGGGGCAGTATTATAGTAGTTATATTCTTGTACATAGGGGGCAGTATTATAGTAGTTATATTCTTGTACATAGAAGCAGTATTATAGTAGTTATATTCTTGGACATAGGGGGCAGTATTATAGTAGTTATATTCATGTACATAGGGGCAGTATTATAGTAGTTATATTCTTGTACATAGGGGCAGTATTATAGTAGTTATTATCATGTACATAGGGGGCAGTATTATAGTAGTTATATTCTTGTACATAGGAGCAGTATTATAGTAGTTATATTCTTGTACATAGGGGGCAGTATTATAGTAGTTATATTCTTGTACATAGGAACAGTATTATAGTAGTTATATTCTTGGACATAGGGGGCAGTATTATAGCGGTTATATTCTTGTACATAGGGGGCAGTATTATAGTTGTTATATTCTTGTACATAGGGGAAGTATTATAGTCATATTTTTATACATAGGAGATGGAACTTTACAAATTTGTGAAAAGAAACCAATTATGGAATTAATAAAATAGATTATATCATAAAGGCTGCAGTATATTGCGTAGTTTTCACACTATATTGGACTATGAAATGCTCAAGCCATGGTTTCCGGAGTGGAAGAGAGCGCTTTGGAGCGACACGATATTCCCGATGGCGAGTCTGTACTTGGGCTCAACGGGAGTGATCGTGTCATTCCAGGGCAAGGTCTCTCTTAAGAGGGAGTTGAAGGTCTTCAGGGGGAGGCTGGATCATATCGGTTAAACGCTGGTTCTGTCTTTGTGGTTTATTATATGCTGAGACATAAAGTCCCGTGAGGCCTTCAATTTGAATTCTAGAAAAAGAAAGAAAACAATCATTGTTATGGATATTTTTTCTCTCTTTTCAGCTCGACTCCAACCAAATGCTGCAGTGACATTTTGACGTCTAGTTTACCAGATGAGTGATTGGGACAAATTCTGTCTCGCGTTAGCCATGCTTTAATCTAATGGTCCAGTTGGCACTGCGGTGTGGATATGGGAAGGATGAGGAGGTATGCACAAACCACAAGGGTTTAGTTTGCTTACTGTCTTATTATTCAAATTCTTGCAAAATAAATTGAAATAAAGAACCATTTAATGGACGACCGGTCCGCTCTCCAGGCATTCCTCCTGAAACATTACAAATCGATAACCGTTTTCTATTTCTCATTATCAATGAGGTTTCTCCTTTCACTACTGATACTGTCAGCAATGGTTAGTTGTATTGTTTAAGAACTTACTCGTCTGACAAGGGGAATGGTAATATATAAAGAAGACTTGGCACTCAACTTGGTAAACTGTAGAAAAGTTTTAATGCAGTCCAAAACACAACGTTTCGGTCCCAGAATGGACCTTCATCAAAGTACTGCAATAAACATGTGTCAAGAAGAACCATTATATATATCACATCTCATGAAAGAAATTTCATGGAGAAGCATGAGATCAAATACAAGATAAAATCAACAATTTTGATGCATGCTTTATTGATTAACACAAGCATAAAGTGTAAAAAGTAAGGAGAGAGGTGGATTAGGATAGGGAAAGGACGAGGACGGGAACACCTACCCGACTGCTCAGTATTTATGGTGTCCAGTATGGGGAATGGTAACACTCAGTTGTCAATATTTTTATACATTTCCAGGAGGAATAACAGCGTATTGGTGCAACATCGAGTTCTAAGATAAGATATTTCAGCCTTGTTATTTCTTGGGAAATCCAAGTGACAAACACATGTCAGAAGAGCAGACATTAGGTAAGTATCACCATTGAGACAGAACCTACTGGTCTGCGTGAATAATATTTAATGCCCCATCTTATGGAATATAGACATTATTTCTTACTTGCATACAGATTGCATGGAGACTCTGCAATTGGCACTGCTTTCAAATTCTGAAAGAGGAAGCGAGCATGAATTCCCAAATTAGGAAATGTAAATACAATAAATAATCATTCCTGCCAGCTGTCTAGAAAAGTCCAGAAAAAGGGGGAGACATTCTGGACTCCCATAAAAGTTGGCAAGTGTCCAGGGCGCCCCTCACATGGCGGCGCTCCTTAAACGCTTCCCTTGTTTTGTCACTTGGCTGCCAAATAATCAGACTCAGACCTAAGATCTACACTCTACACCAACATTCCAGGTTAATCTAATGGGAAATGAAAGGGGAACCGGTTGCACTTTGGGTCACGCGTTTTTGCAAAACAGTCTATTGGTTGGTGGCTCCATGTCCTTCATTGAGCTCAAGACTCAATGGCTGCCCACACGCCCGTAACCACAATCCTATCTGACCCAACATCTTCCTCTCTAAGTTACACAGAGGCCCATTTACAAACACCGCCTGTTGCAGGGTGAGGTATGGCACTGCCACGTGTATTGTTTTGGGGCTTTTTTTGTAACGGCAAATGTGGTTTTATGCAGGAAATCAGTAACTATCTTTAGATTTATCGCACTGCACATGAAAGGAAAAAAAATATTTAATTCAATTATGGCTAAATGAATAAACTAATTATTTGTAGTGACACATTGAAATAAAGATTTGTAACATATTTTATCAGATTGTTGTTTTACTTAATATTAGGTTTGTTTTGGTGTGATTTATGGATGACTATGATGTGCATTATACTTTAAAGGAGGACTATAGGCTGTGCATTGTACTATGGGCTGCATTATGCTCTATGGAGGACTATGGGGAGTACATTCTAGTTTATGGATGGATATGGGCAGTAAATTATACTATATGAAGGATATATGGACTGTGTATTATGCTATTATGCAGATGAATTATGAAAATATGGATTATGGGCTGTGCAATATATTATTTGGAGGACTGTGATATGCATTATAATACAGTGGCATGTAAAAGTTTGGGCACCCCTGGTCAAAATTACTGTCACTTTGAATAGTTAAGCAAGTTGAAGATTAAGTTATCTCTAAAAGGGTTAAAGTTAAAGATGACACATTTTCTTTGTATTTTAGTAAACAAATATTTTTTTTTTCATCTCTTACGTGTTACAAATTTTAAAACTTTGGGTACCCTGCATGGTTAGTGCCTAGTACTGCCCCTTTTGCAAGTATCACAGCTTGTAAATGCTTCTTTGTAGCCAGACAAGAGACTTTCAAGTCTTGTCTGAGGGATTTTCATCCATTCTTCCTGTTCTGTGAGGTTCCTGGGTCGTCTTCCATCCTTTGCTATTTTGAGGTCTAACCACAGATTTTCAATGATGTTCAGATCAGGAGACTGTGAGAGCCGTTGTAAAACCTTCAGTTTGCACCTTTTGAGGTCGTCTATTGTGGATTGTGACGTGTGTTTAGGGTCATTGTCTATTTGTAGAAGCCATCCTCTTCCTCTTTTCATCTTCAGCTTTTTACAGATTGTGTTATGTTTGCATCAAGAATTTGTTGAAATTTTATTGAATCCATTCTTCCCTCTACCCTTAAAACTTTCCCCGTGCCATTTGGCTGCAACACAACCCCAAAGCATGATTGATCCACCCCAATGCTTAATGGTTGGAGAGATGGTCTTTTCTTGAAATTCTGTGCCATTTTTTTTCTCCACACATACCTTTTGATTATTGTGGACAGAGTTCTATTTTAACCTCATCAGTCCACAGGATTTGTTTCCAAAATGCAACAGGCTTGTTTAAATGTTCTTTTGCATACTTCTGATGCTAAATTTTATGGTGAGGATGCAAGAGAAATTTTCTTCTGATGACTCTTCCATGAAGGTCATATTTGTGCAGGTGTCTCTGAACAGTAGAACAATGTATCACAACTCCAGAGTCTGCTAAATCTTTCTGAAGGGCTTTTGCCATCAAGTGGGATTCTGATTTGCCTCTATCAATTCTACAAGCAGCTCTCCATGAAACTTTGCTTGGTTTTCCATACCTTATCTTGACCTCTACTGTTCCTGGTAACTGCCATTTGTTAATTCTATTTCAAACTGAGGAAAGGACAAATTGAAAGCTTTGTGGGCCTCCTTCACCTTCATTTTCAGAGTGCTAGGCAGCTTCGTATAAGAACCCACGGCTGCTGCTTTTTGTCACGAGGTTAGAGGAGGCTGGGTTTTTATAAAGCTTGGAAATTTGCATCACCTGGGCTTTCCTAACAATGATGGAAAGTAAGCCTTAATCCTAACAGGCTAATTAAGGTCTGAAACCTTGGTCAAAGTTATCTTAGTATACAAATCTCCAATGGTGGCCATGCTTTTTTGCATTGGCCCATTTTCCATTTTGTAACTTTTAGAATTAAAAAAATTACAATTTTTTTCCCCTAAAATTCTGAGGAAATGTGTTATCTTTAACTTTGGCCCTTTTAGAGATCATTTCATCTTCAACTTGCTTAACTGTTCAAAATAACAGTAATTTACATGCCACCGTAAATGGAGGACTATGGGACGTGCACTATACTTCTGCTATGGGGCCCCATGATCTTTATGTACGTCCCTGGTGAGTATAATGGTTTAAGCTTTTTTTTTCTATATGCTAAAGGGAACCTGTCAGCAGTTTTGGTTGATATAAGATACTGCGACTGCCTTTCAGGGCTGATATACAGCATTCTATAGTGCTGTAGATGAGCCCCCGATCCGACCTGAAAGATAAGAAAAATAGGTTTTATTATACTCGCCTGCGGGGCGGTCCGGTCCGATGGGTGTCGCAGGTCTGGGTCCGGCGCCTCCCATATTCTTGCGATGCCGTCTTTCTGTTGCTTCATGGCTCCCTGGCATCGCGCTCCTGCGCAGGTGTACTCTTCTGCCCTGTTGAGGGCAGAGCAAAGTCCTGCAGTGCACAGGCGCCGGGAAAGGTCAGAGAGGCCCAGCGCCTGCGCACTGCAGGAATTTGCTCTGGGCA
The DNA here is from genome assembly GCF_039654945.1 of Dendrobates tinctorius. Lineage (NCBI taxonomy): Eukaryota > Metazoa > Chordata > Amphibia > Anura > Dendrobatidae > Dendrobates > Dendrobates tinctorius. The sequence goes on from NW_027361709.1 coordinate 7,636,962, forward strand.
GATAAGTGCGCCTGCACAGAAAAGTGATGCCGGGGAGTGATGAAGCAAGCAGGAAGGTGGCATCACAAGAAGATGGGAGGCGCCGGACCCGGACCTGCGACACCCATCGGACCGGCCCGCAGGTGTGTATAATAAAACTTATTTTTCTTATCTTCCAGGTTGGATCGGGGGCTTATCTACAGCATTCTAGAATGCTGTATATCAGCCCTGAAAGGCGGTGGCCACATCTTATATCGGCCAGAACAGGTGACAGGTTACCTTTAAAGAACGAGGACATATACCAGGATGAGGGACCTATATACAAGGATGGAGGATATAGAAATATTTCACGATGGGAGCACTGGTTATAGCTAATAGAGAGTGTTACACAGTACAGAGCCTCATGTATAAATACGCTATACAAGCTCTTAAAGAGGACTGGCAATATCATAGGCCACCCAGACTGTCCCCTTGCTTTCCAAGCCTTCTTGAGTTCTTAGTTTTACATTGTTAATATATATTGTCTTTTTTAGCTTGCAGAGATTACTGTTACTGACAGCGCTGTATTAATACTCTCCTAGAATCTGATTAAAAATCTGTCAACTATTCCCCCAACTATCGCATAATACCATTTATAGCACTATTATGGGTAAGAATAGTCTTTGGGACTTGCATCCTGTGTACCCACTATTGTTCTGTACCTTCCTCTTGCAGACGTTCCGCTGACAGTCCTTTTCGCCGTCTCTGTGCAGAACTCTTTCCGTTCTTCGTCCTTACACAGTGATGAGGGCTCTTCTGTGCCACATTCTTAGTTGATCATTAAAACATAAGAGCTAGAGAAGTTATTTCACAAGACTGAAATCGTGCCTCGTCCGCTCGCTGGAAGACTTTTTGGAAAACTACAGATTTGATGAACTTGCAAGAGATCAGCTAACGGATCCCAACTGCAGCTGAACCGGTCACAACAGCTGCTTTTGGGATTCCGTTGTTCAATCTCTCACTTCTATTAGTGAATTGAATTACAAGAGAAAGTCCAAAGGGTCCTGCAAAATAGAGCAGAAAGATCAGTCAACAGGGCTCCAATATAATATCATGTACCGATTACAGTATCTACAGCTGCACCTAGGAACATGGTCAATATATCTATTACATGTATTTTCCAAAATTATAAAAACATGGCTACTTCTAAAAACAACACCACAGTTGATTATTAGGTTTCTCCATTATTAAAGCTCAATTTTCTTTTGATAAATTATAGTCGTTATATTCTTGTACATAGGAGCAGTATTATAGTAGTTATATTCTTGTACATAGGGGCAGTATTATAGTAGTTATATTCTTGTACATAGAGCCAGTATTATAGTAGTTATATTTTTGTACATAGAGGCAGTATTATAGTAGTTATATTCTTATACATAGGGGGCAGTATTATAGTAGTTATATTCTTGTACATAGAGGCAGTATTATAGTAGTTATATTCTTGTACATAGGGGCAGTATTATAGTAGTTATATTCTTGTACATAGAGGCAGTATTATAATAGTTATATTCTTGTACATAAGGGCAGTATTATAGTAGTTATATTCTTGTATATAGGGGCAGTATTATAGTAGTTATAGTCTTGTACATAGGAGCAGTATTATAGTAGTTATATTCTTGTACATAGGAGCAGTATTATAGTAGTTATAGTCTTGTACATAGGAGCAGTATTATAGTAGTTATATTCTTGTACATAGGAGCAGTATTATAGTAGTTATATTCTTGTACATAGGGGGCAGTATTATAGTAGTTATATTCTTGTACATAGGAGCAGTATTATAGTAGTTATATTCTTGTATATAGGGGCAGTATTATAGTAGTTATAGTCTTGTACATAGGAGCAGTATTATAGTAGTTATACTCTTGTACATAGGAGCAGTATTATAGTAGTTATAGTCTTGTACTTAGGAGCAGTATTATAGTAGTTATATTCTTGTATATAGGGGCTGTATTATAGTAGTTATAGTCTTGTACATAGGGGCAGTATTATAGTAGTTATATTCTTGTATATAGGGGCAGTATTATAGTAGTTATAGTCTTGTACATAGGAGCAGTATTATAGTAGTTATACTCTTGTACATAGGAGCAGTATTATAGTAGTTATAGTCTTGTACATAGGAGCAGTATTATAGTAGTTATATTCTTGTATATAGGGGCAGTATTATAGTAGTTATATTCTTGTACATAGGGGGCAGTATTATAGTAGTTATATTCTTGTACATAGGAGCAGCAATGATCTAATTAGTTGCTATAGACAACAGCTTCTCTTTGTAAAAGAAATGGCAGGAAAACTTCTCAGACCATAAGTGATAATTGTACACGGCCCTCCTGCTAATTGCCTCTCAGAGGCGGCATCTGTTCATGGTGGCGCTAAGGCCATTAGGGAACAATAGGGTTAATATTGGAGGTTGAGCGACCTCCATACTCTTCTTGGATCCTTATTTGTAAGAGCTTCTAATGGGTTCAGTGAAGTGGTTAATAATGCAGAACAAAACCGTCATAAAAGGGGGAAATCGGACACCATCAACTGGTATAATGAGCGAGGTAAAGTGCCCGTCCCGCGTTCTCAGCTTTGTTTCTCACCTGTGGGGTGAAATTACATACAACAGGACATAGCCGGTCCCCCTAAAAAGCTCAGTATTCCTCTTCAGTCCAGTTTATTAAGGATTGTGTCCTGCACTTTCTGAGTGACATCCAGTATGGTCACCATCAAACATCCCTACGTTGGTATTACCAAGTATTACAAATTAGGGCCCTGCCATTGCCCATATATATAATCCTATGGAAACCTAATAAAAATATGGAGAAAACCAAAACTGAGGCAAAAGGGAATGTGTCATCAGAAAATGTTCAGTCCTAACATTAGACTCCTGCTTCCTGTTGGACACACGGATATTTGTCGCATTAGTCAGTAGCATTTGTTTGCATAGAAGCTTTTTCTGAAGCCCCCGTTACACTTAGCGATGCAGTAGCGATCCCGACTATACGACCCGGTCAGGATCGCTGGTGCATCGCTAAGTGGTCGCTAGTGAGCTGCCACACAGGCAGATCTCACCAGCGACATAGCAGCGGTCGGCGGTCGTTACTTTCCTTTCACACGCCGCGATCCTGACGTCCTCCCACCCGCGTCCAAACGTCGCTCGTCGTCGCCAGCAGGAAGCGCCCGACGAGAAATGGACCCGGCCAATCTCGCGCGATCAGCGACAGACAGCGGTGGAGCCAGTCGGAGGTAAGTATCACACATAGCGATAGCAATATCGCTGCTCCGTCACAAAATCGGTGAATCGGTGACGCTTTAGCAATATTGCTAGCGATATCGCTATGTGTAAAACCCCCTTTAGAATGCTTAAATCTTGGCAAAGTTACATTGTGCAGGGAGGGGAGGAGGTGAGCTGTGACCATCACCTGTGAACGGTGATCCTGTGTTATCTGATATGTACTATACATCTATGCTATCTGATTTTTTTTATATTTTATCATCAACAGGAGGAGGAGGAGGTGAGCTGTGACATCACCTATTGTGAATGGTGGATCCTGTGTTATCTACTGTATATAGAGGTGTTATCAGTCATTGTACAGAAGGGGGGAGGAAGAGAGCTGTGACATCACTTATTGTGAATGGCCTGTGATGATAATGAGATTGCTGAAAAGTCATCTGTACAGAACTGAAAGGATGAGTCCAGTATAATCAGTCTACTATATTTCACTAGACCAGTGTGAAATTGGCAAGATTTCCTTTTTCTTTTACATAGAGCTATGGAAAAATTGAAATATAGATGATCAAGAAGTAAGAAAAAATAATTTAAAATAAAAATGTGATTTAAACAAAAAGTTATTTTTTGTTGACACATTTACCTTAATGGGAAAATTTATTGAACTGTTCACAGAGTTACTAGTCTATAACCGCACCGCAGATACTTCATATAGTATAATTATAACAAATTATAACAAAGCACCCATAGTAAAAAGGATTCAAGCAAGTGACATATTCTGTTCTTGGATAAAGTTCACTAAAAATTAATTCTATTCCTGTTATGGACTAGAAGACGTGAGACCCAGCAGTGCAGACATTGCAGTTCTCTGTGCCTGTTGCCACCACTAGAGGGCGCTTGTTGCGCACAATGTTGTATACATGCAGTGAGACCCTCTGACGCTCTTACACCTCACAGATCAGCGGCGTCTGGAGGCCAATTATCTTTTACTCTATTGAAATTAATTCTCCTTTCTACAGAGATTGTTCAGCCAACATTTCCTTTATGGCTTTAAGGAAGGTTACAGCGCCTGTTACAGCTGGGGTTGTCATTGGATGGAGTCCCCCATATACCCGTCACTTGCCGTAAAGATGTAAATGTTAAACCTGGTGTAAATTCTGAATCGGCATAGTTTTTCTTTTGTTCTGGGGGTATGGCCCCCTCTTCCCTGCAAATGAATCTAGTATTATTATCCAAGTGGGCGTAGTCTTATTTGTGGGAGTTTTATTGCGAAATACACCCAGTTGGCCAAAAAAAATAAGACTAGATTTGCTAACAGGAAAGAGAGGGCAAATCTCAGGAAAGGAACAAAATAAAAATATTGCCAGATTCAGGAGAACAGCGGCGTTTACAGCAGGTAAAAAAAATGCACGTATTTCTGGCAAGTGACGAGTCCCCTTTAAATGCCTAAATATTGCTTTGCCTTTGTCTCCATCTAAGCCGGTGAATGATCCCTTTATCTGCTATACCACTTCCCATTGCTGGGTATTAGATCACAGGAGGAACCTGCGTTCAGATATCTGCACATTTCTATATGAGATTGATTTACAGGTGAGATTGTGTATATATGACACGTAGCGCAAAAAGGAGGAACGCCCCAACTTCCTTTTTCCCAGCATACAGTTACTAGTCACTTACCGTATAGACGAGTCTACAGGTATCTGGACACTTCATGTACTATAATAGTGGAAAAGTGGTGAGAGTGGGGGTTGGGTCGCGTGTCCATGTCAGGCCACCACTTCATACGTGGATGTCGTGGGTTATGCATACAAGCTTTGTGGTTTACTTCATTGAGCCTGTATATATGGCAGTATTATTACGTTTAGGTGTAGAGCTGTGTTTTAATCAGTATATGGTAGTATTATCTGGACACTATATGACGGTTTTATGTGATCATCGCACAGGACACAACAAGCTTCATGGCTGTACCACTGTATGGCAGGATAATTACCGCTGTAAGTTCACAGCAGTGTTGTTTAGAAATTATGGTTCATTTTGAGTGCACTGTATGGCGGTATTATTTGGGAAATCTACAGCAGTATAGTGGTATTATATACGGTATATAGAGATATATATATATTTATTTTTTTTTATCCCATCCCAATGAGCTGCTCAATATGTCACTAAGGGACCTTCTCAGTCCTGATCCTGCCCAGTGTAAGGCAGAGGTACGAGTTCTGCGGTTTATCGCTCAGCCACATCACATGGCTGGAGGCTTGTGTTCTGTAGACAACATCCCGGGGTATATGGAGGAGACATGTGAGCAGGACAAGATGGCGTATGTAAACGGCAATGATGAGTACTGCAAATAAACCGAGGTGTTGTCACCCAGTGCCCAGACCACAAATTCACTTCTGTGACAGCCCCTAATGTGTCACCGAATCCCCCGGATTGTTGACCAAAGTCCCTTATCAGTCACGCAGATTCATGTATTCTCTATTAGATATGATAGTCATTAAAAGGCCCATTGAAAAGTCAAGAAGAAGACAACACAACGGCCTCGATGTTCACACTTGGGATCGATGCCTTTTCCAAACCTCTTCACCCCGACAAATTCTTTCAGAATTCTTGAGATGAAAGTTTAACTAAGACGTACTGAAGTGTTCAACCAGAACGTTTCATTAACCCTCCCTGTTCCAACAAATCATTTCATTAAAATTGCTCTGTATTCCTATTGTGATCCTTTTTCCATAGAGGAAATAACAGGATTTGAGAACATTTTGCATTGCAGATATATATCAATATAAATTAGAAAAAATATAGCTGATTTTTTTAAGAAACCGTTCCGCACCTGCCCATGGGTTACATCTGGAGTCCTAAGTGAGATGACTGAGGCTAAGTTGCAGTACCACACACAACCTGTGGCCCGGTGTGTCGCTGTTTTTAGCAATCCTGGACTATCCCTTTAAATTCAACTAAAATCTGGGAGAAAGACTTACTGCCCTGGAATGAATATTGACCAGCTTCCATGACACCTCTGTGTCCTAAGCTCAGTGCCTGTTTAGTCTCAGTTTTGCTGCTCATCATAACAATGGACTTTTGCTGTAGTAAAAAAAAAAAGCAAAACAATTTGATAGTTACAGTGTATAGAAAAATAAAGCAGCACTTTTAAAAAATGAGGTTGCAAAGCCTCCCTGGCACATTCCAAACCATCCAGATAAAAAAAAGCTAAATTGTAGACCGTACACCAAAAGATAGACGGCATGATCCGACCGCTGATTGGTTTGAAAGCAGACCAAACTAAATGATGCTCACTGAGCGATCTCTACTAGATTTATACCGGATCACTGCTCCGTGCACGCAGGCCGCCATTGTTCTCGGCAGTCCGAGTCTCCTGATTACATCAGACGATGCACCACTGAGAATGAGGATATTTTATGCTGCAGAAAAGATCATTTCACCCAATGAGCAAGCGTTTCACTCATTCATTGTGTGATCAGCCGCCTGTTTACACGGGAAGATAATCCGGAAAGAGCGATTTAACAGCACTCATTCACGATTATTTTCAGTGTAAATGCCCCTTATGACTGGTTTTAATTAGTACTGGATCCTACTGGCCCTTTAAATTTGTTCTCCTTGGCTCAGGAGAGGTTTGTATGATAAAATGGTTAAGGTCTCAGCAAAGAAAGGTCGCCTTGTTGTGGCTGGTGGACACATGAATTGGCCAATTTGTGAGCTAAATACATTCATTTTATAAATGTTTTCTATATAGCACTTATATAATGCGAGATAGATATTAGTGATGAGCATGCTCGGGTGCTAAACTGAGTGTCTTCGGTGTGTTTGAAAAATATGTTCGAGTCCCTGCGCCTAACAAACGGGCAATCCATGCATGTGTTGTGTCTGTTGAACAGCCAGGAGACCTGCAGGAGCCGAAGACACTCGGGTAACACCTCGCTCATAACTAATAGATATAAGTTACAGGCATAATACATGGGCTGAGAATCTTTGGAACAATTGCTCCCCATTATTGCTCAGTATAAAGGTGTCCAGAGGTACAATAATAAATCATATTTCATTACTGACAGGTGGAACCTTCTCTAGTGTAAACCACATGGGGGATTTGCTGCCAACAGTAATGGAAAATATATGGAATTAACCATTTTTCAAATGATTATTTGTTCCCAAACCACCAGATCAACAAATGTGCTCAATATGGGAAATTTGTGTTAAAATCTTACAGCTCATCTGTCTATCTATCTATCTCCTATATATAATCCATCTCTCTCTCTCTCTATCTATCTATCTATCTATCTATCTATCTATCTATCTATCTATCTATCTATCTATCTACCTCCTATATATAATCCATCTCTCTATATCTATTATGTACCTATTATCTATCTATCTATCTATTATCTACTTAATATCTATCTCCTATATATAATCCATCTCTCTCTCTCTCTATCTATCTATCTATCTATCTATCTATCTATCTATCTATCTATCTATCTATCTATCTACCTCCTATATATAATCCATCTCTCTATATCTATTATGTACCTATTATCTATCTATCTATTTATTATCTACTTAATATCTATCTCCTATATATTATCTATTATATATAATCTATCTATCTATCTATCTCCTTTATTATTTATATTATCTATCTATGGATGGAGAGTACGCCATTGATAATGGTGTCGTCCTTATTATTGGAGTTCTGCCTCTGGTTTTTGGTTATATTGTATCTGGAAGTTCTCAGCGTTCATTTTGCCGCCACCGCAGGAGTCTGCATTTAGTTTTCCGGACAGATTGATAGTTAGATCTGATACATGGCTACATAGATACATAGGGGAGAGAGGACAGATTTGTAGATTCTGTGGTCGGTATATTGATGATGTGTTTCTTCGATGTGATTTTTCCATTCAGAACAGTTGGTTAATCAGTTCCCTTTTTGCTGTCGGTATTTTCAGTTTCCCTCCTGGTAATACAGGCCTGCCCTCAGCGGTAGTTTTGAGAAGTACCCGGCATGAAGCATTGTTCGCCTGCCACACCCCTGTAACCTGCCTGCTTCCTTCTGCCCGCACATGGCACTGCCAGCCATGATGATTCCTTTTTTAAACTGAATCCTGGGCACCGGATAACTTCAGAGTGAAAACACCTGGGTTTTCGGGAGCGTTCGCTCGTGACAATGCCGTGGGATTGTCCTCGGGTTTCACCTTACATGATCTTCCCACACAAAGCAAAACACCTCTCTGCAATTAACCTGGCTTATGGGGGGAGGAGAGGGGGCCGCAAAGACCCGGCCACCTTCTATAGAGTTCCCACAGGCTGCAGTATCCCACCCATCCATCTGTCTATCCATCCAACCAAAGGTCCTACGGAATAATCACTGCCACATCCTATTCCTGTACCCCAGCGCTGTATAGTAGAGCCTCTCCACAAAGGGTTAATAGTGATGGGTCTGCACCTGCCCTTTACTGCAGCTTTCACTAGTAGATAAGACTCTGTCCCACCTGCTCACCTCCTGCCCCATTGTCTGCACATCTCAGGTGCCACCTTTCTGTGCACAGGGCATTGCAACCCAGGCCTGGCCTGGCACCAACATATGGCATGCTGGAACTTGTGGTTCTATAATCATTGAACAGTTCTAATTATTTTGCATGTAGCACAAGGTGGGCAGTTATTTTGCAGGGTAAAGACTAATCCCCGTCGCACATTTTTGGGGCAGTTTTGCTGCGTTTTTACCCCCATTGACCCCTGATATTGGCATGTAGTACCCTATGTGCAATGTTTGCACGTTGTACACTACAATGGATTCTGACACTAGTTTATGATCCTGGCCTAAAGATGACGAAACACAGCAATCCATTACTAAACTGATCTGCCAATAACGGGCAGGTAAAGTCCGCGTTATTCTGCAGCGATTACAACGCTGCACATGGCCGGGCGTGGAAGGGTTAAATGCATTGTGCAATAAATAAAGGAAAAAAACGATAATCTGTACTCACCCGTCCGGGTCTCCGTCTGATACCTGTTGGGACGCATTGTGCCTATATATTGCCTGTCGCCCACACCCCTCCTCCCACCCCTCCTGCCCTCTACAAATTTATCATCGTCCAATCACGCTCTCGTCTACTTCCCCTTTTACTCTGTGGTGACAAAAAAAAAATCACTTTTTCTTTTAAAGGCAGGAAAGTTGGAATGACTTGTAGAAGTGGGTGAGGACGCTGCACACTGGCGGTATAATGGCGGAATTACAATCCCCGTGCCGGTGTCGCATCAGTGATGCAGTGTACCTCACTGTCCCCAAAGAGAACCCCCCAACTGTCACAGGACTACAACCCCCAGCATGGCCTCACATCAAGAGGGGATCTGTAGTTTTACAACAAAGCACCAACAGTGTGGCCTCTAAGAGTGACCATGAATGATGCTAACAGTGTCCCTATAAGCAGTGCCAGCGAAAAGTGTCTCCGTGCCAATCAGTGTCCCAATAAACAGTGTCAAAAAGAGAGTGCCCCCATAATCGGAGTTGACTAGCGATGTCTCCATAAGCCGTGTGAGGTAGAGTGTGGCCTCGTACACATTGCCAGGCAGAGAATGTCTCCATAAACAGTGCCAGTTAGAGAGTGCCCCATACACAGAACAAGACAGTATCCCCATAAGAAGTGACAGAGTGTCCCAATGAGTGCTGGCTAGAGTGCCTCCATAACAGTGCCACAAAATGTGCCAGCTATAGAGTGTTCCCACTTCTCAGTCCTCCATATAGTATAATACAATCCCATAGTCCTCTATATAGTATAATACAATCCCCATAGTCCTCCATATAGTATAATACACTCCTCATAGCCCTTCATAATATACTACTAATAATAAATTTTATTTCTATAGCTCTGACATATTCCGCAGCACTTTTCATTTCAGAGGGGATTTGTACAAACTATAGACATTACAGCATAACAATGATCACATAGATCATAACAGATACCAAGAGGAATGAGGGCCCTGCTCGCAAGCTTACAGTCTATGAGGAAAGAGGGAGACACGAAAGGTGGGTGGTAACAGTTGCCCTGATTGTATGGACCAGCCATAATGTTAAGTGTGTAACAGTACAGACACAGAGGGCTAATGGATGCATAAAGCATGTGGGAACATGATGCGGGGAACCTGGTTATGGTAAAACTTTTGGCTCTGCCACCCAGGGATAGATTAGGTTAATGTGCTGAGGCGATAGGCCAGTCTGAATAAATGAGTTTTCAGGGCACGCTTAAAATTGTGGGGATTGGGGACTAATTGTTTTGACCTGGGAAGTGCATTCCAAAGAATTGGCACAGCACGTGTAAAGTCTTGGAGACGGGAGTGGGAGGTTCTGATTATTGAGGATGCTAACCTCAGGTCATCAGCAGAACGGAGGGCGCGGGTAGGGTGGTATACTGAAACAAGGGAGGAGATGTAGGGTGGTGCTGAGCCATGGAGGGCTTTGTGGGTGAGGGTAATAAGTTTATACTGAATTCTGGAGTGGATGGGTAGCCAGTGTAATGACTGGCACAAGGTAGAGGCATCGGTGTAACGATTGGTGAGGAATATGATCCTGGCTGCAGCATTCAAGACAGATTGGAGAGGGGAGAGTTTGGTAAGAGGGAGACCGATTAGAAGGGAGTTACAATAGTCGAGACGAGAATGAATAAGAGAAACAGTAAGAAAAGGTCGAATTCTAGAAATGTTTTTGAGGTGCAGATAACAAGAGCGAGCCAGTGATCGAATGTGGGGGGCAAAGGAAAGCTCGGAGTCAAGTATGACCCCAAGACAGCGGGCCTGTTGCTGGGGAGTAATAGTGGAACCACACACAGAAATGGCAATGTCGGGTATAGGTACATTAGTAGAGGGAGGAAACACAAGGAGTTCAGTCTTTGACAGGTTCAGTTTCAGATATAGTGAGGACATGATGTTAGACACAACGTTTAGACAATCGCCGGTGTTTTCTAGAAAGGCTGGCGTGATGTCAGGAGAAGAAGCGTATAATTGGGTGTCATCAGCATAGAGATGGTACTGGAAACCAAATCTACTGATTGTTTGACCAATAGGGGCAGTGTACAAGGAGAAGAGGAGGGGGCCTAGAACGATCCTTGGGGGACCCCAACAGTAAGGGGAAGGTGAGAGGAGGAGGAACCGGCAAAAGATACAGTAAAGGAGCGGTCAGAGAGATAGGAGGAGAACCAGGAGAGAACGGTGTCCTTGAGGCCGATGGAACGGAGCATAGTGAGGAGGAGTGTATGTTAAAATACACTCAGTCCTCCGTACAGTATAATACAGAGCCCCAACTTATGGTGGCAGCAAAAATCAGCCAGAAAATGCCCCTATAAACAGTGCCAGATAGATGGTGTCCTTATATTTAGTGCCAGAGTTGGCATATAAGCAGCTTTGGCTAGAGTGTCTCCATAAACAGTACCAGATAGAAGGTGTCCCCACAATCAGTGGCAGACGGTGAGTGTTCCCATAACAAGTGTTAGCCAGTGTCCAGACCCCGCATGCAGAACCAGTTAGCTGCTGCCCTTTTAACTAGTGCCAGACTGTTGCCCCATAAGCGGTGCCATTTGGAAGGTGCCTCCTAGAACAAAGCAACCGACAGAGAACGTCCATAGTAATGTGAATAGGAGGTTGTGGTCCTGTAGTGGGTCAGACACTGGAGCCCCCTTATACAGGCTGTGTTCACATCTGCACTGGAGATGGGAGCGTCAATCACCGATTCTGTCAGTGTGCTGCACCATTTTGTTCAAAAATTGACAGATGCCCTGATGGAAACTGACGGACCCCGTTAATAACGTGACGAATCCGACACTGACGTAACGTTTGTTGTTCTGCACTTCAGTCAGAACAATAGAATTAAGAAACGCTGACAGGAGCCTGACTGCACGATGGCCGGATGTGCGATAACGCATAACTCTGCGTTGTAGCTGCATACATAAAACGGGGGGGAGATTTATTTATTCTTTTAATCAGGATTATTTCCAAGGCTGTTTCTTATGTTGTTTTATATTAATCGGAGCAATTCAAATGATTTACAAGTGTCACATAACGCCACTTATTAAAGAAAATCTGTGAATCTATATCCCAAAAGTGGAGGAAAGTTTTTGACACAAGGATGACTTACTAGAATTACTTCATTAAAGGATTGCCTCATTATATTCTAGTTATCTATTCTGATCTAATACACTTACAGCATTTACATTAATTTCTCCATAACCGGAGATGATGACGTGAATCGGCCAATCATAACTTGGGAATATTATGTAAGTGAAAGTCACCACCTAGTGGTGGACATTGTCATTACAAGGTGACTCGGATCACACACTTCACAGACTCTCGGCTCTTCCCTCCAACCTCCAGCTATTGCAAAACTACAGCTCCTAAGCATGCTGGGTGTTGTAGTTTTCCATCCCTCTGGTGGAGACTGCTGCTGGAGTGCAATTATTCGTAAGCACCCCTGTATCTGATGAAGGCTATCGCGTCGCAGGCCGCCTGTTGGACTTTAGACCAAAGTGTGGAGCACAGATACCATCAAACTGTCACAGATATTTCCGTTTTGCTATCTTGGCGGTAACTGTGCCAAACGATCACAGCGGAGAATGGGGCTGTAGTAAAGGGACGTGTTGTGCAATAATATATCCAACAACTATCGCACCCCCCAGAAACCTCACACATCTAGACACCCGCACACTCTCTGACTCTATGCTACCACTGTCCTCCATATCTTCACTCCACGACACAGACGCTGCCACTAGTTTCTACAATGACACTCTTGCATCAGCCATCGACTTGGTCGCCCCTATCATGCATAGCAGAGTGCTACGAATCAATAGACAACCCTGGCACAATAACATCACTAAAAAGCTCCGGCAAGTATCCAGGGTTGCAGAGCGGCGTTGGAAGAAAGCTCACTCACGAGACGACTTCACTGGACTCAAAGAAGCAACACTCACATTCAAATCAGCTCTCACCTCTGCTGAACAGGCCTACTTCACAACCCTCATATCTACACTATCCTAAAACCCCAAACAGTTACTGAACACGCTAACCTCCCTCCTCCGCCCACCACTGCCCCCTCCGACTTCCCTCATGTCTGCCAAGGACTTTGCCCACACTTCAAAAATAAGAGCGACCAAACAGTCTTTATTGTTCGACCACCACAATCACTTTGTATGCCAGACCAATGCCCTTAACCCCCTAACGTCCCTCTCCAAAATTAATAAAGGAGAGCTTGCTCATCTTCTCTCCAAATCACATCTCACCACTTGTGCACTTGACCCCATCCCACCTCCTCCCCAGCCTCACCACTACACTAATCCCATCTCTAACCCACCTCTTCAACCTATCACTAACGTCCGGTACCTTCCCTTCTGCTTTCAAACATGCCACAATCACACCTATCCGCAAAAAGCCAACCCTCGACCCGAGCGCTATCTTCCCATATCTTTGCTCCCATTCGCTTCTAAACTCCTTGAGCTGCACGTCCACACTGATCTTTCCTCTCACTTTGCATCTATCTCGCTCTACGACAACCTACAATCTGGTTTCCGTCCCCATCACTCCACTAAGACAGCCCTGACCAAAATTACTAACGACTTACTGGCAAAGCTAACAGACAATACTCTATACTCCTCGTTCTAGACCTGTCCTCTGCTTTCGACACAGTTGACCACTGCCTCCTACTACAGATCCTCTCCCTTTGGCATCAAAGACCTCGCCCTGTCCTGGATCTCCTCATACCTTTCCAACTGCACATTCAGCGTCTCCCACTCCCACACCACCTCCTCATCCCACCCTCTCTCTGTTGGAGTTCCCAAAGGCTCTGTTTAAAGATCCCTACTCTTCTCAATCTATACACTTGACCTGGGGCAATTCATAAAGTCCCATGGATTCCACTACCACCTTTATGCTGATGACACTGAGATCTACCTCTCTGGCCCAGACGTCACCTCTCTGCTGTCCAGAATCCCAGAGTGTCTATTAGCCATATCCTCCTTCTCCTCTCGCTTCCTCAAGCTCAATGTGCCCAAATCTGAACAAATTATTTCTTCCATCTCACATATCTTCTCTACCTGATCTATCTATCACAATAAATGACATCACGCTTTCCCCTGTACCAGAAATATGCTCACTCGGAGTAACCCTTGACTCTGCCCTGTCCTTCAAACCGCACATCCAAGCTCTTGCCATCTCCTGTCGCCTCCAGCTCAAAAATATTTCCAGAATCTGTTCTTTCCTCAACCCTCAATCTATTAAAATGCTTGTGCATGCCCTCATCATCTCCCGCCTCGACTACTGCAACATCCTTTTCTGTGGTCTCCCTGCTAACAATCTTGCCCCTCTCCAGTCCAGCCTTAACTCTGCTTCCCTCACGTAATCTCCGGTCATCCAAAGACCTCCTTCTCTCCTCCACACTTATTCGCTCCTCACCTAATCGCCTCCAAGATTTCTCCCCAATATCCCCCATCCTCTGGAATTATGTGCCCCAACACATCCAGTTATCCGCATTTGGATCCTTCAGACGGAACCTGAAAACCCACCTCTTCAGGAAAGCTTACTGCCTGCAATGACCATGCGGCCACCTCCCCACCACCGGCCCTGCCACCTCAACACTATCGGAGATGCTGCAACCACCCAACCTACTGTCTCCTTCCCCACCATCCTGTAGAATGTAAGCCCGCAATGGCAGGGTCCTCTCTCCTCTGTACCAGTCTGTCATTGTTAGTTTGTGTACTGTAAGTGATATTTGTATTTTGATGTAGTCCCTTCTCATGTACAGCACCATGGAATCAATGGCGCTATATAAATACATAATAATAATATAGTAACCACTTATAGGGGCTGTAATGGCCGCCATATTGGTCGTCTCCCGACTTTCCTAAAACCCAAACTATCCTATTAACTTGCAAGTTTGTGAGATTTTCCCAGACACCTCCACTCCTGAGCACCTGTCTCATAGTCTTTGTGACTATTTAATTACCTCCAAGGCGATGAATAATAATCAGGAGGTGGAGGTGAGCGGGCGCAGGCTACAATTACACCCGCACTCGTCTATAGAAGAAAACAACAGCAGCCTGTGCAGGATGGTGGTGGCCACTCTGGGAGAGAAGATGTCCCCAAGCAGGTGACATGTCTGATTTTTGGTGTATTGTTCGGGGTGGGCGGATACATCACAGATGTTCCCTGTAACCGACACTCTCATTATGCTCATTCCCAGGAAAACAAAGCAGGATTTTCTTAACTACTTCCTTGCCATATCTGGCTCTTATGGTACTGATGGTTAGCCCCTTTAATGAGGACCTGTCGCTTCCTATAAATGTTATTTTTTATCCTGGTGTAAACGCCACTGTTCTCCTGAGTCCGGCGCTGTTTTCCATTTTTTTCTGCGCCTCTCCATTCCTGAGATATGGCCTGTTTTTCCTTGTATATAAATTTTGTCTTGTTGACCAAGTGGGTGTGGGCCCCTAGAACTCGCCCACAGAGAAATTTTGATGGACACCCTCTTGGCTAAAAAGACTAGATTTATATAAAAAAAGAAAGGGGCCATATCTCAGGAATAGAGAATCACAGGAGCAAAAGAAAAACACCGCCGGACTTAGGAGAACAGCGGCATTTACACCAAGGAAAAATTAGATATTTATGACAAGTGAAATTCACTCTAAAATCATAAATTCATGGTAAATATTCATCCTCTAAAGACTGTGTCCAGCCATTTTTAAGTTCTATTTCCTTGTTGGAGACCTGGATGACAACTAATACGGCCACCATTAGCTGTATGTAGAAGAAGGAGGCCATGTTTTTTTTTAATCTTCAGTATGTGTGTGACTCTACATCCATTTGTTTGTGGAGCCGTGTTGTTGTTGTTGTAGGTTATATCCTATATTTGTTTATATTTTACCCTTGGAATCAGGGAATTATAGGATGACCACCGGATTACTAGTGATTGCCACTAAACCGGGAATCAAAGATGGTGAAATCTGCAGAGTAGGTCACTAAACCGTGATCTGAGATGATCACTGGACTTAAATATGTCACAAGAGACAACCATAGATCATCACTAGATCACCCGGGATGGCAAATCAACCACTATGAATGCTTAGTCTTTGGTTTGGTAAGATCAAAACTTTTTACCATTTGTTCTCCAGAGATCTTCAAGGACATAATGATCAGTAAATCAGTAGGTCATCAGGGTGATTCTGGAAACGCGTTGGTCGTATGGATTTCTTATCAATTTGCTTTACCTACTTTAAACATTTTGTAATAAAACATTGAAGAAATTTTAATATAAATTTGTTGAGCGAGACCTTTTTTCTTTGGATTTACAAGAAGCTCCAGGACAGTATCTATGGTGAGCTGGATATTTTTCACCTTCACAAATCCCATCTCCTGATATGGCCAAGGACCATCAGTGTTGATCACCAAACCAGGAGTGATCACCAGGAATGACCACTGGATCTTTAGGGATTGTGAATAAACAGAAATGATAATCACTGGCCTTTCAATAAATTAATGGACTTGAAGATCTCGCGTCATGGCACTGTCCTTCTGGGAAGATCACCCAACTAGCTGATCACCGGTAGTGGCCACTAGATCTCTAGGGGTGGTGAATAAAACATCAGTTTAAATTATTTTTAATGAATCACTGGGTCATCACGGATGATCTTGTAAGATGGACTGATATATCTAAAGGGAATTTGTAGTTATATTCCGTGCTGCCGCTGAGACAAATTCCAGGCGAATGCTGTGCAATTGCAGTGGTTTTATTCAACGCGTTTCAGGGGTCTCATGCCCCCTTCATCAGGAAATACCACACCTGGACTGGCAGGGATGTCCACCAAAACTGGATCAACCATGATGGCAACTTTATCACAATGGAAAATAAACTATGAAGGGGTTGTAGCAGTGGATCTCCGGGCACTTTAACCTGCGCCAATGGGCAACACATATCAAAATGTCTCTCGAAGTAGCGTAATGGGGCACAATTGTCTCTTTATTATGGCACCACCCAGTTTCACATTCATCGAACGCTGTAATATATTGGGGTTCGTACTGTAGGATCCAAACATTTGGCCAAAACTGAGATCCTGTTTCGTTATACATTTACTCTTGCTATAAAAGTCATAAAATGACGACTTGCTGATCCACCACATACTTAATTACAATGATAATGATAACATGGATTTTGTCAGTGCCGCTCCATCTGCCCCGTAATCATCGCTTCACCAGCGTCTACCCTGTCAGCAGGAATGAAGATTGATGATCCTGTGGTCATGGCATGGGCAACTCCTCTTGACAAATGAGATGATAATATCGTAGAACCCAAGATGTCAAAGACTTAGGTACTTTCCACATCTTAACGGTCCCATTCCTTATATAGTGGGAAACCAATCCGGTGTGTGGAACAATTATGGTTGCGGCCAGGCGTGGAGAGATCCCGACACCTGGCAGACACCTGTCCTCTTGCCGCTGGTGCCACAACTGCCCTCAACTTCATCAACCCAGATCTTAGAAGGCCATATTTATTAACCCTTTCACACCAACTTGTTTAAAATGTCCCTTGCTATTTTCACACCTTTCTTTCCTAATTCTGATGTTCTGTACCATAGAAGCGTCAGATCCCTGGCATGCCAGACTCCATCAGCAACAGACGGACCTCACTGACTACAATGTCATGGTGTCCTCACAAAATACTACGGCATGTTGCGCTATTTTGTCTGGGATCCATGACAAAGACTCAATCACAGAGACCTCAGTAATTAAATAATACAATTCTGACTATCGGCAGCTTCCTCCCGTTGGGACATTAGGCCTTGTTCTCACGATGAGTTTTTATTCCTGCGATTTTTGAAGAAGGCAGTAAGATTGTGCTGAGTTTATTGCAGTTTTGGAAAATTGTGGCCCAAAAAAACCCCCAAACGCATTGGAAAAGCATTGTGTGAGCATGGACTAAGGGTGTGTGCACACGCAGCGGATTCTGCTGCGGTTCCGCAGCGGATTTGGCCGCTGCGGGTCCGCAGCAGTTTTTGCTGCGGTGTACAGTACCATTATTCCCTATGGGGATAAAAAACCCGCAGTGCAGACGGTGCGGATTTTTCCGCGGTTTTGAAACCGCAGAAAGAATTGACATGTCACTTTCTGCGGATTCCGCTGCGGTTTACCATCTCCTCCATTGAGGAGATGAAAATCCGCAGGTAAAACCGCAGGTCTTTTGATCTGCAGATTTACCTGCAGATTTTACAAAATCTGCGCGGCCAAATCCGCACCCCAATCCGCAGCGTGTGCACGTACCCTTATACAGGCGAACAACAGCGGAAACCCCCCAAAAGTAATGGTAATAACAGCTTGATTGACCCTCCTGTGATCCTCACCATCCACCTATGGAAGTGTGGACTCGCTATATGGAGATGGCTCACAGCCGGCCCCCGAGAATAACTACTGCGATTTAATATAATATAGCTTTGATCACAACCGTTTAACCTCTTAGAGGCTGCTATAAATTGAGACCGAGGCATAAGAGGTTATGAACGCGGGAGGGAAGGGGGGGGGATAGATTCAGATGCCCATTGCCCCCTGCCGACTGTGAAGTAATGATAGGATGCAGATGGGTTATCCTGGTAGCTGGGGGGCCACTGAAGACCCCCATATCTGCGGCTGAGCCTCTTGGATCGTCAGTTTACCAATACTTACATGTACAGTATTAAATAAGTGATCAAAGCCTGGTTCACCTCTCGTAAAAGCACTGATTACATGTAAAAACCATTAATAAAATTAGTAAAAAGTATATCATAAATATAAAAGTTTAAATCACCGCCCCTTTCCCCAATTGTAAATACTGAGAAAAAACAAAACAGAATTATTTCTGCGTAAGTCTTTGCCTGAACTAATAAAATATTATTAGTTTTATTGTATTTATCCCATATGGTGAGCATCAAACCAAAGAAATAAACTGTAATGGCAGAAACACTGGAGCAATGATATAAAAGGCGACCAAAAACAGTATGGACCCCACAACGGTGCCAATAAAAACCTAAAGCTGGCATCACACAAAATAACTCTTGATATAATTCAAAGATTTATTTCTGGTTCTTGGACTATGGCAGCTACAGACATATTTGCCAATCTTTTTTATTTTTATATAAAAAAGTAAAACAAACATAAATTTTGCTATTGCCATAAATGTACTAACTCATAGAAGAAAGTGACCAACTCATTTTACCAAAAACTGAATACCGTAAAAGCAAAATCCCAACCTACGGGTTTTTATTTTCCAATTTTCAGTAAATTATTATTTGATAAAATTAATGGTGTCATTTGAAACTACAGTTCGTCCTGGAAAAAAAAAACATATAGAGCCTTGGGATGTGGGAAAAATAAAATGTTATGGCTCTTGGAAGAAGTAAGGGAATAAAAGCACAAAAAAGAACAAAAGCAAAAAAAAGGCAAGGTAATGAAGGGGTTGAATGATGCAATTCTGACTGTCTGAAGCCTCCACTAGGGGGCGCCCCCGCCATGTAGTTTATACCCACTACCAGACATGAAAAAAACAACACAAAGGAATAGCTCAATATAAGTGTGCAAACTCGTATTTTACAAACAAAATGCGATGCTCCAAATTAAACTACTAACCAAAAACATCCAAACATGTATAAATGTGATATTGTCTAGGTAAGGAAAATGATGGTAGAACATACGGCGATAGTTCCGTTTCTCACCACAGGGTGGCAGCAATGAACCCGGACGTCTTCAGCACAGCCTGTTCCGCTTCTCACCACAGCGTGGCAGCAGTGAGCGCTGGGACACCTTCAGCACAGCCTGTTATACTTGTAGCCACACGGTGGCAGCAGTGAGCGACAGGGACACCTTCAGCACAGCCTGTTATACTTACAACCACAGGGTGGCAGCAGTGAGAGCCGGGACACCTTCAGCACAGCCTGTTATACTTATAACCACACGGTGGCAGCAGTGAGCGCCGGGACACCTTCAGCACAGCCTGTTATACTTATAACCACACGGTGGCAGCAGTGAGCGCCGGGACACCTTCAGCACAGCCTGTTATACTTATAACCACACGGTGGCAGCAGAGAGCGACAAGGACACCTTCAACACAGCCTGTTATACTTGTAGCCACACGGTGGCAGCAGTGAGCGCCGGGACACCTTCAGCACAGCCTGTTATACTTATAACCACACGGTGGCAGCAGTGAGAGCCGGGACACCTTCAGCACAGCCTGTTATACTTATAACCACAGGGTGGCAGCAGTGAGCGACAAGGACACCTTCAGCACAGCCTGTTATACTTATAACCACACGATGGCAGAAGTGAGCGCCGGGACGTCTTCAGCACAGCCTGTTATACTTTTAACCACAGGGTGGCAGCAGTGAGCGCCAGGACACCTTCAGCACAGCCTGTTATACTTGTAGCCACACGGTGGCAGCAGTGAGCGCTGGGACACCTTCAGCACAGCCTGTTATACTTATAACCACACGGTGGCAGCAGTGAGCGCCGGGACACCTTCAGCACAGCCTGTTATACTTATAACCACACGGTGGCAACAGTGAGCGACAAGGACACCTTCAACACAGCCTGTTATACTTGTAGCCACACGGTGGCAGCAGTGAGCGACAGTGACACCTTCAGCACAGCCTGTTATACTTATAACCACACGGCAGCAGTGAGCGCCGGGACACCTTCAGCACAGCCTGTTATACTTATTACCACAGGGTGGCAGCAGTGAGAGTCGAGACACCTTCAGCACAGCCTGTTATACTTATAACCACACGGTGGCAGCAGTGAGAGCCGGGACACCTTCTGCACAGCCTGTTATACTTATAACCACAGGGTGGCAGCAGTGAGCGACAAGGACACCTTCAGCACAGCCTGTTATACTTATAACCACACGATGGCAGCAGTGAGCGCCGGGACGTTTTCAGCACAGCCTGTTATACTTGTAGCCACACGGTGGCAGCAGTGAGCGCTGGGACACCTTCAGCACAGCTTGTTATACTTGTAGCCACACGATGGCAGCAGTGAGCGCCGGGACGTTTTCAGCACAGCCTGTTATACTTGTAGCCACACGGTGGCAGCAGTAAGCGCTGGGACACCTTCAGCACAGCTTGTTATACTTGTAGCCACACGGTGGCAGCAGTGAGCACCGGGACACCTTAAGCACAGCCTGTTATACTTATAACCACACGGTGGCAGCAGTGAGCGCCGGGACGTCTTCAGCACAGCCTGTTATACTTATAACCACACGGTGGCAGCAGTGAGCGCCGGGACGTCTTCAGCACAGCTTGTTATAGCCACGGGGTTGCAGCAGTGAGCGCCGGTACACCTTCAGCACAGCCTTCTATACTTATAACCACAGGGTGGCAGCAGTGAGAGCCGGGACACCTTCAGCACAGCCTGTTATACTTATAACCACACGGTGGCAGCAGTGAGCGACAAGGACACCTTCAGCACAGCCTGTTATACTTATAACCACAGGGTGGCAGTAGTGAGCGCAGGGACACCTTCAGCACAGCCTGTTATACTTAGGGCCACACGGTGGCAGCTGTGAGCGCCGGGACGTGTCCAGCAAATCCTGTCCCTAATAAAACCACAGGGTGGCAGCACTGTGCACCGGGAGGTCTTCAGCACAGTTTATGCTCGTCTAACCACAGGGTGGCAGCAGCGTACGCCGGTAGAGGATGCTAGGAGCGTCTACACTGCTGCTCTCTATGATCTGTGTCCTGTTTTGTCGGCCATGTTGTGTGTACAAGGACACGCTGTTTGCCGCTTTCTTGTCATGGTCCTGCTGCTTCTATAGGTGAGAGGACAGCTCCCATTTATTATGTATTATTACAGCGCCATTTATTCCATGGCGCTTTACATGTGAGGGGGGTATACATAAAAACAAGTACAATAATCTTAAACAATACAAATCATAACTGGTCCAGGAGGAGAGAGGACCCTGCCCGCGAGGGCTCACAATCTTCAAGGGATGGGTGATTATACAGTAGGCGAGGGTAGAGCTGGTCATGCAGTGGTTTGGTGGATCGGTGGTTACTGCAGGTTATAGGCTTGTCGGAAGAGGTGGGTCTTCAGGCTCTTTTTGAAGGTTTCGATGGTAGGTGAGAGTCTGATATGTTGTGGTAGAGAGTTCCAGAGTAGGGGTGATGCGCGAGAGAAATCTTGTATGTGATTGTGGGAAGAGGAGATTAGAGGGGAGTAGAGAAGGAGATCTTGTGAGGATCGGAGGTTGCGTGCGTCAGACATGTTTCTTCTGCTCTCCTACGTGTTCTGCGGTGACTCCGGCCATAGTTTTGCAGTGTTTTGTCATTTGTTTGTGTGTATGTCTTGGTGCTCCGACGCAGGGTCTCATGGACCCGGGTTAGTAGTGAGGGTCCCAGGTATCCCCCCCCCCATCTCTAGGTTCTGTCTGGTATTGTAGTTTAGACCAGGGTTCCCCAACTCCAGTCCTCAAGGCCCACCAACAGGTCACGTTTTCAGGATTTCCTTTGTACTGCACGGGTGAAGCAATTATCACCTGAGCAATACTAAGGAAATCCTGAAAACATGACCTGTTGGTGGGCCTTGAGGACTGGAGTTGGGGAACCCTGGATTAACCCATTCTCTCTACTCACAGTGAGCTGCAGTACCAGACACGACCTACGCACATGAGTGGCACTGTTCTTTGGTGATTGTATTTATTTTTGCGATCCAGACACCACTAAGCTAGAAAATATCAATGTGAAAAGCTGCACCGCTACGTACTAATCCTCCGCTGGGATATAAGTAGCTGCCTGTAAATCTCCTTCTCGTTGCTGCCAGTGACACGGAGGCTAATCATATTCTTTTGTATTTTTCCAGGGTTGTGTCTAGTGGACCCCATGGCGCCCCTACTTTCATTAGGTCTTCCTCTGCTGCGCCTGTCGGCTCCGCGGTTGGCGACGTCTCGGCCATCCATTGCTGCGCACGCATGGTAAGTCCTGGACTTCCATCAAGTTCCCCTACATTCACCGCTCGTCGCTGCTGCCTAAATAATCATCTGAGATCTGCCTGCGACTGGCGACTCTGGAAATGTCCTCCTCTGTCGCCCCATCTGCCCCCATCATTGGATTACTAGGTGCCCATGGATTAAATGAATGTTATTTTTCTTGTAGGCAACAGAGTAGATCCCACCGCCTGTCACCAACTGGAGATGAACTGTACGAGAAGACCACAGTGACGCGGATCGAGAGAGACTCCGCAGAGATGATGCTCATTGAGAGTTACAGCTCCATTGGCTTCATCATCAATGGAGACCAAGTAGTAGGGCCCTGCGCCGTCTTGCCCCGGAGCATCCTGCAGTGGAACGTGAGTGATGGGACCGTGGGTCCTGCAACTGTGTGTCTGACTTGTGTTAGGATGACACTTTCTGTTCCATGGAGATTACTTTTCAGCATTCTCCATAAAATCACTTGCAGGTTTATAATGAAAGGTAACACCTCTATATACAGTAGATAACACAGGATCCACCATTCACAATAGGTGATGTCACAGCTCACCTCCTCCTCCTCTTCCTGTACAATGACTGATAACACCTCTATATACAGTAGATAACACAGGATCCACCATTCACAATAGGTGATGTCACAGCTCACCTCCGCCTCCTGTACAATGACTGATAGCACCTCTATATACAGTAGATAACACAGGATCCACCATTCACAATAGGTGATGTCACATCTCACCTTCTCTTCCTGTACAATGACTGATAACACCTCTGTATACAGTAGATAACACAGGATCCACCATTCACAATAGGTGATGTCACAGCTCACCTTCTCTTCCTGTACAATGACTGATAACACCTCTGTATACAGTAGATAACACAGGATCCACCATTCACAATAGGCGATGTCACAGCACACCTCCTCCTCCTCCTCTACAATGACTGATAACACCTCTATATACAGTAGATAACACAGGATCCACCATTCACTGAGGCTGCAGTGAGGCAGTCTGACTGCTGGTAACAGGCGCTCAGCCAGGATGGCCGCCCCAGAGCTTCATTATTTTAATATTTAGAGTAAGAAGGTTCAGAAAGAATTTCTTTTTTCCTTGTTATAAAAAAAAAAAATCCAGAGAAGTGACGTGGTATTCTGTGTTGATGGGCTGGATCTTTTCTCTGTCTAGGTGGCTTCCTATAAGGACGTCTCATTGGAGACTTTATCCTTGTTTCATCTCCTGGTTCCCAAAATAGGTAAGGGCAGTTTTTATTTTGAACAGCGCCACTCCATGGGCTCCACAAGGTATTGCAGCTCACCTCCATTCATATAAATGCTCTTTACATTCTTACTTCTCTTCATCCCCTATAAACGCTCTCACCTTCCATCTCTTCTGTGCATAAATATATTGTAAAATTCCTTTTATCCGGCATCCAGTCGTCCAGATGTATAATTGTTTCCCAATTGTTCCTGGAAGTAAAGTGAGAGAGAATATGGATTCCCTGAAGACTGTACAAAAGACGACCAATCCGGAGCTTCAGCGGTTAATACACTTTTCCAGTGACCATTTCATAATCCAGAAACTGCCCGTGAATCTGGCTGGTCAGTGCCGGACTAAAGGAATTTTGCCCTTCTGTTCTTCCTCCCCTGTGTACTCGGACATCTAACGCTCTTCCTCCTCTGTGGTAGAAATCCTGGTGCTGGGCACCGGAGACCGGGTGCAGAGATTAGATCCCGCCATCTCCAGGTTTATGCGGCAGAAAGGAGTGGCCCTAGAAGTCCAAGACACGGTAAGTAATAAGGACGCGGCGATAATCCGGGGGATGTTACGGAATAGAATGACACGGGTGTAGGCTTTTAAGAACAGCGCCACCCCTGACCTTTAATGGTGACTGGTATTGCAACTCCGCTCCATTCAAGTAGATTGCAGACACAAACCGTGATCGGCGCGGTGTCTGGACGAAAACGATCATTTTCCTACTCCTGGACAATCTCCTTAATAAGTATCCGAGAACATAGGTGTCTGCACCACAATATGGCAGCGGGAATGTGTCCTTCTGGCATCAAGTTTCACGCTCCGGTTTCGCACCTCTGACAGCTTGCATCATTGCTTTCCCCCCGGATCATTAAGGGGTGAAGTGTCGCACCCAGGTGTATTAACGTGGGCTGGTTTTGCCCATATAACACAATGGATGGAAAGCTGCACAACAATTATGCAGACAAGCACAAATATCTTATTTTTAATATTTTGGACTATGAAGATTCATTATTACAATAGATTTGAGCTGGAATATTTCTGGAAAACAAACTCCTCATTTCATATTAGAGGGGGATTTGCTGCATGAATTAATCTGGTCCAATTTACAGAGCAGACTAATGTGTGGGGGCTGCATTATACTTTGTGTATGTGGGGGGTTGGGGACTGCATTATAGTGTGTGTGGGGCTGCATTATTGTGTGTGTGTGTGTGTGGGCTGCGTTACGCTTTGTGGGGGGGGGTCGGGGGGCTGCATTATATTGTGTGGGGGGGGAGGGGGTGCATTATACTGTGTGGGGGGAGGGGTTTGGAGCTGCATTATACTGTGTGTGGGGGAGAGGAGGCTGCATTATACTGTGTGTGGGAGGGAGGCTGCATTATACTGTGTGTGGGAGGGAGGCTGCATTATACTGTGTGTGGGGGAGAGGAGGCTGCATTATACTGTGTGTGTGGGGGGGAGGCTGCATTATACTGTGTGTGTGGGGGGGAGGCTGCATTATACTGTGTGTGTGGGGGGGAGGCTGCATTATACTGTGTGTGTGGGGGGGAGGCTGCATTATACTGTGTGTGTGGGGGGGAGGCTGCATTATACTGTGTGTGTGGGGGGGAGGCTGCATTATACTGTGTGTGTGGGGGGGAGGCTGCATTATACTGTGTGTGTGGGGGGGAGGCTGCATTATACTGTGTGTGTGGGGGGAGGCTGCATTATACTGTGTGTGTGGGGAGGAGGCTGCATTATACTGTGTGTGTGGGGAGGAGGCTGCATTATACTGTGTGTGTGGGGAGGAGGCTGCATTATACTGTGTGTGTGGGGAGGAGGCTGCATTATACTGTGTGTGTGGGGAGGAGGAGGCTGAATTATAATGTGTGTGTGTGTGGGGGGGAGGAGGCTGCATTATGCTTTGTGTGGTGGGGAGGAGGCTGCATTATGCTTTGTGTGGTGGGGAGGAGGCTGCATTATGCTTTGTGTGGTGGGGAGGAGGCTGCATTATACTGTGTGGTGGGGAGGAGGCTGCATTATGCTGTGTGTGGTGGGGAGGAGGCTGCATTATGCTGTGTGTGGTGGGGAGGAGGCTGCATTATGCTGTGTGTGGTGGGGAGGAGGCTGCATTATGCTGTGTGTGGTGGGGAGGAGGCTGCATTATGCTGTGTGTGGTGGGGAGGAGGCTGCATTATGCTGTGTGTGGTGGGGAGGAGGCTGCATTATACTGTGTGTGGTGGGGAGGAGGCTGCATTATACTGTGTGTGGTGGGGAGGAGGCTGCATTATACTGTGTGTGGTGGGGAGGAGGCTGCATTATACTGTGTGGTGGGGAGGAGGCTGCATTATACTGTGTGCGGGGGGAGGAGGCTGCATTACACTGTGTGTGTGGGGAGGAGGCTGCATTATACTGTGTGTGTGGGGAGGAGGCTGCATTATACTGTGTGTGTGGGGAGGAGGAGGCTGCATTATAATGTGTGTGTGTGGGGGGGGGAGGAGGCTGCATTATGCTTTGTGTGGTGGGTAGGAGGCTGCATTATGCTTTGTGTGGTGGGTAGGAGGCTGCATTATACTGTGTGTGGTGGGGAGGAGGCTGCATTATACTGTGTGTGGTGGGGAGGAGGCTGCATTATACTGTGTGTGGTGGGGAGGAGGCTGCAGTATACTGTGTGTGGTGGGTAGGAGGCTGCATTATGCTTTGTGTGGTGGGTAGGAGGCTGCATTATACTGTGTGTGGTGGGGAGGAGGCTGCATTATACTGTGTGTGGTGGGGAGGAGGCTGCATTATACTGTGTGTGGTGGGGAGGAGGCTGCAGTATACTGTGTGTGGTGGGGAGGAGACTGCATTATACTGTGTGTGGTGGGGAGGAGGCTGCATTATACTGTGTGTGGTGGGGAGGAGGCTGCATTATACTGTGTGTGGTGGGGAGGAGGCTGCATTATACTGTGTGTGGTGGGGAGGAGGCTGCATTATACTGTGTGTGGTGGGGAGGAGGCTGCATTATACTGTGTGTGGTGGGGAGGAGGCTGCATTATACTGTGTGTGGTGGGGAGGAGGCTGCATTATACTGTGTGTGGTGGGGAGGAGGCTGCATTATACTGTGTGTGGTGGGGAGGAGGCTGCATTATACTGTGTGTGGTGGGGAGGAGGCTGCATTATACTGTGTGTGGTGGGGAGGAGGCTGCATTATACTGTGTGTGGTGGGGAGGAGGCTGCATTATACTGTGGGGGGGAGGCTGCATTATGCTTTGTGTGGTGGGGAGGAGGCTGCATTATGCTTTGTGTGGTGGGGAGGAGGCTGCATTATGCTGTGTGTGGTGGGGAGGAGGCTGCATTATGCTGTGTGTGGTGGGGAGGAGGCTGCATTATGCTGTGTGTGGTGGGGAGGAGGCTGCATTATGCTGTGTGTGGTGGAGAGGAGGCTGCATTATGCTGTGTGTGGTGGGGAGGAGGCTGCATTATACTGTGTGTGGTGGGGAGGAGGCTGCATTATACTGTGTGTGGTGGGGAGGAGGCTGCATTATACTGTGTGTGGTGGGGAGGAGGCTGCATTATACTGTGTGTGGTGGGGAGGAGGCTGCATTATACTGTGGTGGGGAGGAGGCTGCATTATACTGTGTGCGGGGGGGAGGAGGCTGCATTACACTGTGTGTGGGGGGAGGAGGCTGCATTACACTGTGTGTGGGGAGGAGGCTGCATTATACTGTGTGTGGTGGGGAGGAGGCTGCATTATACTGTGTGTGGTGGGGCTGCATTATACTGTGTGTGGTGGGGAGGCTGCATTATACTGTGTGTGGTGGGGAGGCTGCATTATACTGTGGGGGGGAGGCTGCATTATACTGTGGGGAGGAGGCTGCATTATGCTTTGTGTGGTGGGGAGGAGGCTGCATTATGCTTTGTGTGGTGGGGAGGAGGCTGCATTATACTGTGTGTGGTGGGGAGGAGGCTGCATTATACTGTGTGTGGTTGGGAGGAGGCTGCATTATGCTGTGTGTGGTGGGGAGGAGGCTGCATTATGCTGTGTGTGGTGGGGAGGAGGCTGCATTATGCTGTGTGTGGTGGGGAGGAGGCTGCATTATGCTGTGTGTGGTGGGGAGGAGGCTGCATTATACTGTGTGTGGTGGGGAGGAGGCTGCATTATACTGTGTGTGGTGGGGAGGAGGCTGCATTATACTGTGTGTGGTGGGGAGGAGGCTGCATTATACTGTGTGTGGTGGGGAGGAGGCTGCATTATACTGTGTGTGGTGGGGAGGAGGCTGCATTATACTGTGTGTGGTGGGGAGGAGGCTGCATTATACTGTGTGCGGGTGGGGAGGAGGCTGCATTATACTGTGTGCGGGGGGGGAGGAGGCTGCATTATACTGTGTGCGGGGGGGAGGAGGCTGCATTATACTGTGTGCGGGGGGGGAGGAGGCTGCATTACACTGTGTGTGGGGGGAGGAGGCTGCATTACACTGTGTGTGGGGGGAGGAGGCTGCATTATACTGTGTGTGTGGGGAGGAGGAGGCTGCATTATAATGTGTGTGTGTGGGGGGAGGAGGCTGCATTATGCTTTGTGTGGTGGGTAGGAGGCTGCATTATACTGTGTGTGGTGGGGAGGAGGCTGCATTACACTGTGTGGGGGGAGGAGGAGGCTGCATTACACTGTGTGGGGGGGAGGAGGCTGCATTACACTGAGTGGGGGGAGGAGGAGGCTGCATTACACTGGGGGGGAGGAGGAGGAGGCTGCATTACACTGTGGGGGGGAGGAGGAGGAGGCTGCATTACACTGTGGGGGGGAGGAGGAGGAGGCTGCATTACACTGTGGGGGGGAGGAGGAGGAGGCTGCATTACACTGTGGGGGGGAGGAGGAGGAGGCTGCATTACACTGTGGGGGGGGGAGGAGGCTGCATTACACTGTGGGGGGAGGAGGAGGCTGCATTACATGGGGGGGAGGAGGCTGCATTACATGGGGGGGAGGCTGCATTACACTGTGGGGGGGAGGAGGAGGCTGCATTACACGGGGGGGAGGCTGCATTACACTGTGGGGGGGAGGAGGAGGCTGCATTACACTGTGGGGGGGGGAGGAGGAGGCTGCATTACACTGTGTGGGGGGAGGAGGCTGCATTACACTGTGTGGGGGGGAGGAGGAGGCTGCATTACACTGTGTGGGGGGGAGGAGGAGGCTGCATTACACTGTGTGGGGGGGGAGGAGGAGGCTGCATTACACTGTGTGGGGGGGGAGGAGGAGGCTGCATTACACTGTGTGGGGGGGGGGAGGAGGAGGCTGCATTACACTGTGTGGGGGGGGGAGGAGGAGGCTGCATTACACTGTGTGGGGGGGGAGGAGGAGGCTGCATTACACTGTGTGTGGGGGGAGGAGGAGGCTGCATTACACTGTGTGTGGGGGGAGGAGGAGGCTGCATTACACTGTGTGTGGGGGGAGGAGGAGGCTGCATTATACTGTGTGTGGTGGGGAGGAGGCTGCATTATACTGTGTGTGGTGGGGAGGAGGCTGCATTATACTGTGTGTGGTGGGGAGGAGGCTGCATTATACTGTGTGTGGTGGGGAGGAGGCTGCATTATACTGTGTGTGGTGGGGAGGAGGCTGCATTATACTGTGTGTGGTGGGGAGGAGGCTGCATTATACTGTGTGTGGTGGGGAGGAGGCTGCATTATACTGTGTGTGGTGGGGAGGAGGCTGCATTATACTGTGTGTGGTGGGGAGGAGGCTGCATTATACTGTGTGTGGTGGGGAGGAGGCTGCATTATACTGTGGGGGGGAGGCTGCATTATGCTTTGTGTGGTGGGGAGGAGGCTGCATTATGCTTTGTGTGGTGGGGAGGAGGCTGCATTATGCTGTGTGTGGTGGGGAGGAGGCTGCATTATGCTGTGTGTGGTGGGGAGGAGGCTGCATTATGCTGTGTGTGGTGGGGAGGAGGCTGCATTATGCTGTGTGTGGTGGAGAGGAGGCTGCATTATGCTGTGTGTGGTGGGGAGGAGGCTGCATTATACTGTGTGTGGTGGGGAGGAGGCTGCATTATACTGTGTGTGGTGGGGAGGAGGCTGCATTATACTGTGTGTGGTGGGGAGGAGGCTGCATTATACTGTGTGTGGTGGGGAGGAGGCTGCATTATACTGTGTGTGGTGGGGAGGAGGCTGCATTATACTGTGGTGGGGAGGAGGCTGCATTATACTGTGTGCGGGGGGGAGGAGGCTGCATTACACTGTGTGTGGGGGGAGGAGGCTGCATTACACTGTGTGTGGGGAGGAGGCTGCATTATACTGTGTGTGGTGGGGAGGAGGCTGCATTATACTGTGTGTGGTGGGGCTGCATTATACTGTGTGTGGTGGGGAGGCTGCATTATACTGTGTGTGGTGGGGAGGCTGCATTATACTGTGTGTGGTGGGGAGGCTGCATTATACTGTGGGGGGGAGGCTGCATTATACTGTGGGGAGGAGGCTGCATTATGCTTTGTGTGGTGGGGAGGAGGCTGCATTATGCTTTGTGTGGTGGGGAGGAGGCTGCATTATACTGTGTGTGGTGGGGAGGAGGCTGCATTATACTGTGTGTGGTTGGGAGGAGGCTGCATTATGCTGTGTGTGGTGGGGAGGAGGCTGCATTATGCTGTGTGTGGTGGGGAGGAGGCTGCATTATGCTGTGTGTGGTGGGGAGGAGGCTGCATTATGCTGTGTGTGGTGGGGAGGAGGCTGCATTATACTGTGTGTGGTGGGGAGGAGGCTGCATTATACTGTGTGTGGTGGGGAGGAGGCTGCATTATACTGTGTGTGGTGGGGAGGAGGCTGCATTATACTGTGTGTGGTGGGGAGGAGGCTGCATTATACTGTGTGTGGTGGGGAGGAGGCTGCATTATACTGTGTGTGGTGGGGAGGAGGCTGCATTATACTGTGTGCGGGTGGGGAGGAGGCTGCATTATACTGTGTGCGGGGGGGGAGGAGGCTGCATTATACTGTGTGCGGGGGGGAGGAGGCTGCATTATACTGTGTGCGGGGGGGGAGGAGGCTGCATTACACTGTGTGTGGGGGGAGGAGGCTGCATTACACTGTGTGTGGGGGGAGGAGGCTGCATTATACTGTGTGTGTGGGGAGGAGGAGGCTGCATTATAATGTGTGTGTGTGGGGGGAGGAGGCTGCATTATGCTTTGTGTGGTGGGTAGGAGGCTGCATTATACTGTGTGTGGTGGGGAGGAGGCTGCATTACACTGTGTGGGGGGAGGAGGAGGCTGCATTACACTGTGTGGGGGGGAGGAGGCTGCATTACACTGAGTGGGGGGGAGGAGGCTGCATTACACTGAGTGGGGGGAGGAGGAGGCTGCATTACACTGGGGGGAGGAGGAGGAGGCTGCATTACACTGTGGGGGGGAGGAGGAGGAGGCTGCATTACACTGTGGGGGGGAGGAGGAGGAGGCTGCATTACACTGTGGGGGGGAGGAGGAGGAGGCTGCATTACACTGTGGGGGGGGGAGGAGGCTGCATTACACTGTGGGGGGGAGGAGGAGGCTGCATTACATGGGGAGGAGGCTGCATTACACGGGGGGGAGGCTGCATTACACTGTGGGGGGGAGGAGGAGGCTGCATTACACGGGGGGGAGGCTGCATTACACTGTGGGGGGGAGGAGGAGGCTGCATTACACTGTGGGGGGGGAGGAGGAGGCTGCATTACACTGTGTGGGGGGAGGAGGCTGCATTACACTGTGTGGGGGGGAGGAGGAGGCTGCATTACACTGTGTGGGGGGGAGGAGGAGGCTGCATTACACTGTGTGGGGGGGGAGGAGGAGGCTGCATTACACTGTGTGGGGGGGGAGGAGGAGGCTGCATTACACTGTGTGGGGGGGGGAGGAGGAGGCTGCATTACACTGTGTGGGGGGGGGAGGAGGAGGCTGCATTACACTGTGTGGGGGGGGAGGAGGAGGCTGCATTACACTGTGTGTGGGGGGAGGAGGAGGCTGCATTACACTGTGTGTGGGGGGAGGAGGAGGCTGCATTACACTGTGTGTGGGGGAGGAGGAGGCTGCATTACACTGTGTGGGGGGAGGAGGAGGAGGCTGCATTATACTGTGTGTGTGGGGGGGCTGCATTATACCGTGTGGGGGGGGGAGAAGGCCGCATTACACGGGGGGAGGCTGCATTACACTGTGGGGGGGAGGAGGAGGCTGCATTACACGGGGGGGAGGCTGCATTACACTGTGGGGGGGAGGAGGAGGCTGCATTACACTGTGGGGGGGGAGGAGGAGGCTGCATTACACTGTGTGGGGGGAGGAGGCTGCATTACACTGTGTGGGGGGGAGGAGGAGGCTGCATTACACTGTGTGGGGGGGAGGAGGAGGCTGCATTACACTGTGTGGGGGGGGAGGAGGAGGCTGCATTACACTGTGTGGGGGGGAGGAGGAGGCTGCATTACACTGTGTGGGGGGGGGAGGAGGAGGCTGCATTACACTGTGTGGGGGGGGAGGAGGAGGCTGCATTACACTGTGTGGGGGGGGAGGAGGAGGCTGCATTACACTGTGTGGGGGGGGAGGAGGAGGCTGCATTACACTGTGTGTGGGGGGAGGAGGAGGCTGCATTACACTGTGTGTGGGGGGAGGAGGAGGCTGCATTACACTGTGTGTGGGGGAGGAGGAGGCTGCATTACACTGTGTGGGGGGAGGAGGAGGAGGCTGCATTATACTGTGTGTGTGGGGGGGCTGCATTATACCGTGTGGGGGGGGGGGAGAAGGCCGCATTATACTGTGTGTGGGGCAGCTGCATTTTACTCGTATGAGGGGTCTGGATTGTTATCTATCAACGACCATGGGACGTGCATTATACTATATAGGACCTGTATTATATTGTATCGAGGACTATGGGAAATGCATTATATTATATGAAGGATTATGGGGTGCATTATACATTGTTGAGGTCTATGGGGAGTGTATTAAAGTTTTTAGAGGACTATGGGGCACATTATACTATATGGAGAACTATGGGGTGTGTATTATACTATATGGAGGACTATTGGGCACATTATACTGTATGGAGGACTATGTGGTGTTTATTATACTATATGGAGGACTATGGAGTGTTTATTATACTTTATGGAGGACTATGGGGCACATTATACTATATGGAGGACTATGGAGTATATTATACTAAACAAGCAAAATGCTGCCTTTTCAGGGAGTGATTATACTGTTAACGCCGGAACAAAAATCATTGTTCTCGGCAGCACATTGGCCGGTGAAAACTGCAGATGTGCTGCTGATAACATGATACTGTATGGGGACAGATTGATCTTTTAGTGATTGTTCTGTGCCCATCATTCTTTATCAGTTGGTATAAAGAGGCCGGGAAACAAGCGTCGAACGACTTAATTATTGTCGATCACATTCATTTAACGGCCTGAACTCAGCGCATGTAAATACAGCCGTAATGTTTCTGTGTGATGGAGCAATATGTCAGCATTTGGGGACTCGCTTTAAACTTTTGTTCACGGCCCCACTTTGTCTAAAACCGGCCCTGACAGTAATGTGACCATGATGTCACCAACGGTCTCAACTGCAGGAAGCTGGATCTGAAGGGGACAGGCTGGTATGTATGTACA
This sequence comes from Dendrobates tinctorius, assembly GCF_039654945.1. Classification (NCBI taxonomy): domain Eukaryota; kingdom Metazoa; phylum Chordata; class Amphibia; order Anura; family Dendrobatidae; genus Dendrobates; species Dendrobates tinctorius. The sequence continues at coordinate 7,670,987 of NW_027361709.1, forward strand.
TGTGTTATATACACTTTTGCTAGAGGCTCATGGCCCTTGTAAGATTCCTAATTTATTAAGTGGTGTGTGCCTATCAATCAATGAATTGGGTGCATCTTACTCCAGCGGCCCTGTTTTTAAGAAAAAGACTGGTGTTGTGCAGTTTCAGTGTATCAGGGCCATTGTTCTCGTTAGCACATCCGATGTGCTGCCGATAGATCATTCTGTCGCCATACAGATCATGCTATTAGTGATTGTTCTTCATCAGCCTGTGGGACATTGAAAAAAGAAATAGGATCTCAGGAATTTCCTGCTATAATTCAGGGTTTGGAGAGTTGTGCTGATATCGTATTTGAACAAATGTTGATTTTATTTTGTTCAAGAATAAAATTGAATGGCTGTTTATTGAAAATAAGCACTAACCCATCTTTTGGAGCAAAACAAATACCGTATTTTTCGGGCCATAAGACACACTTTTTTCCTCCAAATTTGGGAGGAAAGTGTGGGGTGCGTCTTATGGTCTGATTGTAACGTGGGGAGGTGCAGCGGCGGAGTGGGATCGCACTCGTAGGAGGCAGGAAAATGTCTCCGGCGCTGGGGAAACCACGTGGTCCCGATGCTTAAAGTGAAGGAATATTCATTAGCCGCTTCCCCAGCCACCTGTCAGTACCGAGCAGCAAATGAATATTCCTTCACTTAAACAGCGGACCCACTTGGTTGGTTTCCCCAGCGGCTGGGGAGATCGTGTGTCCGGTGGAGGAGGCGGCAGGAGCAGGGTACCGCAGGAGGAATCACTGCCGTCGCATACCTGACAGCACAGCGCGGGCTGTGCTGATGCTGAGTGCTCCAGTCATTATAGGACCTGTAGTGCGGTAATGAAGAGGGCGGGCTGGAGCATCACATGACAGCACAGAGCCCTCCCTCTTCATGATGTCACCACAGGTCCTGCAGACACCGCACTAGAAACAATGCAGCTTCCTCTGACAGGACCTGTGTGAGGTAATAAGAGGGAGGGCTTGGTACAGTCGTGTGATGCTCCAACCCTTCATTACCTCACCACAGGTCCCGTAAGCTGTAGAGAGACTGTTTTGTAGCCTGGCTGCAGGACCTGCACTGATGTGAGCACAGCCTGTACAAGTAAGAATTACCGTAATTAAAAGTTTAGTAATTACAACACATATAAAAAGCACTCTGCCATTCGTGTGGTGAACTATAACTCCCAGCATGCCATTCGATCTGCAGGACATGCTGGGAGTTATAGTTATCCCATGGGATCTTTAAACAGCACTCCAGTGTTATTTTTCAGTGCTGGAGCGGTGCTTTAAATGAGCCCTGTGCCCCCCATTCCTATAGTCGCCCTCCAGCGTCATCATATAGTACTTTACAGACACCACACTGGTCCCACCGCACCATCTTCTACCTGTAGCTTCCAACATGACATACTATGCTATATATTAACACCACATATAATAGTATGTTATTTATTTTACATTTTTTGCTTCAAATATTTTTTTCCCCCATTTTCCACCTCTGAAACCTGGGTGCGTTTTATAGTCCGAAAAATACAGTGTGTCTTATTTTTTGGAGAAACCCCGCAGTAGACAGTTCCTGCATCAGTCTGCAGTGCATGCGAACACATGGAGCTGTCAGTGTCAGACTAGTCTGAATATAAGGCCTCATTCAAACGCCCGCATTTCATCCGTGTTTTCCTGGATACAACACATACCTATCATAGTCTGAGGATAGTCACGTCTGTTTTATTTCCAGCAGCACGGATGAAAAGTGCCAATATAAATCTATGCGTCCTTGAGAAACACGGACAATGTGGAGATGGCAGCTGGGTGTAACATTGCAGAAGCTTTAATTTAATTATCCGTTTGTGAAAAATACTGATGTCTGAACGAGGCCTTATGTTGCAGCACAGTATAAAAACAGTTTATTTTCTGGCCTGTTCACATGTTGTGGCAATAATTCTGAGGCCAAGTTCAGACAGGCACAGGACCCGTATACAATGTACGTGCATTCCTCTGTTCTGGGAATTGGACCAGGCTGGCACATGCTGTAATGTGTTTTTCTGCTCAGACATGACATCCATGTGGGCAATCGCCATGTGTACGAGCACCCAAACCCAATGTATTTGTGTGAATGTACCTTTATTATGCGCTGACTCCTGCTTTGATTGTCCTTGTACCATTTACACACTTTTCTTTTTTTTTCCCCCAGGCCAATGCTTGTGCCACATTTAATTTTCTGACCAGCGAGCGACGAGTGACCGCAGCCGCTCTCATCCCAGTCTCAGCTTAATTTACTTATCTGGATGGGTAGCAGAGGGTGCCCCCTGCAGGCCAAGGTTTATAGGAACTGATGCTAAAGGCTGCTGGATCTTCCATCATTATCATTCTAAATCTTTTTGTCTCATTCGAGCAAAGACTCTAAATCCCACGGCTGGTTCAATAGAGAAACGCACAAGATTTTAGATTTTTATTGCAAAAACTTCGGAGGCAGTGATGAACAATGAACAGTATTTCCCAGTATTTGTCCTTTTTATGAAGACTGGTAAACTGGGACAAGGCAGCTGCTGGCGCGAGGATCTCCACGCTGACGACATGCAATGCAGGCAGAGGCTACATTCAGTGCTGTGGACGGTGGTGATGGACGATGTTAGAAGAGTCTCTTCTCGTATCTAAAAAAAAAAAAAAAATTAATAGCAAAATCACTGTATTGCTGAAGGATCATGTCTAGTATACTCATTGTTTGGGTATCCTCCGAGGATTTTGGCGTGCTCGGAGCTCTAGTTTGTGTCGACGCAGCTGCATGATTTGTGGCTGCTGGACAGCCTGAATACATGTGGGGAATGCCCTCGTGTATTCAGGTTGTCTAGCAGTCGCAAATCAAGCAGCTACATCGACACAAACTAGAGCTCCGAGCACGCCAAAATACTCGGAGACCACCCGAGCAACGAGTATACTCGCTCATCACTAATCACTACACAAAGCTCGGTCAGGCTGTATGCAGATCCTTATCCTTGGGGAACGGAGACTGGGACATACAGAGTCTTTTCTGCCCTGCAATATATATAAGGCTATAGCCACACCATCAGTATTTGTAATCCAAAACCCAGAGTGGATCAAACATGCAGAATTGGTGTACTTGTTTCTATTACACCTTGTCCTCTGATTGTTCCTCACTGGGTTTTGGCTTACAAATGCTGAGAAAAATTACTGAACAAATACTGAGAGAGTGTACCCGTAGCCTAACAGTACCAGTTTTTCAGTTGTCACAATTTGCTACACATGTGTCACTAATTTAGAATATCATCAAAAAGTTAATTTATTTCAGTTCTTCAATACAAAAAGTGAAACTCCTACATGAGTCATTTCTGTCAAGGCAGTAGTCTTCCCCATGATTGTGGAGCTACTGCAACAGACTAAAAAGGTCCCTTAAACAAGCCTTTACAGGTGATTTTTTTTTTGTTAATTCTAGTTTACTGAGATAATGACTCTTGGGTTTTCATTTGCTGTAAGCCATAATCAACAGAAATAAACACCTGAAATAGATCACTGTGTCTGTAATGACTCTATATAAAGAGTTTCACTTTTTGTATTAAACTGAAATATATAAACTTTTTGATGATATTCTAATTCAGGAAGAAGCACCTGTATAACAGGAGATACCCTCTAATCAGGTCATCCATCGAGGAAGAAGAAGAAAAAAAAAAAAAAAAAAAAGGGTTCCGTCAATGTATGGGAGGTTAGACATTTACAGGGGAACTTATCTTAAGGCTGGTTTTACACTTACCGCATTCTTTGTGGTGGGCTGCAAAAAAGTGTGCGAATTGCTGTTTTTTTTCCCCCAATACTATGGAAATATTGTAAAAAAAAAAAAAAGGGGCGTTCCACAAAACCAAAAGTCACAGTGCGCTGCAAAAAGAAATTTGTTTGTTTTTGCGGCCCTGTTGTTTTTCAATGGGGGCTGTGTCCGTACGCGGCTGTACGGTGCACCGAGGAATTTTTGTGGCCCCATAGGAATCTATTGGGACCGCAAAATCGGCCTGCAAAAACATGTACAGTGTAAAACCAGCCTTAGTATGATCTCCACCAATCTTGAAAGTGATTTAGTGCTGGTTTACCACTGTTCCTCTTGCAGCTGATCTCTGAGGCCTAATCCCTGTACAATGGTTGGCAGAGTGGCAATCCGGGAGTGCAATACTGCGGCCCCTTTGCCCTTGTGATGGACGATAGTCCCATGAATCAGATTGCCACCGAACATAAGGCAATGGCATATCCTAGCTTATACCATCACTTTATTGTATTTAATATCTTCCCATACTGTAAAGGCCAATTCTATTTTTTTGTTCTGCAAGTTGGTAGTGTAAGGAACCAAGCAAGCATCTCTACCTGCCTTATATATAGTGTAATCGTCTCTTGTCCATGTCCACAGGAAACACACATTACACCTTATACTACAGCCAAGGCAAATCTCACTGCCTTGTGAATTACTTTAATATATATGCAATAAATATTTGTACAAACCGGTGTAATTGTGTTGTCAGACTACTTTACAGATACAGTGCGAGTAAAGTCAAAATCAAGCTTGAGGTCTGTTCACTCTAGATTTTTGCACATTTATACTGAAATGTTCATATACAGCCCATGTCTGCCCAAAATCATCTTTTGAATAGGAGCAAATTGTGCACAATAAATGGATCTATATCATTTATCTCTGTTCAATATTCATATCCTGACGCCAGTGGGAGCAATATCATCTGATCTGCGAGGGCATCAAATCCCCACTGATCTCTATTGCTGAACTATACCTAAAAGGATAGGAGTGATATAAAACAAAACCATATGGAATAAACTAGTGCATACCCCAATGAAGTCATATACTTTGTAGTATTGACTAAAGGGGATCGAAAATGGACACTCCTGCATAGCATATTAAACATAGAAAAATGGAGTACAAGTCCAATATCTAATATATAAGTGTGTGTGTGACCGTCTCAGCTACAGCCACAAAATTTGGCACAGTCACACGTGTGGACCCCGAGAGCGTCCTAAGCTATGTTTGGAGGTGAAATTTTAACCCCGCGCATTCCAATTCAAACAATTTTGTCGCTATCTACATAATGGGGAAAAAGTGTGTGCACATCAAGCCCCGCCCCTCATGTCACAATGGTTGCCGTGGCGACGCTGATTCATCATAGGTTGCAATGGTGACGTTTGTCATAACGGTTGCCATGGTGATGATGACATAATGGGTATATGGGCACAGGACTATGGGATGGCGGATATGTATGTCGAGTATATGGGCACAGGACTATGGGATGGAGAATATGTATGATGGGTATATGGGTACGGATCTATGGAATGGAGGATAATTATAATTTGTTATAACTAACCAGTTAGTTACTATGCCCGGGCAGCGCCGGGCTCTTCAGCTAGTTATAAATAGATATCAAATTTATTAAACATATAATAATGACAAATATATGTACAAAAAAAAGGATCAGGTAATACAAGCTGCTTTTGTCCTGAAAAAATCTATATGTAAAATGCTCAGTGCTTTAGGTAATGATGGGCCATATGTTTAGGGACTCAAAAGTGAACGGAGATCACAAACAGGTGCGCATCCTGCAAAGAGACCCCCATTATGCCACGCAATAGTGCTTACCCATCATGAACTCCACTAGGACACATGCAGCGCCGCCACCCACCTGGATCCGTAGAAGCGAGTAATCGTGAAACGGCCGTTGTCCGGCACCTCCCTCCCCTAGCATTCCTCTAACGTCCTGCATGTCCACATATCTATTGATGAAATTCATGTGAAATAAAGACGCACAGTTTTTCAGCTATATTGGTGAGTGCTGCATATTTCTCCTTTTTTCGCTTCACATTGAAATATTCATGTTTTTTCCTGCAAGCACCTCCGTTTTTTGACTGAAATATATACCGCAATACTTCAGATAAATAGCTCCGTCTGTTAATGTGGTGATTTGTGTGCCCTAGTATGCCGTTCATCTGTTTGCTCTTTGCTATGGCCCATCATTACCTAAAGCACTGAGCATTTTACATATAGATTTTTTCAGGACAAAAGCAGCTTGTATTACCTGATCCTTTTTTGTACATATATTTGTTATGTCATTATTATATGTTTAATAAATTTGATATCTATATAATATTGGACTTGTACTCCATTTTTCTATATTTAATATAAAAGGATAGGAGTAAATTGTCTCGCAGGATCCTGGTCCAGTGATCACATCAGTAGTGTGTGACCACTGGGTGAGAGCCTCATACTGGCCACAATTTGCTGTGTCTTCTGATTAGCCAGTGCACCAGATCAGAATGGCCAGGAACAAGAGTGTTTGTATAAGGCGTGTGAGAAACTCACACGTCAATCCCCGACCCTCAGGACCGGAGCGTTCAGCTGCATGTATTTCTATACAGCTGACGGCTCTGTTCCCGAGTGCCGGATATTGACGTGTGAGATTCTCGCAAGTCTGAACCTGGCCTTAAGGAAAGTTTCAAAATACAGCAAAGGAGCTCCAACCCAGCATATGACTTACGAGTGAAGACCATGGACGCCTCCCTCCACCTGTGCAGACATGGTTCTCTTCTCAAACTTCAGCTCACCAGAATACATCATCGCCCTATAGCAAAGCAGAAATGGACAATTTACATGACACCCTACTAGTGATGAGCGCGCGTGCTCTTGTCCTAAATCGAGTATTTGCGGCGTGTTCAAGTTGCCGCAGCTGCATGGTCGACAGCTGCAACACATGCAGGGACTGTCCAAGAAACCGCCACGGAGACTCGAGTATTTTTTTTTTTTTTGAGCACGGTGAAAATACTTGATTAAAGGTAATCTGTCACCCTATTTTTCCGATTATCAGTTGCCAGCACCGCCATCAGGGGCTTATCTACAGCATTCTGTAATGCTGTAGATAAGCCCCCGATGTAACCAGAAAATAGAATTAGTCTAACCTGTAATTCGGTTTCTAAGAACCTTCCACGACAGCAGTATCGGAGGATGTCTCCCCGCCCTAATAGGGGACAGGAATCGCACAAGAGATTAAATAACCCTCCCCTTCCTATGTCCTCCAGTGTTTTTTCTGTACACGCTAGCATGTATAGTTACCACAAAGGTGCAGGAATCATCCGGTAGGACGTCAGGTAGGGAGGGAAATTAGTGCGGTCGTGGAAGGTTCCTAGAAACCGAATTACCGGTAAGACTAATTCTATTTTCTCTAGTCACCTTCCACGACAGCAGTATCGGAGAAACACCAACAACTAATTTCTTAGGGAGGGACAACAGCCTGCAGAACACGTCTGCCAAACATTAAATCCCTGTTGAAATTTAGTCTATAGTGCCTGGTGTATGTGTGGACAGATGACCAGGTGGCGGCTCTGCATATCTGCTCTATAGATGCGTCCCCTCTTCCTGCCCACGAAGTTGCTACGGAACGGGTATAGTGTGCTTTTAATGATGTAGGAGGGGAAACATTCTGCGACGAGTAGGCGAGGCAGATCGCTTGCTTGATCCAATTGGCGATTGTATTTTTTGCTGCTTTTTTGCCTCTATTTCGGCCTGAAATCTGAACGAATAGGTTCTGATCAATTCTCCAACTTTCCGTCTGCTGTAGGTAGAAGAGGACTACTCTGCGTACATCAAGGGTACGGAACCCTTCTTCTTTCGCATTGGAGGGATTTGGACAGAAGGAGGGTAATACGATGTCCTGGCTCCTATGAAAGTTCGAGGCTACCTTCGGCATAAAGGAGGGGTCTAATCTTAGGATGATGCTATCTTCCATGATGGTTAAGTATGGCTCCTGTATCGAAAGGGCCTGTAGCTCTCCTATGCATCTTGCGGTAGTGATTGCCACCAGGAACACTGTTTTTATTTAGTGTCAAGTTTTTCAATGTCGTGGAAGCCAGAGGTTCGAACGGTTTGGTTGTCAAGCTTTTGAGAACCAGGTTCAAGTCCCAGGGGGTAATCTGGCTACGGAGTCTGGGACGGATCCTAGACGTCGAGGTCATGAACCGTTTAATCCATCGATAGCTCATTCTTCAATCAGGACTTGGCGAGCTAAGGGCTGACACTTGTACCTTTAAAAGGTACCTGGTGTGAGGCCCAGATCTAGGCCATCCTGGAGGAACTCTTAAGATCTGTGCAATCTTGTGACAGAAGGGATCCGGAAGATTTGGAGAGCACCAGGACGAGAATTTCTTCCAAACTTTCCAGTATATGGCGTTAGTCACTGGTTTTCTACTTCTTTGTAGGGTTTGGATTACCTTGTCGGATAAGCCCTTAGCTTTTAGAATTCCGGCTTCAGTAGCCAGGCTGCCAGGTTCAATTTGTGCAGATCTGGGTGCAGTAGAGGGCTTCCCTCTGGGGCAGGAGTATTGGACCATCCTGGGCCATGTCTTTCAGGGCTCCGTACCAGCTCCTCCCCGGCCACAAGGGAGCTATCAAGATTGTAGTGACTTGTTCTGCCCGTACCTTCTGTAGTGTCCTTGCTATCATGGGGATTGGAGGGAAGGCGTAGGCTAGGTTGAAGTGCCACGGGTGGGAGAAGGCATCTACTTTCCATGCTCCGTCGGTGGGGCTGAGGGAGAAATATGTTTCCACCTTCGCATTCTGACCACTGGCGAACAGGTCCACCTCGGGATATCCCCATCTTGAGACCAGCGATGAAAATACCGACTGATCCAGGCTCCATTCCCCGGGATGAACGTCCCTCCTGCTGAGGAAGTCCGCTTCCACATTGTTCACTGCCCTTAGATGCACTGCTGATATGGACAGTAGGTGTTTTTCTGCCCAGGAGAAAATCCTCGCAGCCACCCGCTTTAGGTTGAAGAATTTTGTGCCTCCCTGGTGGCGGATGTAAGACACCGTCATCATATTGTCTGAGTACACGCATACATGATGGTTTTGGACGAGGGCCACTGCTGCCTTTAGCTATTAGCTCTCTCGTATTTGAGGAGCTGGAACCCATAACCCCTGGAAGTGTGATTTTTCCACTGTTGCGCCCCAGCCTCGCTGACTGGCATCCGTGGTGATGATCTTCAGGGGTAGCTGATCCCAGTCGACCCCCCCGCTGAAGGTTCTGGTGGTTCAGCCACCATAGAAGGGAGGCTTTCACGTGTCCGGGTAGAGGAGTTTTTCTGGTCAATATATTTTGGTGCCTTCTTGAACACCGAAGAACGTAGGACTGCAGGGCCCGAGTATGGGCTTGGGCCCAGGAGACAGCTTGGATACATGCTGTCAGTGATCCCAGCATGGACATTGAGTCTCTCAGGGTCGGTGCCCTTTGGTCCCTGAATGTGAAAATCCTCTGGACCAGGTCGAGTTGTCGTTCCCTGGGTAAAAAGGATGTCCTCTCTCCTGAGTCCAGGAGAACCCCCAGGAACTTTTTCCTCGTTGAGGGATGAAGGTTTGACTTCTCTAGGTTGGGGATCCAACCCAAGGATTTCAGAATCTGTAGACATTTGTCTACATCCTGGTTCAGGCGAGGCCCGGATGGAGCTACTATTAGAAGGTCGTCCATATATGGGAAGATACAGATCCCCTGTTGGCGAATGAAGATTATTGCCTCCGCCATCACCTTGGTAAACACCCGAGGAGCTGATGATACCCCAAACGGCAGGACATTGAATTGGTAGTGTCTGACCTGGGACCCCTGAGATACCGCAAACCTGAGGAATCTTCTGTGGTCTGGATGGATCGGGACGTGATAATAAGCGTCCCTTAGGTCTATTGTAGCCATCACCCAATTCTGTCCAATAAGAGGGATTGCAGTCCTGACCGACTCCATCTTGAACCGCCTGTATTTTACCACTTGGTTCAACGGTTTTAAGTTTATAATGACCCTGTGGTTCCCTGAGGGTTTTACCACTACGAAGAGGAGAGAGTAGTGGCCTTTGCCTATTTCTCATTGTGGAACCGGGGAGATTGCTCTTGCTTGTAAGAGTGTCTTTATATCTGACAGCAAGGATCTTTGGAGGTGCCTCTGCAGGGAGGTTATTCTCAGGCATTGAGGGGGGAGGACTCTCGAATTCCAATCTCAGTCCGTCACGAATAGTGCGAAGAACCCACTGGTTTGATGTTATGGACTGCCATTGCTCTATGAAACTCGAGAGTCGGCCCCTGACCGGAATACCGTCATTGCTTCTCTGTGGGGTTTTGTTGTTGCTGGGACTGGGAGGCCAGAATATTTCTGCTTCTTCCTCCCTTCGGATAGCTCCACCTGCCCATTTTGCCCTTCCCTTTGAACTCTCTCTGGGAGGGCTGGTCGCGGGGGGAACGGAAAACAGTCTTCTAGGTTTCAGCTGTTCTGGTAGCGACTTCTTTTTATCCGTGGCCTTCTCCAGGATATCATCCAGGGCTGGGCCAAATACGTACTTTCCCTGGAAGGGAATCGCACAGAGCTTTGACGTGATATCTCCTGCCCACGATTTCAGCCACAGTGTCCTTCTGGCTGAGTTGGAGAGGACTGCTGATTTCGCTGCTACCCGAATGGACTCCGCAGAGGCGCCGGCTAGAAACCCTGTTGCTTTTTGCAATAGCGGTAGGGAATCCAGGATCTCTTCTCTGGAAGTTCCTTGAGAGAGGTGGTCCTCCAGTGTACGCAGCCAGCGAAATAAGGACCTCGCTACACACGTAGAGGCTATATTAGCCTTGAGCAGGGTTGTGGAGGCATCCCATGATTTCCTAAGTAGGATTTCTGTTTTACGATCCATAGGATCCTTGAGTTGAGACGAGTCTTCGAAGGGAAGAGCCATCCTTTTCGTCACTCTGGATATCTGCACGTCTACTTTGGGGATCTCCCATAGGGAGCAATCCCCCTCCAAAGGAAATCTGTTCCTCATGTCTGATGGGGTAGTGAGCCTTTTTACAGGAAGGGCCCATTCTTGCATAACTAGATTTCGGATGTTCTCATGGATGGGGAATCCCTTCTGGTCTTTGGGTTTCAATCCCCCAAACATTTCATCCTGGACTGAGTATTCCACCTCAGTCTCCTCTAATCCCATGGTGCCCCTTACCATGCCCCTTACCATGCTAACTAAGTCCCCCATGTCTTCCAATGAAAAGTAATATTTTTTGTTATCGGGCCTGGGGGTAGAAGTGGAACTCTCGTTTCCCCATGCATCCTCTGAGTCAGAGGCCTCAATTTCGCCTGAGTCTGAGTACGACTCTGCCGGGGACGCTTTCCTTTTCCTAGTAGGAAGGGATTTTGGTGTCGGGGTCTGGGCACTCGTCATCATAGAAGATTGCATTTCTTGCTTGATGAGGGATTTTATACTGTCCAGAAGGGAGGGTTGTTCTGCGCGGATTACTTTATCCGTGCAGGGCTGACATCGTTTTTTCCTGTATGTCGAGGAGAGTTTGGTACCGCACACGCACTTGCGGCTTGGTTTCTTTATGGGGTCAGGGGCCTTGTCTCCCTAAAATAGAGAGAGAAGGCATACTAAGTCACCTCGCCATTTGGACAGAATAAAGGGGGACCGGTCCTGCTACTTACAGTAGGAGGGTGCACGCTGGGCTCCACAGAAGCAGAACGAAAGGACTTATCACCGTCCATGGTCAGTCTGTCACAGTCACTAGTGCAGAAATGGCCTTACCTGGACGCCATCTGCCAGAGTCTTAAGTAGCTGAGGCTCCACAGCGTTTTCGGTGCTCCTCCTCCCCTGGTCCACAGGTGGGGGAAATCATGATTACCCCTCACGGCTACTTCCCAGCCGTCCGTGGTCATCCTGGAGATGCCACCCCCGCCTCCTCAACTCCCGCCACTGCCCGCTGCCGCCCCTGTATCCCCTGAGCCCACCATCAGTGCCCATCATTCAGGTAAATGGGCAGGTGGGCGGGTGAACAGGCGGCGGGTGGACCGCGTCAGGCAGGTGGGCAGCGTTGTGACTCTCACCTTCCCAGAGGCACCGCTCGCGTTCCCTGGAGGCCGCCATGTTGCCCGTCCCGAAACCGGAAGTACGGCGCCGCCGCGTCACTTCCGGTGCGCGGATGCGCCGCCGCGGGGAGGAGGACGCCGGGGAGGTAATAGGAAGGGGAGGGTTATTTAACCTCTTGTGCATTTCCTGTCCCCTATTAGGGCAGGGAGACATCCTCCGATACTGCTGTTGTGGAAGGTGACTAGAGAAAAATGAGTTATACTCACCCAGGGGAGGTCCGGGCCCGGTTTGGTCCGATGGGAGGTGCCGAACAGGACCGCGACACCCATCTTCTAACGGTGACGTCCTCTTCTTTGCTTCCTGTCGTGGCTCCTGTGCAGGCGCACTGCTCTGCCCTATTCAGGGCAGAGCAGAGTCCTGCAGGCGTCGGACCTCTCCCGCCGCCTGCGTACTGCAGGACTCTGGCAGCTGATACTGGAAAAAAATAGGTCACAGATTCCCTTTAAGACACGAGCAAGCTTGGATAACACCTTATCCGAGCACGCTCGCTCATCACTGCACCCAACACAATGCGGCCATGTGCTCTCCAGGCTTTTATGTAATTTGCACATGGAGTGTACATGCAATATGTTTTACTCGGATATGAAAAAATAAAAATAAAATTTGCTATTCACAAAATCTCAGCCACATGCTGTAGAGAAAGGTTGCATCTGATATTCAGAGGCACGGTGACTTAAAACCTGCAGCATATTAAGCCTAGGCCATGCAATTACAAGTGCTTGTAAAAATCGGCAGCAGTTTTTGCAAATGCAGAAATTCAGTGGCAGATCGTTCCAGTATCCACATAACATTTAGCGCTATGGCAGATTGCTGCCCCTTATTAACCACGCTGGACTTACAGAAGGTGCTAGTCTCAGATACCCATGCAGTGCTGCCCACACCAGGTTTCCTATAAGGGTACATGAACACGACAGGTTTTTCAGGTGGGCCTTGGAGCAAAACATATTCGTTTCTATGTAACAACAACTTGGTGTTCATGTTCCAGTCTTTTCAGCGTCTTAGCATTTCAGGTATCCAAAGATGCCAAGTTCTTAAGGTGTTTTCAGCTATGAAGATGCTCTATCCTTTACTAGTCATTAGAAAGGCACATGAGACGCCGAGCATCTCGAGCAGTTTGCCAGAATTTATGCTTGAAATATTGCTAGCCATTTCTTCATGGTTGATAGATGTTGCCAATAAAGAGACGGATAAAAATACTCAAGAATACCACCGGTGGTCAAAAATGATGAAGTGCCCATGTGTAAAAAAAAAAGTCAGCACTTCCTAAAGTCTTCCTCTTTAAAAATCTCGGCAGGTTTGCTCACATCTAGAGATGTCGTGCGCTCATACCCTTGGATGTAACGTAGGTACAGGACGTCATACGCAGCCGATCACTGACCTGACAAGCGTTAAGCTCTTGGCTCCTATATCCTGGCAGGAGTGCTGGATTCCAGCAATCAAGTATGGGATAAACTTGTGAATGGATCCTTTGTCCTGTACAGCGCCAGATACACCTTGGGCCACCTTAATCTTATCCGCCTCACTGAAATAAGAAGCATCTGTGAGATCCAGAACACTGTAATGCAATCACAAAAATAGAGATCGGACACTAAAGTCACCTGAAATATCTCTTCTGGCTGCTCACGTTCTTATCCATGGCGTCCAGTGAGCCCATACCGCGGTATTTCTTTAGCCGTATACCATCCGAGAAGAAATATTCACCCGGGGCTTCTGTAGTTGCGGCCAAGAGTGACCCCATCATCACTGCAAATGGATTTTAAACAGAAGCCGATTATAGTCCTGGAAAGGCACAAAAATCATCACCTCCCAACATATCTCCGGATACAGATCCATTGTGGAAGGAGAGCACAGGCCCATCACCACCCACTGCCGATATCAGCCGACAAGTATTGTGTGGGAAGAGGAGTGACAACTATAAGCACAAGTCTGGATTACAAGTGGTTGTCAGGTCTAAACGCTTCTTGGCAAGAGATATAATGGGCGCAGTTTCTGGCACATGGCTGGTTAGTGACCTGTCCTACAGGCTGTGTTCGATATGATTTGCCCAGAAATTAAGGACGACTGTAGAAAAATAATCAGCTTCAATTGTGGCAAGTTTAAGGGGATATCAAATATGATAAAATTTGGCTGCTTTCTTTACTGAACAGCGGCTCCCATCCAGGTGAATGGAGCAGAGCCGCAATCCTATACACAAGCCTCGGTCAGGGGTGGTGCAATTTCTGAAAAAAAGCAGCAACGTTTTTCCATTCCTGGACAGCCCTTCAATACACACATTAAAAGGGGGTAATGTTTGCCAGCAGGTAATTTGCATAGACTTACTGATCCCAATAAAGTGCCATGTAGACGACCATTTACCTGTGGATGCCCCAAGGGCCAGAGCCTTTGCAATGTGTCCAACCGTCTGAATCCCACCGTCTGCAATGACAGGCACCCCGAACCTTCTGGCATATTCAGAAACTTTGTACACGGCCGTGGCCTGTGGTCTCCCACACGCCAGAACTGCAGTAACAACACAAAATGTATCAGCAGGAGAATAGGAAGGATTCTTTACAATTACAGCAGTGACTTATCCAAGCAGGGGTCTGACTGCCATTGGAGGAATATTCTGAGGCCGAGGGGGTTTTACCTTTGGCTTCAAAGCAAGAAGGGGGTCTATATAGTACCTATGCCGAGCCACCCCCAAACCTCGACCCAAACGAGCAGGAGAAACTCAGCACATAACCTGATCGGACATATCCCCTCCATAAATATCACAGACTAATTGGGCTGCTCAGTGCCCCTTTGGTGAGGACAAGAGGCAGCGTGCACCATTCCCCAACTTGTTCTGTAGGTCCCTGACAGCACTGGCTCCAGGCAAGTCTGCGCCAGAAATCACCAGTAAGGGAGCTGGGAACATGCTACACCAGTGGGTGGGACGACAGAGCATTGAGCCTCTTGGCCACGCCCCGGGTGCACAGGCATCTTGATTTGCATATATGGTTAATCTTCCTATAGCTGCCTGTTCTGTAGACCCTGTAATAAAAGGTGCGATTTTTAAGGGGACTTTATCCCCTACAAGGCTGTGTGCTTAGTCTATACAGTCAGTTTAGGCTGACAGACTGCCTTTAAAGGGGTCTTCTCATCTCAGAGATCGCATATCGCTAGCACCGGCCACCACTATGGTTGATGGGAGTTCAATATGAGAAAACTATTTCCACTCCGGCAGCCACTTTGGTAGCTGGGCGGGCAGAGACATCATAGGGGCCAAGTAATCACAAGAGGCGCTCTGGTCCAGATGCTCCAGAATACCAGAGTGGATGCCGGACCATGGTAGTGGTCCAAGTGCTGCTTGATGAGGTTTGCATGTTTTTTTTTTTTTATTTAAGCAGGCAAAACGAGTTCTCTAGTGGAAACAGCTTCTGGAAACGCTCCTTTTTGGCACAAGTCTTGTTTCCCGTAGAGGTTTTTTGCAGTTTTTTGATTGGCTAGTGCCCAGTTCCTAGTTCTGAAGTGGCTCCTGATAGAATACATGTCACCTCTTTAAAGTGGATTCTGTTTTTTCTCCCCAAAGCAGTTTTCAAAATCAGAAGCGGGGCACCACAGACCTCCTTATACCGTGAAGCACGGGGGAGTGAAGCTGGCTTATAGGGCTATTGACCCGTGACCAGTGCCGTACCCGAATAGGCACTGCGATTGACGCACCGACCACGAATCTCCAGCCCTGAACTCCACAGCCTCACGTATGCCCATAAGGCTGTTGATTTGGGGTCAGGAGATTCATTATCAGTCCGTACCCGTGCAGTGGACAATAGACTGTACGTGGACTCTGATGTGTGACGGTGGCCTCACTCTCAGGTGCGATGTGTCCCAGATGTCGACCCCCCCCCCCCCCCCCACCAATCAAGGTGCTGCTATATCCTAGCAGTAAGAGATGGGAATACAATGCCTGGCATTTATAATTCTGGGGTTGTTGGAGGAGAATAGGCATTTTTGCATACAATACTTTTTGATGCCATGATCCAGGACAAAACTAATGGCCAGCATTGTGTTAGAATGAGGAGACATGAAAACATGCAAGATTAGTAATCCAGGTGCAGCGAAGGATGACAGTTTTCTGGGATTTTCGTGCGCCTGTAAATGCAAACCCTCCTAACACAAGGCAGAGATTCATGTCCTGTTATTCAGGTGACGCAAGGATGGTCTCACGTTCTATAAAATACCACGAGGTCTTACTGACATCACTGGATAGTCCCCTCCCTCGTTCCATCTCACTGACAACAGCTGCTGGGGGGATATTACATGTCATATGTACGACATCCCGAGCCCTAATGCCAGGAAAGTAGTAGGTGCAAACAACTTCCCAAAAAGCAGGGTTCAGAGGTGTGATAAGCAGACTGGATTCCTTCTTACTCGTCATCTTCCTCCTGATTTCATCAATGAAGGGAGGAATATAAACAGCGCAGAGAAGGGTATGAATTAAAGAAAGGAAAGGACTGAGCACTGCCAAGCCTCCTGCCCCAAAGAACATGTATCCAATTTTACATTTTAAAGTTGAGCCACTTTGTAAATAAATTAAATTTACTGATCCCGAGTTACATCCTGTATTATCCTCCAGAGCTGCACTCACTATTCTGCTGGTGCAGTCACTGTGTACATACATTACATTACTGATCCTGAGTTACATCCTGTATTATACTCCAGAGCTGCACTCACTATTCTGCTGGTGCAGTCACTGTGTACATACATTACATTACTGATCCTGAGTTACATCCTGTATTATACTCCAGAGCTGCACTCACTATTCTGCTGGTGCAGTCACTGTGTACATACATTACTGATCCGGAGATACATACTGTATTATACCCCAGAGCTGCACTCACTGTTCTGCTGGTGCAGTCACTGTGTACATATATTACATTACTGATCCTGAGTTACATCCTGTATTATACACCAGGGCTGCACTCACTATTCTACTGGTGCAGTCACTGTGTACATATATTACATTACTGATCCTGAGTTACATCCTGTATTACACTCCAGAGCTGCACTCACTATTCTGCTGGTGCAGTCACTGTGTACATACATTACTGATCCTGAGTTACACCCTGTATTATACCCCAGAGCTGCACTCGCTATTCTACTGGTGCAGTCACTGTGTACATATATTACATTACTGATCCTGAGTTACATCCTGTATTACACTCCAGAGCTGCACTCACTATTCTGCTGGTGCAGTCACTGTGTACATACATTACTGATCCTGAGTTACACCCTGTATTATACCCCAGAGCTGCACTCGCTATTCTACTGGTGCAGTCACTGTGTACATATATTACATTACTGATCCTGAGTTACATCCTGTATTACACTCCAGAGCTGCACTCACTATTCTGCTGGTGCAGTCACTGTGTACATACATTACATTACTGATCCTGTATTATACCCCAGAGCTGCACTCACTGTGTACATGCAGCACTTAGCAGGATGATCTACATTACAGCAGCTGAGTTTAGGTCTTAGTGCATCTATATTATATTACTCCAGTCTGTTTTCAATATTTGTGTTCCAAGAACTGAGTGCAGCTCTGCTGTATAATGCTACATTTCCAAGAGTTACTCATCTGCTTTTACAAATGGTTTCAAGGTGGATATATGCTCCAAGCTAAATACTTGAGCAACCTGAAAACAGACTTGTTACTAGTGACAGACATTGTAACCAAGCAAACAAGTTATTTAAAGGGAACCAGTCACGTCCTTTTTAGCATGTAAACTGTCCCCAGTGGGAGGTCAGTGATAAAATGTGTTAATGGTGCACACTGTAACTATGCACTGAGGACAGTTTACATCCTAAAAAGGACCTAACTTTGGGGCATATCGACAGAACAGAAAAGGGGGACAAGCAGCTTGGGAGTGATCATGCCTTTTTGATAGAGAACCCCTTCAAAGCAGAGAATTGAGAAGGAAGCAACACAAACAGATATTTAAGGAAACTGGGGTACAATTTCCCCCCCTTCATAATTAGGCATTATGTAGAATAATAATTACCTATAAAATATTATGAACCCTGCTTTCTCCAAAAAATATCCACCCTCAAAACATTCATCTAGTCCCCCAAAGCCACAAAACCCCAAGTGCATCTACAACTAGCAATCAGTCGAGCAGGACGCTGCCTCGGGCTCAGGCCAGACAAACCTGTGACTTACTATAGGAGCCTGTCACACTAGAGGGGCATTTGGGGCTGTGAGAGTTTAGGTCTGGAGGAATCGATGGAGCAGCTAGATAGAGAAGATAAATAAAGTGAATTCATTCAGCGGCAGAGGCCGGGAGGCGGCAGCACAGCAACATTTGTCCCCATCCTCCCCCTTAACAGTTTGGCACGGCAGGTGTCACATTCAGACACAGTAAGGCTATGTGCCCACGTTGCGTGTTAAAACGCACACTGAAAACCGTACTTCTTCCCAGAAATCGCGCGGATTTTTCCACGCGATTTTACCGCGATTTTCTCAAGCACTTTCCAGGCGATTTGAAGCATTGCTTGGAAAGTGGTTGACAGGTTGGTCACACTCGTCAAACATACTATTGAGGCTGCCTATGCGGCATCAATAGTAAAAGATAAAATGTTAAAAAAAAATAAATAAATTAAAAAAAAATAAATCGGGGTATATTTACCTTCCGACGTCCCGCGCTGCCATCCCGGGCCTCAACGTTCCCAGTAATGCCTTGCGAGACCTGTGATGACGTTGGTCTCGCGTTACTATAGCGATCTCGCGAGACCACGTCATCACAGGACCTTGCCGCAAGGCATTACTGGGAACGCTTAGGCCGGGAATGCAGCGCGGGACGTCAGAAGGTAAATATACCCCGATTTTTTTTATTTTTTATTCTTTTTTTTTACAGGGGTATGGTACCCAGGGCCTGGAGCACAGTCTCTTCTCCTCCACACCGTGGGTACCAACCGCACATGAGACGCTTAACTTCCCGCATGGTGGGCATAGCCACATGCGGGAAGTAAGCGATTCTCATGCATTCCTATGGGTGCGGAATCGCGGCAATTCTTTGCGATTCCACACAAAAGAATGATCATGCTTCGATTTTTTCCACGATGTGTTTCCGCCGCGGAAAAAAGCGCAGCATTAGCACAGCATGTGCGGAATGCCATAGGAATGCATGGGGTGCGTCATGTACAAGATTTTTAAACGTTTTCGCGCCGAAAATCACGGAAAAAAAAAAAAAAAAAAAAAAAAAAAAATAATTCGCATCGTGGGCACACAGCCTAACAGTTTCATCCAGTACAAAAGCAAAAACGCGCAGTCCCATGAGGAGACAGTCATGCATAAAACAAAAAACAAGCGCTAGTCTATGGTCAATTTTTTTTTTTTAGCTATTTTTCTGTAATAATCTCATTTACTTCCTGAAGACTCATCAATAAACCTGGCCAGCCCCCCCACCCCCCATCAAAGGGATGCATTGGGGGTAAAAAAAGAGTGACATCACACCAGCCTCGCTTACGGTGACATCACTAGTCATCCCCAGACATTCCCTGCCCAGCACTGACCAGGCGGAATATATGGTGAAGGCTAGTAACGTTAAAGGAAGGAGGGAATATTTAGGAAGGACTACAGATGTCACAGTGAGGAGGGGGATTTATATGGCGAGGGTTGGTGACATTCAAGGAAGGAGGGAACATCTGGAGAGCCTAATGATGTAACAGTGAGAAGGCGAAGTGACCCCACTAGCCCTCACCATATATACCAGCTACCTCACTGACATCACAAGCCCTCACCATATATACCAGCTACCTCACTGTGACATCACAAGCCCTCTCCATATAAGGCCTCCTCACCAGTCTGCATCTATTCTCTACACATTTTATCTGGCTGTGAGATTGACAATCTCATGCAGTCCCTTCTGTGAAATGCCTTTGCCACTAAGTGTCATTACATGTGAAGAGGGGAGAAAAAAAAAAAAACACTACACACAAAAACATCACGCAATTATACATAATCTAAATTTGTTAGGTGCAGTAGGATACCACCTGAAAATTTAGGAATCGTGAATAACACTTTATATGTATGCAGAATCCATGGAAGCACGAGATGTGGAACTGATCTTCACTCATATTGTCATCTACCCTTTTTTCTCAAAAGCCCATCAAACCCCTCTGCCCACGGCGAATAATACGTACACAAGAGGATTTTCAGAGATGCACACATTTCAGCAGGATTTTTTTACCTTCCTGTGTAATGCAAATCGATCCGCTTCCCATTCCCACCCTCAATGCATCAGCACCGGCATCAATCAAGTTCTTGGCCTGAGCGGCGGTGACCACTGGAAATAGGAGAGAACACTAAAATTACTTCCATGCTCTGCCATAAGGGGGCAGATTTCTATTGCACAGTGTTTGGTGGGGTCTCTAACTGCAGTGACTACTTTTTATTTTCTTCTTTGCATGTGAATTAAAAAGGAGAGTATTAGGAAAGGGGGATATAAAGATAGCTCTGAGCTGGCGCTATGGGACAGACACTTGTCACTGACTGTCAAACAGCTTTAGCGCCAAATTCCGCGTGTCGGCTTACTGGACGGGTCACTGGCTATTTATATAAGACACATTCCAGCGACCCAGAAAAGTCTAACGTCCACACTGATTTACAGAGGAAGTAGGTGGGGTGAGGGGGGTTTAGTGGCTTTCTCCAGGGGCACTTCCCAAATTCACATCACACAGGAGGATTCACCAGACATGCAGAGACTAGACTGTGCAGAAAGGATTTACCTGCCACATCTTATGTGCAAATTTGCAGCATCATTTATACGTTACCGTATTGGCAAAAACCGCCTGGCACACTCCAAGTGCTGGACGGGACCCATCAAGTGAGGTCACTATCCATCAAGAACCCGGAAAGGGAGTGAAAAGTCACGTGGCTATACAAAAACCGTTGGCTCTGCTATATAGGAGAAAGCTGGGAAGGGGCACTCATTTTTTTGGGCATCTTGGATAATTTTAAAGATTACTTCTCCCTGTAAAATGAGCTACCTAATCAGGCTTTAGATATATACACCGCAAAAGTGAAAAAAAAAAAAAAAAAAAAAAAAAACAGTTACCATTTCCAGCGATCACCTGGATTTCTGGAAACTTCTCTTTTATGTATTTGATCATATTGATCTGAAATATGGAATTTCCTTGAGAAGAATCCTAAAATTCAAAGAAAAAACTACAGTAGTAATAAAAAAACAAAAAAAAAACAAAACAATGAAGCCTCAAAAAACAAAAACCCGCTCACCAAGACCACAGCGTCTACTCCAGACTGCACAAGAAGATCTAGGCGATATTTATCATCCTCGTGGGTCCCTATGGCCGCGCCACAGAGCAGCTGCTTCTTGGAATCCTTGGAAGCCAGAGGGTAATCCCTGTTCTTTTTCAAGTCTGTCCGTGCAATGATGGCCACAAGCTCATCGTTCTGATTAACGATCGGCAATTTGCCTGAAATGAAGCATCAATCACAATTGATGCAAAGACCATTATATTAAAAGGATTAGAAAAATAAAGCTTCTTTCATCCGTAAACCATTCCACCCGCCCACAGATTGTGACCGGTATATTGAAGTGCTAAAAAATGAATGGGGCCGAGCTGCTATACCGCACACAACCTGGGAACTGTTTATTGAGCAAAGTACTTAGACTTTTAAGACTGTTTAACCCCTTTTAGTCCACGTACCTTTTTTACTTCTCTGAAGAAATCCGTTTGCTTCTTTTAGTGTAACACCAGCCGGCGCAACAACGAGATCTTCTCGTTTGGTCATGATCTAATTAAAATAGATATATAATTATTATACAAGGTGCCCACAACCACTTAATATAACAAGTCACCGTGTCCAGCACTCACCTCACTCAGGGGCACGTCGTGCTCCTCAGATTTAAGGAAGTCGATATCTCTGGATGATATGATTCCCACCAGTTTACTCCCCATCTTTCCATTGTCAGTGATGGGAATCCCACAGAAGCCGTGACGAGCCTTTGCCTCAAACACGTCCCGTACCCGGTGCGAGGGGCTCAGCACCACAGGATCCGTGATGAAGCCTTGCTCGTACTTCTGAAGAGGGAGAAGAGAGATTTCATTATGGAGTCATTCCTTATTCCTCGCGGAAACCTATACTTGAAGTAGAGCTTACTTTTACTTTGCGAACTTCATTAGCTTGGAACTCAGGCGTGCAGTTGTGATGTATGACACCGATGCCGCCTGTCAGCTAAACACCATGAAAATAATATTACATTCAGAGAAATTATAAAAAAAAAAAAAAAAAAAAAAAATTTAAGATCAGTAAAATGTGACGTTTTTCTTACTGCCATAGCGATCGCCATGTTGGCTTCAGTTACAGTATCCATTGGGGATGAAACTAGTGGAGCTTTCAGGGTTATTTTCTTAGTAAGGGCAGAGGTGAGGTCCTGAAGGCAAAAAAAAAAAAAAAGAAACAAAAAACAGTAATATTTTGATGGAACAAATCCATCGATTCCATTTACAAAGAGTCCAATGAACATTATCGGGATTTCTACAGCCACCACTACGGGGAGCTCATTGGATACAGATTTATACAGCCACCATTAGGGGGAGATCACTGGATACAGATTTCTACAGCCACCACTAGGAGAAGCTCACTGGATACAGATTTCTACAGCCACCATTAGGGGGAGCTCATTGCATACAGATTAGTACATCCATCACTCGAGGGAGCTCACTATATACAGGCTTATACAGCCACCAATAAGGGAAGCTCACTACATACAGAATTATACAGCTACCACTGGGAAGAGCTCACTGCATACAGATTCATACAGCCACCACTAGAGGAGCTCACTGCATACAGATTAGTACATTCATTACTCGGGGGAGCTCACTGTATACAGGCTTATACAGCCACCAATAAGAGAAGCTCACTGCATAAAGAATTATACAGCCACCAAGAGGGGGAGCTCACTACATACAGAATTATACAGCCACCACTGGGAGGGGAGTCACTACATACAGAATTATATAGCCACCACTAGGGGGAGCTCACTGCCTACAGATTTAGACAGTTACCTTCAGCTCACTACATACAGATTTAGGCTAGGGCTATATGGTGACTTTGACACTGCTGCCACATTGTGGCCCTATAGAAATAAACGGGTTCACATTGCGACACCTACACTACAAAAGAAAATAAGTCAGATTGCTAGAATTTTTGCGACTTTTCACAGTTGCATAAGTGCTTGACTACAACCCCTTCAACTTCTATAGCACCACAATGCAGCAGTGGCACCAGACAACCTTAGATCACCCAATGGCTGCTGTGGCCAAAGTCACCGTGTAGCCCGAGGCTTATACAGCTTTTATTAAACGTTCTAATAACCCAAAATGCAGTGTGCTCCCCCTAGTGGCAGCTACAGGAAGATAGAATTTACGCAGAGACCAAATCATTAAGGATTTGAAGCACTAAACGCAGAAAGTTGGTTCAGATCCCATTCTCCAGGAAAGTAACCAGAGAAATAACGCAGAGAAACTTGTAATAAATTGCACTCTATTTGTAAGGTGTCAGATACCCATGTCTTTCACGCTCTGATTTAGCACCATTTCTCACCACTTGATCTGATGTGAAGTCTATGTACCCGGGAAGAATAAGAAAGTCACTGTTAAGAAAAAATAAAAATTATTAATTCGTTAGCCAGCGATAAAATAGCTAGTTCTTTTGTTGTGCAGAGGTAGAAGAACATGGCTACTACCCCCCCCCCCCCCCCCCCGCGATGTACAGGAGAGGTCAGATACTGCAGCTCAATGTAAAGAAGCGATTGGGCTGAGCTGTAATACCAGATTCAATCTGTACACAAATGTGGCGCTGTTTTGGGAGAAAGCAGCCATGTTTATCTAGACCTGAATAGCCCCAAACAAAAAAAACATAGTCTGGATAATTAACATGGCCGCTGCTGCAACTTGACCTCGGACGTCACCCAGCTTTGCTGAGGTGTAGATTCCTGGAGTTTAGACCAGATTGATGATCCCTTCCACGGCTCGCTCACACTGCTGTATAACACGGCTGAGTGCTACCTGATGTTGTGTCACACAGTGCTCGGCCCCATGTTATACTATGGGGCAGAGCGGTGATTATTTTCTCATGCAGATCCAGCAGGCTCCAATATTCGGATCACGCGCACCCATATAAGTCTATGGGTGCGTGCGAGACATCGGACTGCACTCGGATGCCATCGACGCGCGCTCTCCACCTTCGCCACACCTCCGCATGAGAGAATCGGATCACACTCCGATGACACTTAAGCTCTGAGTCGAGTTCCTTTAACGTATTCAGCGCGATTCTCTTCCATGAGGGAATATACGGCAGTGTGAGAGGGCCCTGAAATGGGCTGTGTAAGACTGAAAACATGGCTGATCTCCAATAGATACAGTGCCACTCTATTTCACAGGCTACATGTGGTACTGCAGCTCAGCAAGCTTAATGCTAAGAATGCAGCGGCCGCAGTACGGAGGCCTGCGAGTCACCACCTCCGTGCTGGAATACCTGGCACAACGCCATTGTTGCTGGATGACGCAGCCACGATATTGTGGCCGGCCTACTAATCAGGGATGCCGTAAGGTAGGAGGCGGCTCACAGGACTTTCGTATGGTGGCCACACATTACAGATATTGCCACTGGACCAGAAACCTGTGAATCTGTTCATCCCTCATCACAACATCATTCAGAAAGTTTTCAGTCACAAATCTAGGAAGAAGAAGAATCATCTCTGAGGGATATGTAATGGCGGCCATATTAGCGCATGATCATCAGAGCTGGGTCTAAATGTGTGCACATACATCTTACTGTTTTTGTTGCCCATAGCAACCAGTCACAGCGCAGCTTTCAATTTTCCAGAATGATTTAATAAATGTAAGCAGGGTTCTGATTGGTTGCTATGGGCAGCACAGAAAATTTACTACTAGATTTCAGTGACGCACATAGCAACCAATCAGATCTCAGCTTATATTTTTACATACGACTTTGGGAAAAGAACACAGAATCTGATTGGATGCCTTAGTACGAATCTTCACCCATGTGTTTTACTGTACGACACATTTTAAATGAGGCGTTTGGTAAAATATTCTGTAGGCCCCGTACAGAATATATGGTGACCACCACGGTGACCGACCTGCGCCTCACGATACATTACAATATAAGTGCAGAATTTGCTGGCCATACTACCGCAACAGCCCTGTAACTCGGCGGCAATATCCCTCAGGGAAAAAAAACAAAACAACGGACACTGACTGGGACATTATATTTAGAATGTGTGACAGGACGGTGACACGAAACACGCAAGGCCTCACGCTCCAGAGATAAACACAGGATGGACGACGACTGATAGAAGGGGCCCGGGCCAGTGAGGGCCCCATAGAAAATAAAACAAAATATCCTGAGTAACAGTGCACGTGAACACCCAAATACAGGGCGCTCAATTTCTGCATCGCACAGCTTCACCCTAATAATAGGCCACCCTCCTGAAACAGATAACCCCTCCACAAAAACGGAGATGTGAGGAAAAGCTAGAGAGATGGCCGAATGGTCACTGGGCCCCGAATGGTCAGCAGCCATTGACCTCCGCAGAAACAACACACAGTATCATCTCAGGTGCTCTGTGTCACCTGATGGCACAGACATGGCAGATGGGGCACTCTTGTGTGGTTTTCAAAAATGGCAGTACTTGTGGAAACTTCTAGAAACTTCTTTGAAAGGATTAAGAGGCTGTGTGCTGGTTCTTGTAGTGCCCTCACATCTACTGGGGCATGCATGTGGGCATCCTGCATAGCACCTGGCCCAGCATGGCACACCTTACAGAACTGCCAGCAATACTGCTTTTCACGTGAACCAAGGTGGTCATGCCAGGTCCTGGCAAAGGGTGGGTGGTACAGCACGACCAGAAGGCTCGAGGGGCATTTGTGCATTCCCAGAGAGGCTGCCAGAACATGATGGGACTTGTACGATTACAAGGTTTGGGAGGGTACTGTGGGCATTACTTAGTGAGGCATGACATGATGGGACTTGTAGTACTAATAGGGAGGTTGCGAGGGTATAATGTGCCCCATCATCTTACCACAAAGGCGGACAGATCATGCTGGGCATAACAGCACTACACAGGGGGTTGTGGGGGAATAACGGGTACTATAATTATCAGTGAGTCTGGCAGGGCATGCTGGGTTTTATAGTACTTGTGAGGGCACTATACTACTATGGGCATTGTAGTACCACCACAGAGGCCGGCAGGACATGCTGGGCGATATAAAATACCGCCACAGGGGCTGGCACGACATGCTGGGCGATATAAAATACCGCCACAGGGGCGGCGCGACATGCTGGGCGATATACAGTACCGCCACAGGGGCTGGCACGACATGCTGGGCGATATACAGTACCGCCACAGGGGCCGGCGCGACATGCTGGGCGATATACAGTACCGCCACAGGGTCCGGCGCGACATGCTGGGCGATATAGTACCGCCACAGGGGCCGGCACGACATGCTGGGCGATATACAGTACCGCCACAGGGGCCGGCACGACATGCTGGGCGATATAGTACCACCACAGGGGCTGCCAGGACATGCTGGGCGATATAGTACCACCACAGGGGCTGCCAGGACATGCTGGGCGATATAGTACCACCACAGGGGCTGCCAGGACATGCTGGGCGATATAGTACCACCACAGGGGCTGCCAGGACATGCTGGGCGATATAGTGCCACCACAGGGGCTGCCAGGACATGCTGGGCGATATAGTGCCACCACAGGGGCCGGCACGACATGCTGGGCGATATAGTACCACCACAGGGGCTGCCAGGACATGCTGGGCGATATAGTACCACCACAGGGGCTGCCAGGACATGCTGGGCGATATAGTACCACCACAGGGGCTGCCAGGACATGCTGGGCGATATAGTACCGCCACAGGGGCCGGCACGACATGCTGGGCGATATAGTGCCACCACAGGGGCTGCCAGGACATGCTGGGCAATATAGTACCACCACAGGGGCTGCCAGGACATGCTGGGCGATATAGTGCCACCACAGGGGCCGGCACGACATGCTGGGCGATATAGTACCACCACAGGGGCTGCCAGGACATGCTGGGCGATATAGTACCACCACAGGGGCTGCCAGGACATGCTGGGCGATATAGTACCGCCACAGGGGCCGGCACGACATGCTGGGCGATATAGTACCACCACAGGGGCTGCCAGGACATGCTGGGCGATATAGTACCACCACAGGGGCTGCCAGGACATGCTGGGCGATATAGTGCCACCACAGGGGCTGCCAGGACATGCTGGGAGTTGTAGTGCCACCACAGGGGCCGGCAGGACGATGACACACTAATCAGCCGCTGACATTGGCGAGGTCACCCCAGGACACTGCCCCACATAATTACTTATAGGTGAGCCCATCCCCTGCCCCAAAGAGCTGCTGGGCAGTGAGACCGTCGTCCGGGACGTAGGAGGTGCCCCCGCTGATCAGGTAGTCCGCCATGCTGCCCGCCCTTCGCCTTCCACACAAGAGGCCAAGCAGCACCGGGAGCCGCCAGTTTATACCGCGCTCCCCAGCGCCACCCACTGGTGACTTCATCACCCTGCGACAGCACGTGCTTCATTCATACCAGTGACACAATGTAACAAAGCCGTGTCCTGTGTGAACACAGCCCGAACACTGCACCTCACACCCCGCCGCCCTCACATTTCCTTCCAGGCCCTGCTGCCCAAAGGAGAAAGGGAAAGCACAAAGGGAGGCAAAAAGCCCTCTCACTACAAGTCCTCAATGTTCACAGCGCCTGTTCCAAGGAAAGCTGGGTGTCCCCCAGTATGGCTGCCATCACAACCCTTCGGCTCCCCTTTTCTGCCACAGAAAATTGCCATTTTTGTATTTTTTTTTCATTCATCATTGAGGCTTGTCACGCGTCAGGGTAGAAATAAAGCTGCTTTGTTTGTGCGTCTTCCGGCTATGTGACAAAACTCTATGCGCATATTTAGGAGCAGATTACTTGTGGTTTTTATGCATTTTTTACCTGTAAATTGTCCACATCTAATGCAAGTCTATGGGAAAATAATCAGCACAGAAAACCGCGAGAACTTTACACGCTGCGGATTTGAAACTCGCACCGCAGGTCGGCTACACGGAGTAAAATACAAGCGCAGCGGGCAGCAGATTCCTATATATCCCAGCCACTTTGCTGGACCTGTAAGGCTGTGTGCACACGCTGCGGATTAGGTGCGGATTCATCCGCGCGGATTTTGTAAAATCCGCAGGTGAAACCGCAGGTCAAAAGACCTGCGGTTTTACCTGCGGATTGCTCTGCAGTTTTGCCCTGCGGTTTTTCATCTCCTCAATAGAGGAGATGGCAAACCGCAGCAGAATCCGCAGAAAGAACTGACATGTCAATTCTTTCTGCGGATTGAAAACCGCAGATAATCCGCGCGGAAAATTCCGCACCGTCTGCACTGCGGTTTTTGATTCCCATAGGGAATCATGGTACTGTACACCGCAGCAAAATCCGCAGCGTGTGCACACAGCCTTAGACGCTGGGATTTTGACACAGCAAAAATCTGCATCAAAACCACACCAGAAGCTGATCGTGGGAACCCGAGCCTAACGTACGGAAATTCTCCCACATGTTCAGTTCCATGAGGCTGCAATCATACTCAGCAGTTTGCATTTTATATTAGCGCTACAGCCAGACATTACTGTAGGGCTAAACTCGTACTAAAATCCACCGTATGTGTATATAACCCTTTCAGGATGTCTGCTATAAATCCGAGTTTACCTGTGGAGAACGGTCACAGTGAGTTTTGTAAAAGGTCATCTAGGTTGCTGGTACATTTTTTTTTTTTTTATACGCTGAGGATTTACCGCTACAGACGCTGCTGTGACCTTTTTGACTGTTGCAAGTTGTTTTTACGAAATTTTCCCATTTAGTATTTTTTATGCAGATTTGAAGTATAATCTTATCTTCTGATTTTCTCATGATATTTGGATCCACTTTTGACTAAGAAAAAGAGCAAGAAAATAGAATGTTTCCAGCTCAAGCAGACAGGCTAAGTGCACACAGTCTTTTTAGCCCTGCGGATTTTTCCACACAGAATTGAAGAAATCCGCAGGTCAAATGACCTGCATTCTTCCTGCAGATTTCTTCCTTTTTTCTTGTGGTTTTTGTGCTGTTTTCCCCCTGCGGAATGGAGCAGGTAGAAAACCGCACAAAAGAAGTGACATGCTGCATATTTTGAACCACAAGAAAACCGCGTGGAAAAATCCGCAGTGTCTGCACAGCGTTATTTTTTCCTATTGACTAACATGTTACTGTACATCACAATGCGGATATGCAGCGTTTCTGTGCGGTAAAATCCGCTGCGGAGCCGCTGGATATCTGCATCGTGTGCACATGGCCACAAGAGTATGGCCAGTGCATTGTACGACAGAGCTGCTGGCAATGTTATGGGGCCACATTACAGGATTATTCTGTTATTAAACCCTTTGATTTTTTTTTTTTTCTGTCATACTCATCTGGGATTTAACCCCTTAACCCCCCCAAGGGTGGTTTGCACGTTCATGACCGGGCCAATTTTTACAATTCTGACCTCTGTCCCTTTATGAGGTCATAACTCTGGAACGCTTCTATGGATCCCGGTGATTCTGACATTGTTTTCTCGTGACATATTGTACTTCATGTTAGTGGTAAAATTTCATTCATATAACTTGCGTTTATTTGTGAAAAAAACGGAAATTTGGCGAAAATTTTGAAAATTTCGCAATTTTCCAACTTTGAATTTTTATGCCCTTAAATCACAGAGCTATGGCACACAAAAAACTTGATAAGTAACATTTTCCACATATTTACTTTACATCAGCACAATTTTGGAACCAAAATTTTTTTTGTTAGGAAGTTATAAGGGTTGACCAGCTATTTCTCATTTTTGCAACACCATTTTATTTTTACGGACCACATCACATTTGAAGCCACTTTGAGGGGTCTATATGGTAGAAAATACCCAAAAGTGTCACCATTCTAAAAACTGCACCCCTTAGGGTATGTGCACACGTAGTTTTCTTGGTGTGCGGATTTTGCAGAGAAAACCACAGGTAAATCTGCAGGACAAAAGTCCTGCAGCTTATCTGCGGTTTTGCCCTGCGATTTTACACCTCATAATGGATGAGGTGTAAAACTGCAGCATTTCTGCGCCAAACAATTGACATGCTGTGGTTTGTAAACCGCAGCAAAACTGCGTGGAAAAATCCGCAGCATGTGCACTGCGTTTTTTAATTTCCATAGGAAATAAAGGTACTGTACAATGCAGCAGAATCTGCTGCGGACCCACAGCTGCAGAAACGCTGCGGAACCGCAGTAGAATCCGCACCGTGTGCACATACCCTTAAGGTGCTCAAAACCACATTCAAGAAGTTTATTAACCCTTCAGGTGCTTCACAGGATTTTGAATATTTAAAAAAAATGAACATTTAACTTTTTTTCACAAAAAAAATACTTCAGGTTCAATTTTTTTTATTTTACCAAGGGTAACAGGAGAAGTTGGACTGCAAAAGTTATTGTGCAATTTGTCCTGAGTACGCTGATACCCCACATGAGGGGGTAAACCACTATTTGGGCGCATGGCAGAGCTTGGAAGGGAAGCAGCACCATTTGATGTTTTTGGCTGGAATTGAGATCGGACACCATGTCGCGTTTGGAAAACCCCTGATGTACCAAAACACTGAACCCCCGCCACAAATTACACCATTTTGGAAACTAGACCCCCCCAAGGAACTTATCTAGATGTGTGCTTCACAGAAGTTTATAACGCCCGGCCGTGAAAATAAAAAAATCGTATTTTTTCCACAAACATGATCTTTTAGTCACCAATTTTTTTATTTTCTCAAGGGTACCAGGAGAAATTGGACCCCAAAACTTGTTGTCCAATTTGTCCTGAGTACGCTGATACCTTATATGTGGGAGAAAACTACTGTAGGGGTACACGTCAGGGCTCGGAAGGGAAGTAGTGACGTTTTGGAATGCAGACTTTGATGGAATGGTCTGTGGGTGTCATGTCACGTTTAGAGAGCCCCTGATGTACCTAAACTATTGAAACTCCCCACAAGTGACCCCATTTTGGAAACTAGACCCCCCACGGCACTTATCTAGATGTGTGGTGCGCACTTTGAACCCCCAAGTGCTTCACAGAAGTTTATAATGCCCAGGTGTGAAAATAAAAACATTTTTTCCACAAAAATGATATTTTTGTCCCCAATTTATTTCCCTAAGGGTAACAGGAGAAATTGGACCCCAAAAGTTGTTTTGCAATTTGTCCTGAGTACGCTGATACCCTGTATGTGGGGGTAAAACACTGTTTGGGCGCATGGCAGAGCTTGGAAGGGAAGGAGCACCATTTGACTTTTTCAACGCAGAATTGGCTGCAATTGAGATCAGACACCATGTTGCGTTTGGAGAGCACCTGATGTGCCCAAACAGTGGAACCCCCAATTCTAACTCCAACCCTAACCCCAACATACCCCTAAGGCCAGTTTCACATTAGCGCTTTTTAAGCACACGCACGGCCGGGGGTAGCTCCGCCCCCGAGCCGGCTCTCTGCCCGGCGTGCCCGCCCCTTGCTTGTAGCGCCGCCTACTAGCGGACAGCGGCGCCTGCGATCGGCGCACCCTATCTTTAGCATAGGGTGCGCAGATCGTGCGCAGGCCGTGCGCTAGTTGCGCTTTGACCTGCGCTGCGCACTTTTGACGGTGCGCCGTGCGCGCCAAAATCCGAAGTTTGATTTTGGCGCGCACGGCGCACCGTCAAAAGTGCGCAGCGCAGGTCAAAGCGCAACTAGCGCACGGCCTGCGCACGATCTGCGCACCCTATGCTAAAGATAGGGTGCGCCGATCGCAGGCGCCGCTGTCCGCTAGTAGGCGGCGCTACAAGCAAGGGGCGGGCACGCCGGGCAGAGAGCCGGCTCGGGGGCAGAGCTACCCCCGGCCGTGCGTGCGCTTAAAAAGCGCTAATGTGAAACCGGCCTAACCCTAATCTCAGCCCTAGCGCTAACCCTAGTGAGAAAATGGAAATACATTTTTTTTTATTTATTTTTCCCTAACTAAGGGGGTGATAACGGGGGGTTTGATTTACTATTTATGGCGGTTTTTATGTTTGGCGGCTGTCGCACGCTAAAAGACGCTTTTTATTGTAAAAATAGTTTTTGCATCACCACATATTGAGAGCTATAATTTTTCCATATTTTGACCCGAGTCATGTGAGGTCTTAATTTTTGCGGGACGAGTTGACGTTTTTATTGGTATCATTTTCGGGCACGTGACATCTTTTCATCGCTTTTTATTCCAATTTTTGGGACACAGAATGAACAAAAACCAGTGTTTCATGAATTTCTTTTGGGGGGGTGCATTTACACAGTTCCGCCTGCGGTAAAATTAATAAAGCGGTTTTATTCTTTGGGTCAGTACGGTTACAGCGATACCTCATTTAGGCCTTTTTTTATGTTTTGGCGCTTTTATGCAATGAAAACAATTTTATATGAATAATTATTTTTGCATCGCTTTATTCTGCGAGCTATAACTTTTTTATTTTTTCACTGATGATGCTGTGTGGCGGCTCGTTTTTTGCGGGACAAGATGACGTTTTCAGCGGTACCATGCATATTTATATGCGTCTTTTTGATCGCGCGTTATTGCACTTTTTGTTCGGCGGTATTATAATAAATCATTTTTTGCTTCGTTTTTTATTTTTTAAGGGGTTCGCTAAAGGGGTTTATTATTATTATTATTAGGGAATAATTTTTTTTAATTTATTTAGCGATTTTTTTTTAAATTTTTACTTTTTTTTTTTTTAAACTTTATTGTCCCAGGTGGGACATCACTGTCCTGTGACAGATCAGCAATCTGTCACAGGCAGTGTGCAGGTTTCCTCCTTGCCTGCGCTTTGCAGGCACTGAGGAGGTCAGCTCCCTACAGGCCCCCGACGACATCTTGGATTGGATCCGGGGACCTGCAGGGAAAGAGCCCCCAGCAGCAGCGCTGCACATTGCGCTGCTGTGGGGGGGCTCAGGGAAGCACGGAGGGAGCCCCCTCCCTGCCGATGCTTCCCTTTAACCCCCGGTACACAGCAATCGTGTTTGATCGCGGTGTGCAAGGGGTTAATGTGTCAGGGGCGGTCCATGACCGCCCCTGACACATTGTGCCGGGTGTCAGCTGTGATAATCAGCTGACACGTGGGCGCCACTGATCGCTGTGACGTCCTATCCTGTCCCTGGGAATTACGTCCCAGGGCACATGGACGGGATAGTACGTCACATGACAGAAAGGGGTTAAAGGATGGGAGTCTGTATGAATGTTGTATTACATCTTCATACAGTTGAACAGAACAGTAACATTATTTACCTTCTCCAACAAGGATTATCTAATGTTAAAAAGGGCTACTAATTAACTAATATTAGACTTTATACATTTCCCTCACATTCTGTGCCAGCACCGCTAAATTTACTGCATCATGCATATAAACCTGCATAACACATCTATGCAAGTGTCTAAAAATCACCTTGAGACCCCAGTTTTTATATTAAATGCATTTTTTTGTGATTTTTTTTCCTCCCCATTTTAAAACACATATACATACACTCCTGAAGTGCAATTCCTACTGAGCCTCACACTTGTAGAGATGGCTTCATAGCAATCATCTGTGTCTATTTCTCTTAGTAGTTAATGAACACCTCCATACTGCTGTTTCCTTTACTACACGTGTCTGCTGTAAAGCACAACTCTGACGTTAATGGAAACTCAAGCAAGATAATCGTACCCAAAACATGTGCAAATTAAAAATATGCATCAGTATAGTATTTAAAAAAAAAGATTCATAACTGGAAGGGCGGTGATATACCTTATTTTGGTGTTGCCCAGCTTTTCTTACCGTGACAGCCGAATTCAATGCAAAGAAATCATAGAGATCATGTCACTAATAGGAAATGGCAACTCGCTCCAAATAAGCCGTGTATTACTAGAAACCTTCAAGCTTGACGATTCAGTGCCAAATCTGGCACAGGTTTTCTCCGAGTCTTTCAATATGGGGAGCCATTAATATATGTGCAATATGCACTAAAGATATAAAAGTGCCGGTAGAGAGAACTGAGCAGATGAGGAAAGACGAGCAGAACAGAGACGACTAAAGGGGCCTCCACATTGGAAGAAGCCACAGACAGCACCCTACAGCCTTTACAGGAAAGTTTAATTTATCTGCTAGACCTGGAACTAATGCTTAGAGCCATTAGAAAAGCACAAACTAAACATTATAAGCCCACAAGCCAAAGGTTGGGACCCATCCCATGCCTTAGATGAATGGTATTCAAGCTCTCTGAATGTGTATGGGAGCGTCCCAAATCTTTTTCTGCTCCCCTTCTTCCTTCCCAGAGCCACAACTTTTATATTTTTCAGTCAATCTGGCCATGTGAGGGCTTGTATTTTTGCAAGACGAGCTGTAGTTTTAAATGACACCATAGATTTTAGTATATAATGCACTGGGGAACAGGAAAAAAAAAATTCCAAGCATGGTGAAATTGCAAAAAAATATGCAATTCTACTTTTTTTTTTTTTGCCACGTTCACTACATGCTAAAACTGACCTGCTATTAGGATTTTCCAGGTCAGTACGAGTTTGCCAACACATATAGGTGAAAAAAATATCCAAAGTTTGTTAAAAAAAAAAGTTGCCGTTTTCTGAAACCTGTTGCGTCTACATTTTTCTGGGGCTGGCGAGTGATTATTTTCTGTGAGCCGAGCTGACGTTTTTAACAACATAAATCTGTGGTAGATACGTTGTTTCGATTGCCTGTTATTGCACTGTTGCAGAGACCCCAAAAAAAACAGGATTTTTGGGTTGCTTACCGTAAAATCTGTTTCTCGGAGC
Source organism: Dendrobates tinctorius (assembly GCF_039654945.1). NCBI lineage: Eukaryota > Metazoa > Chordata > Amphibia > Anura > Dendrobatidae > Dendrobates > Dendrobates tinctorius. The sequence continues at coordinate 7,705,865 of NW_027361709.1, forward strand.
CTTCATTGGGGGACACAGAGACCTTGGGGTGTATGCTGCTGCCACTAGGAGGCTGACACTATGCACAAAAATAGTTAGCTCCTCCTCCGCAGTGTACACCCCACCGACCGGCAGAGAATTCCTCAGTTAGTGAGAAAGCAGTAGGAGAAGTAACAGAATAGGTTGACAACATAAACAACTCAACTGTAACCATTCAACCAAAGTAAGAACAGGAGCTGTAAAACATGGGAGGGTGCTGTGTCCCCCAATGAAGGCTCCAAGAAACAGATTTTACGGTAAGCAACCCAAAAATCCTGTTTTCTCATTCGCCTTATTGGGGGACACAGAGACCTTGGGACGTCCCAAAGCAGTCCCTGGTGTGGGAAACAAACTTCCATCAGGCCAGCGGACTCACCACCGCGGCCTGCAGAATCCGTCTACCTAGGCTGGCGTCCGCCGAAGCGTAGGTGTGGACTCTGTAGAATTTCACAAACGTGTGAACCGATGACCATGTTGCAGCTTTGCAAAGCTGCAGTGCGGAAGCTCTGTGGCGCACCGCCCAGGAGGCACCCACTGCCCGAGTAGAGTGGGCCCTGATACCCGGAGGGGCTCCGCGACGCTTAACACGGTAGGCTTCCAGGATAGCCGATCTGATCCAGCGAGCAATGGTGGCCTTTGACGCCGGGTGACCTTTCTGCGCTCCATCAGGGATAATTTCGCAAGGAAGTCGTCCTAGACAGACTCTTACCGCCCTAACCAGGTCCAGCTTGTTCAAGGACCGCTCTCGGGGATGAGTTGGATTCGGACAAAAGGACGGTAGCACGATATCCTCGTTGAGGTGAAACGAGGACACCACCTTCGGAAGGAACGAGGGCGGAGGCCGCAGAACTACCTTATCCTGGTGGAGAACCAGAAAGGGAGAACGGCACGAAAGAGCTGCCAATTCCGACACGCGCCGGACGGAGGTGATGGCCACCAGAAAGGCTACCTTCCAAGAAAGGAGAGAAAGGGAAATATCCCTGAGGGGTTCAAAGGGCGGACCTTAAGAACCAGATTAAGATCCCATGGATCCACGGGCGCCCGGTACGGCGGGACCGTGTGAGCCACGCCCTGAAGAAAGGTCTTAACCTGAGGATGGGAAGCCAACGTTTTCTGAAACAGAATGGACAGTGCCGAAACTTGACCCTTCAGGGAACTGAGGGCAAGCCCCGCATCCAATCCTGCCTGAAGAAACGCTAGGACTGAAGGGAGCGAAAAGGACATGGGCGCGACGTCATTGGTCTCACACCAAGTGAAAAAGGCCTTCCAAGTACGGTAGTAAATCTTGGAAGATGATGGCTTTCTGGCTCGGATCATGGTCTGAATTACGTGGTCGGAAAATCCTGCTCGTTTCAGAACCTCGGTCTCAACAGCCACGCCATTAAATTGAGCGGCCGAGAATTGGGGTGGCAAATCGGACCCTGAGACAGCAGATCTGTTCTGTCTGGAAGCTTCCAGGGGGCGTCCGCGAGAAGGTTGCAAATATCCGCGAACCAAGACCTTCTGGGCCAATTCGGGGCGATGAGAATGACCGGAAGTCCTTCTGCCTTGATCTTCTTCAACAGCTTGGGAAGAAGAGGCAGAGGAGGGAACAGGTAGGGAAGTTCGAACTGGGACCAAGGAACGGCCAGGGCGTCGGCGCCCACTGCCAGAGGGTCCCGAGACCTGGACACGAATTGTGGGACTTTCCTGTTGAGGCGAGACACCATGAGGTCTACATCCGGGGTTCCCCATCGAAGGCAGAGCAGATGAAACACGTCCGGATGTAGGGACCATTCTCCCGCCGCGAGACCCTCGCGGCTGAGAAAATCGGTGGCCCAGTTGTCTACGCCGGGAATGTGAACCGCGGAAATTGTCGGAACGGAAATCTCTGCCCAACGAAGAATCTTGGACACCTCCGCCAGGGCTGAGACACTCCGTGTTCCCCCTTGGCGGTTGACATATGCCACCGCTGTGGCGTTGTCTGTCTGAATCCGTACCGGCAGTCCCTTGAGGAGCCTTTCCCAGTGGACCAGAGCAAGATGGATCGCTCGAATCTCCAGAACGTTGATCAGCAGCGCTGATTCCCGATCCGACCATCGACCCTGAACAGTGTGGTTGCGGAACACAGCACCCCAACCGAGGAGACTGGCATCTGTGGTTACTATCTGCCAGTGAATGGGAAGGAAGGATCGACCCGATAGAATGAGAGGTGACGACAACCACCAGTTGAGAGACCGCTTGATCCGGTAAGAAAGATGGACAGGGCGATCCAGGGACCGAGGCGACCTGTTCCACTTCGACAGAATGGCCTGCTGGAGAGGCCTGGCGTGAAATTGGGCAAAGGGAACTGCCTCTATCGCCGCCACCATCTTTCCCAGGACCCTCATGGCTGTACGGAGGGATGGGAATCGCGAGGTCTGCAGCGATCGTACTTCCTGCTGCAGAGAGAGAGAATCTTTTCTTGTGGGAGAAAGACCCTTGACCGACGAGTGTCGAACAGAAGACCTAGAAAGACCAGGCGTTGGGTAGGAACCAGACAGGACTTTTTCCTGTTGACGATCCACCCGAAATTGGAAAGAGTGTCCAGGACGATTGACAAACTTTGGTGAGCCTGTTGGAATGAGGGAGCCTTGATCAGAATATCGTCTAGGTACGGGAAAAGAACGAGGCCTCTGACTCTCAACAAAGCCATCAACGCAGCCATGATCTTCGTGAAGACTCTGGGAGCGGTGGCAAGACCGAAGGGCAGTGCGACAAACTGGTAGTGGTGCGGTCGAATCGCAAAGCGCAGGAACTTCTGATGTCCGGAGAAAATTGGAACATGTAAATAGGCATCTTGGATGTCTATTGAGCACATGAATTCCTGCTCCTCCATGGAGGCGATGACCGAGCGAAGCGACTCCATGCGGAAGTGGCGAAGGCGGACCCTCTTGTTGAGCAGCTTGAGATCCAAGATGGGTCGAACTGCGCCGTCTTTTTTCGGCACTACAAACAGGTTCGAGTAGAACCCCGTGAAGCGCTCCGATTCGGGAACGGGCACAATCACCCCGGAACTGAGGAGAGCGGCGATAGCCGTAGAGAACCCCGGGATCAAGGCTGGATCCTTTGGAGGCCGGGATTCGAAGAAACGATCTCGTGGGAGAGAGACGAACTCTATCTTGTATCCTGAGGATACGACCTCCCTGACCCAGGCGTCCTCCACGGCGGCCAGCCAAACGTCCCTGAAGGAAAGAAGTCGACCTCCCAATTGGAAAGGCCCCTCGCGTGCCCGATGATAGTCATGCTGAAGTAGACCGTCCAGATCTAGATCTGGACGGTCTGCCCTGGGAGGAGTGGGGTCGCCAGGAAGGAGTGGGTCTGAAGGAAACTTTCTCTCTCTCCTGGCGAGCCTGCGGTCTCTGTTGGCTGGAGGAGTTGTCCGCCGTATTGAAATGGCGGAAAGTCCGAAAGGGTCGAAACTGACGCCTTAGTGGAGGTCTGCGAGGCTTGGACTGAGGGAGGAGTGAACTCGTGCCTCCGGTGGCGTCCTTAATAATCTGGTCCAATTGGGACCCAAAGAGGCGCACCCCCTGAAAAGGCAGGTTAGTGAGGGACTTTTTAGAAGACAAGTCCGCTTGCCATGCCTTTAGCCAAATTGTACGTCGAATTGCAACAACGTTGCTTGACGCCTGAACTGCACAGGATGCAGCATCCAAGGAAGCGGAGAGAAGATAGTCCCCAGCATGGGAGATCTGATTGGCGAGATCGGCCAAATGCTCCGGTTGCGCCTTATCTAAGATGCCCTGACGAAGGTCGTCTGCCCACGTGGCTATGGCCTTTGCTGCCCAGGATGAAGCAAAGATTGGACACACCGCCGCTGAAGCCGCTTCAAAGGCAGACTTCGCCAGGGATTCTATAATCCTGTCATTAGAATCCTTTAGGGACGCCACGCCTGAAAGCGGGAGAACCGTGTTATTGGATAGCCTGGACACGGGCGGATCGACCGAGGGAGAGGCCGACCAGTTGTCCGTGAGCTCCTTAGCAAATGGGTAGAGTATGCCGAGACGTTTTCCTCTTTGAAAGCGTCTGGTCGGATCCTCTCTTTCCTTGGTAAAAATTTTCCCAAACTCGGAATGGAAAGGAAAAACCCTGGAAGGAGTTTCTGCCCGTCTGAACGAAACCTCCTGATCTGAGGATTTCGCAGGGGAGTCAGCAATATCGAAGGTATGATGGATCGCAGCAATGAGGTCCTGCACTGTGACCTTCATGCTTGCATCCTGGTCTGAATCCAGCTCTAAAATCCCCTCAGATGACCTGTCCGAAAGCGCTTCCCCTGACTCGGGAGAGGAGGCCCGAGAGGGAGGCTGGTGAGAAGGGCTATGCGGTGAGATGGGACTAGGAGAGGATTCCGGCTGGGAATCTAGCCTGGGTCTTTTGCGACTACCGCTGGCTGATTCAGATGGAACAATTTGGGACCTGCTTGGCCCTGCTGAAGAGTCCAGGGGAAACTTATCAAGAACGGCCACCAGGGACTGAGACACCCTGGTGAGGTCTGCCACTGATTGGGATAGCGAGGAGGCCCAGCCCGGCATGGGGGGGCTCACTCACCACTGGGGCTATGGATGGCTCCTGAGCGGCGTCGGGCTGGATTGGATTGCTACAATCCAGGCAGAGGGGAGTGGACTGGCCTGAGGGAAGTTTGCGATTGCACGAAGAACATGCAAAGTACTTGACTAAAGTGCAGGGGGGGGCAGTAGAGGGGGTACGATCAGACTTAGAGGTAGACATAGTGAAAAGCTGAGGTAATGCCGGAAGGTTGGGGGACAGAGGGCGGAGAAGGGTCAGTCTGCAGTGCAGAGCTACTCACGGTCCGGTGTCCCCAGAAGCGATGCTCTGCGACCTGTCAGTGGATGCAGGTCAGAGCGAAATCCGGCCGACAGACCTCCTGAAAAAAACAGCTGGAGAAGATGCTATCCAGTGAGGAGCTGGTGCCCGGCTAACAGGCTGGGAAAATGGCGCCTTCCTGAGAAAAAGCGCGTGTTCAGGAGAGGAGGGAGGGCGGAGCACCACGCAGGGTTAACAATTCACCGCCCTCTAGCCAATAACAGGCTGGGCAGGTGAAGGACAGGCGGTGGGAGGGCCTGGGAAGAGCGGGAGAGAAGCCCGCTTAGAAGAAAGGGGCGGGGGGCGTGGCCGCGACGCAGCGGTAGGCCCGAACTGAAGCCGGGGCCTAAATTAGTTGCGGCAGCCGCCTGTCAGCAGGGGGTCGGCGCGGAGGTCCGAAAAAGTGGGACGCCGCAGTCGCAAGCCGCTCCCAATGGGAAAAAACCCTGTGCTCCCTGTCCCCAGAAAGGGGGGGGGATGCCCAGCAACATTGAGCTGCCTATAGCCTTGTGGCGACTGCGAGCGACCGCAGCGCCTACAACCGGGGTTCCCCTGTGACCATTGAAGAGGCGACCGTCGGGAATGGGCAGCCAGGTAAATAAATTAAAAAAAAAAAAAAAATACTCACCCATCCACGATCCATTACCTGTCTGAAGAAGTCTTGCGTCTCATCCAACCGACAGGCTCTGGTAGGCGAGTGGGAGGGAGACTGGCGACAAGGACCCCTGGAGTCGCTGGCACGTCTTGGTGTCGGCGTCCGTCTGGCTGGTCCTGCCGCGGAGAACTGCAAGGATACGGGGTGGCAGTGCACGCCGTACTTGCAGACTCCATGTGGGAGTACAGATGTGACTTTTCACTCTGTATCCCTCCGTAGAACCTGAAAAGGAACGACGCACGACGAGGTAGATATGGGTCTAATAAAAGACCCGTGTCCACCTCCTACTGACACTAAGCTAAACTGAGGAATTCTCTGCCGGTCGGTGGGGTGTACACTGCGGAGGAGGAGCTAACCTTTTTTTGTGCATAGTGTCAGCCTCCTAGTGGCAGCAGCATACACCCCAAGGTCTCTGTGTCCCCCAATAAGGCGAACGAGAAATGTAATTCTGGCGGTTTCAATTTTTTTCCCCATTACGTTTAATCCCGATCAATTATTTTTATCTTTTGAGAAATCGGGCGTTTCTGAATGCAACGATACCAAATATATGTTTGTTTTTTATTTTGACTGGGGCAAAAAGGGAGGAGTGGATTTGAACTTATATTTTTGAAAAACATTCTTTTTTGTTTACTTGCTTTAATAGTCATGCTCATAAATGATCATCAACTATGTACGCCGGCCACGGGGCGGCGATCATAGCAGATCGGCATTGACAACCAATGCGGTGGTCTCCCGCAGATGCAGTTGTCATGCTAACCCATCGGTGCCCTACAATCATGTGATAGGTGTGCCAAAGTGCGGCGTTAGTGACGCGCTTCCGGCGTGATCATGTTAAGATTGACTGTGAAATCAGCTGTCAAGTGCTGGAAAAGATGCAAGCCCACATCATAGGAGCAGACATGACGTATACATAAATCATATGTTGTGAAGGGGTTTAAATGTTGATCCTTTTGTTGTTCACACATTAAATGTGTTCATCAGGCAGCTGACAACACGTGAACACAATAGAGTTCCGCAATCTTAAAGGGAATCTGTCAACAAGATTTCACCTCCAGCCCCACAATTATTTTTATGTGCATGTCGCTCTTTAAAAGACAAGTCCAGCAATATCTTTACATGGTTAGTCAGTTCATCCAATACTGAGAAATCAGCGTTTGAATTGATATGCAAATGAGGCTTAAAAGCCATTAGTAGATCTGAAGCCTCTGTCACTCCAGCTCTATTCCCCGCCCAGCACCGCCTCCTTCTCTTATTTTACAGGCAGCCTCTAGGCTGTGTGACTTCAGGCAAAGGAGCCATCAGTCAAGCAAAGGGAGGCAGCGCTGGGCAGGGAATAGAGCTGGAGTGACAAAGGCTTCAGATCTTCTAATGGCTCTTCAGCTTCATTTGCATATTAATTCAAAAGCAGAAGTCTCAGTGAAGGAGGAACGGATCGGCTGTGTAAAGGAAAGAGCCAATAATACAAATTTAGAAAGTTTGGGGAGTAAAATGTTGGTGACAGATTCCTTTAAGTGTATGGCTAGCTTTTTAACCAACTCAATAATACCAAAAAGTCCAACCCTGAAAATAAAACACATGGATCAGTTGCATGTTAAAAAGACATGCTTCTCATTCTTAATAAAACAAAGATTAGGAACAAATGAGAAATCTGGATATATCTGCAGCAGATACACAATATTATATTACAAGAAATGTACAGAGGCTCATATGCCAGCAGTTTAAGGCCAAGATACCTGGGCCGGAGAAGAAGTCGATATATTTAGGCTTACGTGGATTTTTTTTTATACATTACACAATATAAAATTGTTAAACATTTTGTTTTTCTTCAGAATACAGGTCCTTATAGGAAAGAAAATAGTCGACTGCTTCCACAAAAGTCCATCATGTAAACCCTTGAAATGCAGGAAGACAAAAATGTATCTGTCAACAAGTTTGTGTGTCACCTCCCCCCCTCCGATCATATAAAGGACTGTCTTCCAGATTCGTCTAGAATTTGGTACTCGTAGATTCAACAATTGTGTATAGTTTGCTACAATGAAGATTGGGGGTTTCTTATACTTTATTTTAAACATGAGAAGCCTAAAAGGGCCTCATTACTACACCAATAGAAAAAAAAGTAGGCATCGTCTTTAGTGTAAAAGTCTGTACATTTTTATTTCACCATCACATTCCCTCCGTGGCTGTAACCGATTGTTTAGTGCATGTTGGTGGCGCCGGCGACCACAATGGCTTCCTGGATTTCACGGACAATAAGGATTCGGGTCAACATCTGCTCCATCTGCTCTCGGCTGATCGGCTGGGTGGAGTACCAGATTGGACTGTTTGGAGCCACCACTGGCTCAGGCGTCAAGTAAAACGTGTCATTTCGACCTTTCACGCTCTGTGGGCTGGAAATGAAATAAGATTGAGGATTAGAATGCTGGATGACACTTAGGGTAAGTTCAAGCATAGGAAATGAAGGTACTTTGCGCACAAATTGGCTGTATGAAGTGATCACGCTCGGGTGGGGAGAGCAGCTGTCCAGTACGTGCATTGCGGTCCGATTTATACGGCCGTCTGACTGCGCTCTAAGGCTGTCTTTATTTGATATACCTCACCTTTAAACTTGTAGGCTTTTAACCTGGGAGAGGTAGGTCTAATAAATATTAGGTTTAGAGTGCTATCAGAAAGAGGTAGCCTTATCTTGGCTGGTGGGCTCCAATGCATTGGCCAATTTGTATGCCAAGAACCTTCATTTTCAGAATTGTGCATAGTAACCTACAGACAGTGTCAGGTCGGCGCCGTTATACTGATTAAAATGATACCTTGGTTGATGAAATCCATATTGTGGTTGTTCTTTAATCTTTATTTTCAGTTTTTAGTTAATAATATGCTCGTGCTCCAGGGCAGGCCTAGAGGAGGAGGTCTTCATGTGGTGTTCTGATTAGGTATACATAATGCAGACTGCTGACAGGTCACTGATCACTCACTGACCAGCCCCCTAGTTTGCATAATGAATATCTGTACATACTTCAGATCACGTGATCGCGGGTCATCCGGTGGTCGGCGCTCATAGCAAGTGAGCAATTCTGCTATATAGAGGCAATCTGATCATTGCCTCTATGTAGCAGAGCCGATCGGGTTGTGGCAGCTTCTATTAAAGCATGCCAAAAATAAAAAGAAAAAATGTTTAAAAATTCAAATCACCCCCTTTCGTCCCATTCAAAATAAAACAATTTAAAAAAAAAAAAAACCTCAAACATACACATATTTGGTATCGCTGCGTTCAGAATCGCTTGATAAAAAAAAAAAATGATTAACCTGATCGCGAAACGGCGTAGTGAGAAAAAAAAAGTAAAAACATCAGAATGACCTTTTTTTGGTTGCCGTGACATTGCATTAAAATGCAATAACGAAAGATCAAAAGATTATATCTGCACCAAAATGGTATCATTAGAAATGTCAGCTCGGCACGCAAAAAATAAGCCCTCACCCAATCCAAGATCACGAAAATGCTACGGGTATTGGAAAATGGCACAATACACACATAGAGAGATATATATATCTCTCTCTCTCTCTCTCTCTATCTCAAGAAAAAAGGGCAGCACTACCAAAATAATACAGCAGGTGCAAAACCTATTCAGCAGTGTCCAAACAGCCAAAATGACAAAAGGAAAAAAAATAGGCAGCACTCAAATTAAATGTGAAAAAAGTGGATACTTTACTGATCCTCAGATAGCAACGTTTCAACCGTGACCCGTCTTTGTCAAGCATATATTTTTTTTTTATTTTTTTTTTTTTAAAAACAAAGTTTGGAATTTTTTTTCACCACTCATAAAAAAAGAACCTAGACATGTTTGGTGTCTATGAACTCCTAATGACCTGGAGAATCATAATTGCAGGACAGTTTTAGCATTCAGTGAACCTAGTAAAAAAAAGCCAAACAAGAAAAAAAACTTTTCTTTTGCAATTTCACTGCACTTGGAATTTTTTTTTCCCCGTTTTCTAGTACATGACATGGTAAAACCAATGGTGGCATTCAAAAGTACAACTCGTCCTGCAAAAAACAAGCCCTCACGCGGCCATATTGACGGGAAAATAAAAAAGCTATAGCTCTGAGAAGGGTAGCAAAAAACAAAAATGCAAAACCGAAAAAAGCTCTGGTCACGAAGGGGTTAAAGAGCGCAGCCACAAAGCGAAGAATGGATTAAACAGAAAGACTATGCTTTTTATCAAATCTGTACACTGCTTGCTGTTGTCAACTCAGGCAGAAACTGTGCGATCTCTTATCGCCTGAGCTGTACGCTATTTAGTGATGTTGTGGGAGTCTCAGTTTAAGTGGTTAAAAATTTTTTCCAACATTTGTGGAAAAAAAATTAGTTTTGTGTCACAATTTTCCAAGACGCGCTACTTTATTTTTCCATTTATAGAGCTGCGGGAGGGCTTGTTCTTTACATGTTGAGCTGACATTCTGATTGATAGCTTGGTGACACATACAATTGATTACTTTTCAAATATTTTTGGGAAAATGACAACTGAAAATAGTCGACTCTGGAGTTAATTTTTTGTGGGGCATCCACAATACAGGATAAATATTTTATTAAGACAATTGCACATGCAGCAATACCAAATATGTATTTATTTTGCACATTTCACTATTTACAATTTAAATTTTTGTATGTTTCCAAAGCTCCAAAAGGGGAAAAAAAATATTGGGTAGCCAAATATACAGAAATGAGTCCTTCATCTATCTAAATTTCTATTTAGAAGGTAAATAGACAAATTGTAACCAAATTTCTTTGGTTCACTTTGTATTTTATTGTTGGTTTCTCCACAAATAAACCCCCAAATTGAGAATCCCATTAAGGGGAATCTGTCACCCTTTTTTTTTTGGCTTGCAGCTGCCGGCATAGACATCGGGGGCTTATCTACAGCATTCTGTAATGCTGTAGATAAGCCTCCGATGTAACCTGAAAGATAAAAACGAGTTAGATTATACTCACCGGGGTGGGCGGTCCGGTCCGACGCCTCCTTTCTTCATGCGATGACGTCCTCTTCTCCCGTCCTGTAATGGCTGCGGCGCAAGCGCACTGCTCTGCCCTGTTGAGGGCAGAGCAGAATTCTGCAGTGTGCAGGCGCCGGACCTCTCCCGACGCCTGCGCACTGCATGACTGGAGAAGAGGACGTCATCGAATGACGAAGGGAGGCGTCGGACCGGACCGCAAGACCCACCTCGGAGAGTATAATATAACGTGTTTTTCTTATCTTTCAGGTTACATCGGAGGCTTATCTACAGCATTACAGAAAGCTGTAGATAAGCCTCCGATGTCTATGCCGGCAGCTGCAAGCCAAAAAAAGGGTGACAGATTCCCTTTAAGTTTTCCATACCATTTGAAGAGGTAGAAATCATAAAGTTTAATGGGGCATCGCAGGGGATTTTCAGGATTCTCTATTTGCTCGGCGTACATGTCATCTGAAACTGGAAAACCTGAAACGAGAGAGTGAGTCTGTATAATGGATGCAAGACACGGACACAACTCACAGTCACAAGCTAAGAGATTTACCTTTTTGTTGCCCTGTCTGGTGGATTCCAAAGGCCTTAAGGTATCGGATGCTGGTGCTTTTATCTTTTGGGTTTGATGGATTCTTTTTAGTTTGTCTAAGGACCTTGGAGAAAGCCAATCTCATGTGCTGGTCAACAGTTTTCAACAAAAAATACCTGATAAGGGAGAGAAAACAGATTAACGGTAGCATAAATCATACAGAAATGTAATCTAATCCATGACATAGGCAGCTGGAAGATGCCACAAAATTTGAGACATGCTCACATTAAGTCTTGGTGAAATTTCCCCTCAATGGAGAGGTCTCCACCAATCCATTAACTGTATCAACTGCTAACTTGACCTAAATCAAAAAGGAGGGTGAAGTCCTCTTCAGTCGTGCCAGTCTCTCGACAGCAGTGATAAAAAGGGTTAAAGGGAACCTGTCGGCTGATTCATACTGTCCAAACCATAGACCGCATGAATATGATACTGGCTTCATGCTTTACTCTTAAATGCTGTGACAATTCAAAGAAAAAAGGACTTCACAGCGACGGTCAGGGGTGAGGTGACGAGTATGAAGAATCAAAGATTTTGCTGTTACCTTCTCCCTACCCCGCTCATCGAAATCTACAGTTCCCTCCATATTTGTGTGTAATGTTCCAGTCCCAGCTGTTAGAACAGGAGCTAATCGGTCACACAGCTGGACACTGGCCAGGTTGTAATACCCATGTTTTACTTAAGTTTACAGCGCTGTAAAAAAATGGCATTATAGAAAGGGACCCTAAACAGAAGTGATTGTAAGGGTAAATGTCATAGCATCCTATTGACCAACAGCCTAGGAGTAGTCTCACAGCCCAGACATCTGCTGTGTGTTGTATGGACACCTCTACTAGATGGTAGAATATACAGCAGGTATCTACTGATACTACGTTACAGTGCTGTGAATACCGCAGTTCCCCACGATGGTGCCACCCTTTATACATATACGCGGCACTCCCTGTATGGATTACTTACTTTGTATTAAAAAACATAAGTGTAGTTAGTAATGTAGCAGGAGAGTGGGCACCCAGCTGTTTGCACTCCCACAGCATCTCCTCTGTCACATGACTGGGAATGACAAAACCTAGAAGAGGAAAAAAAAAAAATAAAAATATAGAATTAGTCAAAATTAAATCACACAAAATAAATATGCAAAAATAATGAACTAATGTAGAGATTAAAGAAGTCACAAATTCTTCACTGACATTTTAGAAAATGCAGACAGGACATGTCCAGATGATCAAGATAATTTAACACAGCAGATAACTTCACAACACACACATGCACCTTCCCTCCTGGCCATTTGTATACCCTCTTTTCCCTTCCCTTAAGTCAAACAACTTTTTATTGTGGCAACATAACCATCTGAGGGCTCATTTTTTTGGAGGACGAATCATAGTTTTGAACGACAATTAACTTTACCATTCAAGTACTAAATCACCAAAAAATTCTAAGCAAGGTAAATTGGTTATTTTATTTTTTCAACTCACAAAAGGGGTGGGGGTGGGAAAGAGGGGCAATTGAAGCTTTAAAAACAGGATTTTTAGTTGCTTACCGTAAAATCTGTTTCTCTGAGCCTTCATTGGGGGACCCAGAAACCATGGGTGTATGCTGCTGCCACTAGGAGGCTGCCACTAGGCAGAAAAAAAGTTAGCTCCTCCTCCGCAGTCTACACCCCACCGACAGGAAGTAGAGGATGATCAGTTAGTTAGAAAGCAGTATGAGAAGCAATCTGTAAATGAGATAAAAACCACAGAAAACAGAAATCCACACTGTAACAATATTATACAGTAAACCGAGCTGTTCAACTTGGGAGGGTGCTGTGTCCCCCAATGAAGGCTCAGAGAAACAGATTTTACGGTAAGCCACTAAAAATCCTGTTTTCTCTATCGCCTTATTGGGGGACACAGAAACCATGGGACGTCCCAAAGCAGTCCCCAAGGGCAGGGAACAGAAAATAACTCCATCACGACGAGGGAGTCAGCCTCGTCCCCTGCGGGGTCTTCTTTACCCCGACCGGCACTTGCCGAAGCTAGGCATGGGTTGTGAAAAACCTTATGGACCTGTGGAGTACATATCATCGCACTGTAGAGGTGCTAGACGAAGGCCCAAAGAGTACCGCTGGGAGGACACCCACTGCCTGGGCACGGTGTGTCGTACTGAAAAGAACGCAGTCCTTCCTGAGCCGGCAACCCTACTAATGTCGACCAGATTCCGCGATCAGACACTGACCTGGAGGCCAGAGGACCTCTATACTTCAAGCCTGAGCTTGATAAGTACCGTTGCTGTGGCCAGGTAGCCTGATGGGAGAGCGCCACGAAGGAAAATCTGAGGCGGACGAAAGAAAGCTCAATCCTAGATCCCAAAAAGGCATGCTGAGGAAAATGCGCTGAAGAACGACAGGGTGCAGCCTGAGGAAGGAGAGCGCTTGTCCTTCCGGTGACCTTCTCAATAATTTGGCCTGTTGGAGCCACCTGGAAGGAACGGAAAGTTGGTGTGAAACCGAAAGCCAAATGGACCCCTAGATGGGAACGATTAGGCGAAAACCAAGGTCTCTATGCAAGAAAAATCTATGGACAGTGAAGCCGGTCAAATCTTCCGACCGGCCTCCAGGAAGAATGCTCTGATGAGCAAGCTAGGCCACGTGTCTATAGAACCTTGCAACACGGGTGGAGACTAAGGGAGGACACGATATAGCGGCGGGTGGTTTGAAGGTTGACCTTGCCAACTACTGTGTGAATTCGCCGTTGGTATCCCTGAGGGATGCACTTCTGAGAGAGGAAGGACCGTAGTAGAAGACTTGGAACCGGAGGGTTCGTAGTCGCAGAAGTAGTCTAGTTTGCGAAACGCTCGGGAGAAAAGAGATATACCGAGGCGTCCCCTTGTTTGGAAACGGCTGAAATCCGTTCTGTGAGAAAATGGCAAGACCTGAGAGCAGGTAACCGAGAACCTGCTAAAGAGTCGAACACTGAAAACGTACTGAATGGAACCTGGGGATAACCTGGATCTCATCGCCGCGATGTTGGCTCAGGATGGCTATGAAGAGACAACTGATTGCTCGACTAAGCCGGTAGAACGAAGACTACTGGATGACCTTGCAGACTGAGATCAAAAGGAAGATAACCCAGCCTACAGGGATGAGGGTGGATATGGAAAACTAGTCCAGCTGGACTTAGAAAAGAGATTAGTCGAGCAAGGAAAGTCCATGTGTAAGGAAGGTTGGCTCTAGGTAGATTAAATAGAGACCCGAAGGCAACTAGGCTGACGAAAGGCAGGTCAATCCGTATGACGAAGTAAACGACCGAATCCATCCTGGACCCTCTGGAGCAGGGAGGGAATTGCGGTGTGTAGACCCGCTTGCCTAAGTCTAAGACAAGAAGCGCTCGAGGATAACAGGGAAAAGATACAATTGTAGCTGAAGGAAGAAACGCGTTATCACCAGACTTATCCTTGGATCCAAAACTGGAGCAGCTTTTACCCTGGTCAATGCTTGCGCAGAGTCAGATCCCACTCCTGTCTGAGGTGGGATACTCTTTCCCGTCACGGTCAGAAGTCCCATGTCTGCCCTGCCAGAGGCTTTACCTGGCGTCTGTAAGAAAGAATAGGTAAGTTCCGACAGATAAGTAGCTTAGGCATTGTGGTAGCTCGAAGGCCCTTAGGACAGACTAGGACCTGTAAACTACTATTCGCCAAACATAAAGATAGGCGTAAGACAGGCAGTAAAGACAGCCTGCGGACAGTACTGTAAACTGATCAGAAGGTGTGGCAAAAAAAACTCCTGTGGAGCAACTCACACTTAGGGTCCAGAGCATGCCGCAGACAAACCGCGATCAACCGTACCTGACACAAGAGTGTGTGACCCACCTGAAGGTGGAGTATCCAGTTATGTTGCTACCGAGATCCGCTCTGTGGTACAATGATCTGCTCCGTCTGAACATGGTAATGCTTACGTTTAACTGTTAACAAACCACAGATGTTATTAAAAATGAAATATGCATCTGAAAGGTGTGTTTGACTCACCTGGAAGCGGCCTGTAACAGCAGCTGCAGCCCGTCAGGCGCAATAAATGCCGGCACCTCACCACGAGTGGTGATTAGACGGGAGCTTAGGCAAAGGCTGCAAAAGACCCCGAGGAATGCGAGAGAGGACGCTCCTGACTCACCTGAAAATTAGACAGTGGAGCCAGACCGGTGTAGTAGATGGACCTCGGGTACGTTTGAGTTACTAGAAAGACGGCATGTATTGACAAACATGTCTGGTAGAGGCCTATCCAAGTGCTCAATAAGGGATAGAATACTGCTGCAATAGAACGTGAGAAACTTGAAGGCTAGAGCGTCTAACTCACCTGAATACGGTACCGAACACCAGTACCACTGAAGCAGTGAACCTCAGGCACATCTCCACAGTAATACGGCTGTTCGAACTACTGTACCTGGTAGGTGATGCTTTTGAAGCCTGTATAGCGGATATAGCACAGCTGCAATCGGCTCTAAGTATCCTGTGAACAAATCAGCGTGGAGAGAACCCGGAGAAGGGTATAGGAGACAGCCTTTTCTGTGCTGCGGTGCGGTCTAGGCCTGGATACCTGACGGCATTAGGCAGAATAACGGCTTCTTTGTTGCGGTCTAGGTCTGAATACCTGACGGCATTAGGCAGATTAACAGCTTCTGTGTTGCGGTCTAGGTCTGGATACCTGACGGCATTAGACAGAATAACGGCTTCTGTGTAGCAGTCTAGGTCTGAATACCTGACGGCATTAGGGAGAAGAACGGCATCTGTGTTGCGGTCTAGGTCTGGATACCTGACGACAGATAGAATAACGGCTTCATGTGTAGTAAGCCGTACCACGAAGTCTGTAGTAAAAGTAGATTCTGACCAGTCAATTCTTCTGACGGTAGAACCGTAGGCCTGGGATCAGAAAGAGACTAACTCTACTCTCTGTTGTGTGCTATGGTTCCAACTTCTGGACCTGCGAGTTGTGGTCAGCTTCTTTATCCACTGAACCATAGCGGACAATTGCCGGGTAACACGGACTTCTATCCAGCTGGAAGGCCGGCCTAAACACTGTAGACGTGATTAGATAGAAGCCGCACATTATTCTGCCTAGAGCCGTATGAAGACAGCGTCCGGAGGGTGCTGCAGAAAAAGGGAAGGGCGAGTGCCTGTGGGCAGTAGATGTGGGAGTAGATGCTATGCCAGGGCTCCAGCACCTTTATGTGTGAAGCAATGGCTGAGTGTTGCTCTGCTGAAATCAAGGCACATATGTGCAATGGCCGAAAAACCCAACAGCCGAGACAGAATCAGAGGAAAAAACGTGTGAGTGAAACCTTCTACCAGATCAACGCCATGCGGCAAACACAGAAGACAGCAGCGTGGCTCTACAAGGCTCTGTGTGCCATGACACCAGACATACTGATGTACTAGAAGCTGTGCGGCAGAAGATTACATTTACGCCAGTAAATTACACGACTCCAGAGTACTATTACGGCAGCGACTGTACAGTTCTAGCGTTCAATTACTTCAGAGACTGTACGGCTCCAGAAAACCATTACGTTAGTGGCTGTACTGCTCCAGAGACTGTACGACTTTAGCGCATTTCACATGAGACGCCATTGCTAAGATGGATTCTCTGCTCCGACACAGTACCAACGGAAAGTGTGGCCCTGCCTAATTATTCTATGAGGGGCTTATACTCTACATTGTCCCTGATTCGGCTGAAGGGAGCTAGGTAAGAAACAGTTGGTCCGGTCCGGTGAAGACACTAACCGTGACCCACGCTGGGAAAATATGACCGCTGTGGTGGATACCGACGCAGGGAAGATGCTGAGCTCCAGAATAACAGCTTCAAGACATATCACACTTTGCAAGTGAGAGCAAAACTGTGCGGTGACGAGGACCGCGCTGCCCGCAGGCAGGATATAGTCATCCCCAGTACTCACATCCATATGGCCTGCCCACATCAGAAAGGTTGCGCTGTGCAAAACTCCACTCTGCACAGCGTGAACGGGGGTGGAGCTAACCGTACGCTCTGGGAGCAGTAAGATGGCGGCGAGGATATTCTCTCTGCGCCACAAGGGAAGCCGGCCGGACGGCGGAGCTTGCGCCGGGAGTGGCTGAGGGAAGACGGCGGGAAAAAGCCCGCCCAAAACAAGAGGACGGGGCGGAGCTACTGCGGACTAGGCCGCAATTGACGCCAGGGCCTAGATTAGACCTAGGATACCGCCGACGAAGGGGGGGCGGCGTGGAGGCCCGAAAAAATCTGGAGCTATCCCCTGGATCCTCCCAGAAAGGTAGTCGGGTGCGGGGGAAGCGGTGGGGCGGGAGCCCCGCGCTGAGGAGAGTAGGCTGCTGCCCACCGTCGCCTATACTGCTGAATAGGGAACCAGCTGAGGGATGCCTGGAGCACACAGCACTTGGCGAGGGAAGGTGAGGGAACTGCCAACCTCGGCAGGGAATAAGCTCCCCACATGAGCGGCAGGAGAGCGGGGTTTCCTCTTCTTTACCCATCTTCTTACGTTTACCTCTTTCCCTGTGGTGTCAGACGTCCGGAAACCTGTTGCAGGACGTCATGTCTCATCCAACTAACAGGCTCTGGTGGGCGAGTAGGTGGGAGACGAAGGGCCAGGACCAGGTCTGGATCACCTAAGCACGCTTCTGTGCTAGGGGTTGGGTCCGGCCGGCTAGACGTATGAGGATACGGGGTGGCAGTACACGCCGTACTCAGACTGTTTGTGGGAGTACAGTTGTGACCATTCACACTGTATCCCTCTTGGTACCTGAAAAGGAACAACGCACATTGAGGTAGATAAGGGTCTAATGAAAGACCCGTGTCCACCTCCTACTGACACTACGCTAAACTGATCATCCTACTTCCTGTCGGTGGGGTGTACACTGCGGAGGAGGAGCTAACTTTTTTTCTGCATAGTGTCAGCCTCCTAGTGGCAGCAGCATACACCCATGGTTTCTGTGTCCCCGATAGAGAAAACTAATTTTTTCTTCATCTTCACTGTTTTAGGCTCTTGAACCTGCAATTGCTTGATGGCTTGTTCAATATGCTGTGATACTGCAGAATAAATTCACAATCTCCTATGAAGCTCAGCCTGTGGCTGGTCTTCATGGAAATACAAAGATGACATTGATGGCAGAGCTGTGGTAGAGGTGTCACTTCAGTTCAGTTCTGTGGCTACATAGATTTCTATGCAAAGATTAAGCAGTCATAAAGGATGTGAGACAATTCAAATGGATCAGGGAACGGCAATGTCAATCAGGGAGAAGAGAGCGGCGACAGGCCCAAGATGCTAGAGCGGGACAAGGCCTCACAACTAAGCAAGCTGTGGTTATAGATCAATGCACAAAATCCTTTAAGGATTAATTTTCTGCAACTTATGTGGAATACTAACCAATTACAGAATATGGGATAGCTTACCAAGGGTTGTAATTCTTGGCTGAAATGTTTTCAGAACTTGGTGAAGCCACTCTGTGAACTTTATATAGTAAGGATCTGAAAATATATCGTCTACTCTTCCATTTTCACAAAGGTACTGAAAAGAAAGATTACATACATGTATATATATATAAAAAAAAACAAAACAACACACACAAAGTACTGAATTTGCACTATACCCCCCTAAAGTTATGTCACAAAACACAACCATAACCAAGTAAAATTTTACCCACCTTCTGAATACAAAGGAAAATATAGTAGAGTACGTCTGGGTCATAGGGTTCATTTTCGCCGTTGCGAGTTTCTTTTGTCATGAGACATAATCCATAATTCAGCTCTGCAACTGCTGAAGATATGAGATCCTCCTGGAACCTCAAGAGCTGGCGTCCTGGAAGGAGACATATAAAGAGACCATTGTATTGTAATACCTGGTCAAGTAGCGAGACCAGAACTCGTCTTACTGCCTGGCACTATTTCATTACATCAGAGCTTGTCTGATCTTGTAATTCCTGGGGGTCACTCATAATTCTGGCTACTGCACCTAATCCTTCCCCTTTCCCAAACACATGGTCTGTAATTACACGGGTCCACAAATCACTTACACTTAGCAAGCGATAGAATAGATAAAGCAACCTGAAGCAAAAAAAAAAAAGCATCATGTAACATGCTATGAAATATTTTTCACAAAGTCACATCTTACGGCCACAGTCCGGTCTTGAAGGTCTATGCTGGGAGTTGTCCCAAGACGAATGGAACATAATATAAAGCTAGAAGCATTCTCCCTATGGTTTAAGGACAATTTATACATACGTCCTATGGGTGCCAGTCTGTTTTGGGAGTCTTTTTCCAGTTCAGCGTTCTTTGTCTGAGCCCAGTTCCTCCATACTTCTAATCCCTCTTCTGGTTTCAGTATATTTGGCAGCATCATATCGGGGGAGGGCTGTGGGGGTGGCTCAACCTCTGCGATCTGAACGGTTTGGGACTGAGGGGAAAATAATACACACCATTAAATTTGCATAATACACAGCCAGAATCTGCCCATAACAGCAGCTATTAGAGAATATGCCGCAAGTATCTGCTCGTAACGTCAGCAATCAGAGTAATAACATAGCTAGAATCTGCCTAAAACAGCTGCGATTGACACTGACCACAATAAATACTGTTTAACTATTCGAATGCTCATGTTAGTTGGACAGTGGCTTTGAAATTTTGTAATCGACAATTCTCACGCTCCCTAGCGATGCAACCAACGGGATACCTTTCAGCAAAAAAAAAAAACAAAAAAAAAAAACAAAAACACCCAAACCCCCCATAGGACAGATAAAGCAAAAAAATAAACATAAATCGCCCAGACCCAAAGAGGTCATCAGTACAGCTATATGGGATTGTTTTTTATTTTGCAGGACATGTTGTAGTTTTTACATATCTCAGTTTGGGGCACCATTTCAGTGATTATTTTTGGTTACACAAAAGAAGCCAGATACATTGGTATCAGGTCACTGGATATCTGTCTGTTTTATAAGCGAGTTCTGTTTGTGTTGCATCTTTTTATTAAAAACCTATCACAAAAAAGGGACTCTTACCAGGACAGTGCTGGGCACCTTCACAAACTGTCTGCAGAGTGACAACAGCCAGCACATTTCCCCCCCATTCTGTCCCCATGCAATCGTTCATCCACATACTATTTGTACTGCTCATGGAAAAGGTACTTAAATGACCACCAAATGAGTTATTGTAGCGTCAATCGTTGCAACTACTTGGCCGATGCAGATCCACTTTAATATTTAGTCAGAGAGCAAGAAGGGGTTCAAGTTTTAGCCGTGCATGTCACTTTTGGAAGCATTGAAAACAGTGTTCAAAACCATAGAATCAAGGCGTGGACAAATTACAAAGGCCGAGTGGATGCTTTCTGTAGCCCTGCAATAGCACTTTTTAGGACTCTGCCTAGGCTGGAAAGGCAATGATGCATCATACCTACAGTTGTGCTCAAAAGTTTACATACCCTGGCATAATTTGATTTCTTGACCTTTTTTCAGAGAATATGAATGATAACACCAAAACTTTTTCTCCACTCATGGTTAGTGGTTGGGTGAAGCCATTTACTGTCAAACTACTGTGTTTTCGCTTTTTAAAATCGTATTAACAACCCAAAACATGCAAATGACCCTGATCAAAAGTTCACATACCCCAAGTCTTAATACGGTGTATTGCCCCCTCTAACATCAATGACAGCTTGAAGTCTTTTGTGGTAGTTGTGGATGAGGTTCTTTACATGAGGTTCTCACATGGTAAAGCTAACCACTCTTCTTGGAAAAAAAAAGCCTCCAGTTCATGTAAATTCCTGGGCTGTCTAGCATAAACTGCGTGCTTGAGATCTCCCCAGAGTGGCCCAATGATATTGAGGTCAGGAGACCAAGATAGCCACTCCAGAACTTTCACTTTGTTCTGCTGTAGCCAATGACAGGTCGAGTTGGCCGAGTGTTTTGGATCGTTGTCATGTTGGAACGACCAATTATGTCCCACGCGCAGCTTCCGGGCTGATTGCAAATTTGACGCTCATCTTTCCTTCAACTTTGACCAAGTTTCCTGTGCCTTTGTAGCTCACACAACCCCAAAACATCAGCGATCCAGCTTCGTGCTTTACAGTAGGAATGGGGTTCCTTTCATCATAGGCCTTGTCGACCCCTCTCCAAATGTAACGTTTATGGTTGTGGCCAAAAAGTTAAATTTTGGTCTCATCACTCCAAATTACCTTGTACCAGAACTTTTGAGGCTTGTCTCTGTGCTGTTTTGCGTATTGTAGGCGAGATACTTTGTGGCATTTGCGCAGTAATAACTTTCTTCTGGCGACTCGACCATGTAGCCCATTTTTCTTCAAGTGCATCCTTATTGTGCATCTAGAAACAGCCATACCGCTAGTTTTCAGAGAGTCCAGTATTTTAGCTGATGTTATTTGTGGGTTTTTCTTTGCATCCCGAACAATTTTCTTGGCACTTGCGGACAAAATTTTTGTTTGTCTACCTAACCATGGTTTTGTTTTTACAGAGCTCCTGATTTTCCATTTGTAAAATCACAGTTTGAACGCTGCTGACTGGCATTATCAATTCCTTGGATATCGTTTTGTATTCCTTCCTGTTTTATACAGTTCAACTACC
The DNA here is from genome assembly GCF_039654945.1 of Dendrobates tinctorius. Taxonomy (NCBI): domain Eukaryota; kingdom Metazoa; phylum Chordata; class Amphibia; order Anura; family Dendrobatidae; genus Dendrobates; species Dendrobates tinctorius. Next base: position 7,727,543 of record NW_027361709.1, read on the forward strand.
TTTTCCCGTAGATCTATTGACAATTGTTTTGCTTTGCCCATGACTCACAATCCAGAAACGTCAGTGGCTGGATGAAAGATGCAAGAGTCTGTGTGGATCACAGAAACTCATTCAGCTTTTATGCACACATACTGATTACAAGCAAACAGGTCACAGGTGAGGATGTTATGATTAGGGTAAGTGCACACATTGCGGATTGTGCTGCGGATTTTTCCATGCGGATTTGGCAAAATCCGCAGGTCAAAAGAGCGGTTTATCTGCAGATTAGCCTGCGGTTTTCCCCTGCGGTTTGACACCTGTACAATGGAGAAGGTGTAAAACCGCTACAGATTCCGCACAAAGAATTGACATGCTGCAGATTTTTAAAACCACAGCAAATCCGTGCGGAATAATCCGCAGCATGTGCACAGCGTTTTTTTATTTTCCATTGAATACAATGGTAGTGTACAACGCAGCAGAAACTGCTACGGATCCGCAGGGGCAAAACGCTGCGGATCCGCAGCAGAATCCGCAGCGTGTGCACACACCCTTAGTAGCCATTCAAACCCATTTGTGTTAAAATCACCAGGGTATGTGAACTTTTGATCATGGTCAATTGGATGTTTTGGGTTGTCATTATGATTTAAAAGCGAAAACACAGTAGTTTGACAATAAATTGTTTCACCCAAACACGAACCATGAGTGGAGAAAAAGTTTTGGTGTTATCACTCATAGTCTCTGAAAAAAAGGCTAAGAAATCAAAAATTCTGCTGGGGTATGTAAACTTTTGAGCACAACTGTATCAGATTAGGACATGTAATATTACGATACAAATGGGATAAGCGGCTGCCTCGCACACACAAGGCCGATCATCTCTTCAGAACACCACTAAATCCAATGTGTCGTATCCTTGTTTCCCCAGCACAGATCCGTATGAGCTCATACCAGCAAACATTTATGCAGATGTATTTCATTACTGGATTTCCAGGGCCTGGCGTCAGTCATGTTCTCTACAGTATCTGTGTGGGTGCACTAGTGCGATCAAAAATGATTCATAGATCATAATTAGATATTACAAACAGCATCCCTTAAGGCAAGGCTTTCTGTGAATGATTATATTATCCAGCTGTCATTATGGTACTTACACGATTGCTGGGTTGGTCCAGCAGACACCTGTGTAACATTAACTCACAATCTTCTATGTGATCATTTTCTATTCACCTCCACCTATATAATTTAGATATATAAAAAAAAAAAACCACAACAGGCTTCAGATCACACGTCAAACTCTGGCCCACAGGGTGAATATATTTGGCCCGGCACCAACCCCACATTATACTGTATTGAGCACTATACGGGGTCATTATAATGTATGCACGACTATGAGGTCCTTTACGTTGTATGGAGGAGTATATGGGGGTCATTATACTGTGTAGAGGGCTGTTAATAGATATCAAAGTTGGCCCGTGACTTTGTCCGAGTTTTTTTTTTTTTTTAATTTTGGCCCTGTCTGTATTTAAGTTTGACATCCCTGCTTTAGATGATTAAAGGGAATCTGTCACCCATTTTTAGTGATATCATGTAAAGATAGAATCCTTATGGGATGCAAAATTGGATATTAGAATTTTTTTATTCCCCCTGACCCGGCACCTTTGATGCATAAATACCTTTGTTATCTTGTTAGAGATGTATGCAAATCGCCGCAGTCAGGTCTGATGGGCGTGGCTAAGTCGCCTTCTCCCCTCCCCCCTCCTCGGCTTCCTGAACGTGATCTTCATCTGTGAATATCACAGATGACGTTTTCCGCGCTTGCACATTGAAATGGCCTCCGGCGCCTGCACAGTATGCTTTGCCCAACTGTGGGTGGAGCATATTAGCGGTACTGCGCATGCGCCGGTATTTTCCAATGCGGTTTATGCCCAGGAGTGTGTCCTGCATGTGAAGACTTCAGGGGTATAGACCGTGCTGGAAAATACCGGCGCATGCGCAGAACCGATTATATGCTTCGCCCCCCCCCCCGAGTGCTGAGCAGAGGGCAGAAAAGTCACCAACGCTCAGCTGACTCCTTAACTGCAGAGTCCAGACCTCCTCTGGTATCAGCACAAAAACTGCGCCCCCTCCGGGAACTTCATGACCTAGCAGCTGCACGCAGCCGTACATCACCAGGCGCAAAGTCGAGAGTAGGATGGAGTGGTGTAAAGCTGCACCACTGGACTCTGGAGGAGATGTGTTCTGTGCAGTGATGGATTGCACGTCTCTAACTGACGTCTAATGGAGGAGTCTGGATTTGGTGACTCTAGGAGAACGTTACCCACCTGACTGCATTGTGCCCGCTGTACAGTTTGGTGGAGGAGGGATATTGCCATAGGGTTGTTGTTGTTTAGGGTATGTGCACATGATCAGGAATTGGCAGCACTTTGGACGCATCGCATGTTTCCTGCATCCAAAGCGCTGACGGCTAATGAACGCAGGCGAATCCACACATGTTAATTGAACAATGCAGATTTACTGCATCTAATACATTGTACGGGTGAAATTTATCTTGCAGAGGCTAACATCTCCGCAAAATAAATAGACATGCTGCAGTCTGGAGAGAGACACGCCACATGTCCGTCTCTGCGAGTGAGCCACGGGCGTTTATGGACACATGGTGGGCATGGGATTTTTTGAAATCGCATCCACTATGCTGTAACATCTGGACGCTTCAAAAGTATGCAGTATCCAACCGGCAGCGTTTACTGATTGTATGCACATACCCTCAAGCCTCTGGTTAAAAAAAAAAATAAATGAATGAATGAAGAGGAATTTCACCATTCAGCACGACAATGACACTAAATATACTTCCAAATGAACAAAAGAATGTCTTTGCCAGAAGATAAAAGTTTTGGAATTGTCCAGCCAGATCCCAGATCTGAATCCAAGTGAAAATCTGTGGGTGACCTTAAGAGGGCTCTCTACACAGGAGAAGCCCCCCACCCCAATTATACAGATGCAATAGAGGGGGCAAAGATCGCCAATTTTAGATTTGCAATGCTGATAAATGTCAACCCAACAAGACTGAGTCCTGTCATTAATTCAAAGTGACTTTAACAAAGTTTTAGTATAAGGATGTGCACATTTATGCAACATTTTGTTATTTTTCTTTTTTCACCCAAAAACATTTGTTTTTGAGTTGTACAAATAATTATGGGTGACATTAAGGTGAAAAAAGTTCTGAAATAATTCTTGGTATGATTCTTACACGACAAAAAAATATAACTTTAAACAGGGGTGTGTAGACTTCTTGTAACCACTGTAACTCTCAACTAGCATGATGCATATTTATGTAGTCATAGGTAGTAATCGGCCTTTTCACAGAATATGAAGGTTAATCATCATCATGGCTCGTCAAGACAAATCCCATCATCATATGATTCTCATCAAGTTCATTACATTTTTTCTCTTTACACAAAGAATTTTACGTCAGGGAGAAATAAAGATAGACTCTAAAATATCTACGTCAGTACCGGATAAAGAAGGAACTTGTTTCTTAGTCGTCCCATAATGTTCGCTCAGTGAGGCCAAAAATAACTAAACTTGACCAACCAAACCTTGCATGTGCAAACACTTGTGAATTGTGTAGAAAGGAGACAGTCAGATGAGATTAAAAGCCGTATGTAAACAGAGAAACCAGAGAGCGACCATGACATCACATAGTAAACTTATGCATAAGTACTGTGTATGGAGTTGTTTTACGGCTTTTTTTTCCCTGCTATTATGCATAAAAAAAAAATAAAAAAAAATACAAAAACTAAAGTCACCCATAGTAACAGATTTTTAAGGGGGAGGGCGGGGAAGACAAGCCTAACAATGAAAACATGAATTACAGACATAATACACATAAATATGAGGCTCCTAGAGCACATAGTGATTAAAGTGTGTGAGCCCATCTACCAGCTATAAGGCAACCTAATTAGATGGGACCCTGTGCTAAACAGACTTCCCTCTCTGTGCAAAGACCCAAATGAAATTGGGAAAAGCAGGATCCAGATATGTTTTTTAGATAAAATAGAGAATAGCTAGATACAAATTTTCCCACAGATCATTTGAGACTAAGCGTGCATTCACACTACTATTACTAATTTATGTGTTGGGGCTGCAATGACAGCCTGACTGCAGGTATACCGACCTCAACCAACAGCCTCATAGGAATATATGGGTCAGGCTGAGGGGGACTGTGGCCATAACAGACTGTAAAATATGGTATGCGAGTGTACCCTTTGCCACAGAGGGGCGAGTCTGTTTAGCATAGAGGGTCCCATCTAAAAGGAGTCGTCTTGATGGGCTCACATGCTTTGATCAAAATATGCAGAAAAAAAAAAAAATTGTGTGCAGCAAATGTGAACAGCATGGTGGCTCAGGGGTTAGTATTGTAGCCTTGCAGCGCTGGAGTCCTGGGTTCGAGTCCCACCAAGGACAACATCTGCAAGGAGTTTGTTTTCAAGGAGTTTTCTCCCCGTGTTTACTCCGATTTCCTCCCACATTCCAAAGACATACTGATAGGGAATCTAGATTGTGAGCCCCATCGGGGACAGTGATGATAATGTGTGCAAACTGTAATATGAATATGTTAGCACTATATAAAAATAAAAGATTATATTTATTACTACATGCAATTGTCTGCAGAGTGCTGAAGCATTTTTGTATGTATTGTCACAGTGCTACATCTAGGGGTGCATTCATGTGACTGGAGTGGCCATGTTTTACATTATACTGTATGTTAACAACCGCAATTCCTTGCCCGAGTTTGGGTCTCCTGATCTGAACTAACAACCTCAGACATATACAAGGATGTCAGTTCAGGAGACACATAGTTGGTGTGTATTCACATGTACGATCTACGCTATAATCCAATGTGGGTTTTGGCTCCAATGACTTCACAAGTCAGTCCCGAACATTAGTTTGTTCAGTCTTTACCATCCTAAGGTGTATTTAATTTCACATTTATGGCTTTATATATGAGGCTTCTTTACTCTCCTTACAGAACATGCATATGTGAATTCCGGTGACTTTCAATCTATACGTTATTATAACAAGTGTAAACAATAAGGTTCCCAGACTTTGTCCTCCACCCCGCACCGAAGGTTACCTGTAGCTGATGCTGCTGCACTTGCTCATGCAGCGCCGTCTGCTGCTGGGGGTCCCATATGTGGACAGTCTGTGCCGTATTCTGATAAGCCCCTGCCACTGCCTGGACAGCAACCGGAATGTGGATGTTCCCATTCATAAACTGGGCCGGAAAAAGGGAGTTTGCCAGAGTCTGCACTACTTCCTCATGATTTTTTACCATTTTGTCCTTATCATCCTCTAGTTTTACAGCAGCCATGGCAGTGGGAGAGCCTGTGACATGGACGGTATTATAGGCCTCTTGAGGGATGGCAATGTGGGTTATGTTTTGCTGTTGCAAATCGCTGCGGGAATTTGCTGAATACACTGGGATTGTCCAAGTCTCTCCTGTGGGGCTTGTAATGGTGCCTGTGGCTCCATATAAGTGAGCACTGTCCACTGTCAGCAAATCTGGCCTCAGGGAAACGTAACTTTGCTGCTGGCCTTGTGGAATTGCAAGTACAGCTGCAACTGGCTGGCCTGAAATTGCATATGACAAAGTAATGGGCATGTCCACCTTACGTTTCTTTACAGGCTGGAGAACGCTTGAAGTGCTAGATCGTCGTTCTCCCTCTCTCGGAGAGCCCTGTTGTGAGGGAGGAGGTGAAAGCGCCCCTGCTGTTTGTATCTGAATCCCACTGCCCACCGACTGTCCTGCCACCATATGTGCCTGTATCTGTTGGTGTTGTATATGGTCATCCTGGAGGTCCGTGGGTTGCATCTGCTGGCCAGGCTGAACGTGCTGCACCTGGATCTGAGCCACCTGTAACTGGGAGTTTGTAAGCTGCTGTGCAGCATTGGCAGACTGGAGGGACTGAGTCTGTATCGTCTGTACATTTTGTGCCGTTTGAGACTGAGCAGATCCCTGGATCTGGACTTGTACTTGGATTGGATGCTCATTAGACTGATGGACACTGAGCTGTGGCGAGAGCTGCTGGGCAGTCACCTGCTGGGGAGATTGCTGCACCTGGAAAACAAGTGAATATCAATTAATAATGCCAAGATAAAAAACATAGCAAATAAGTGCTCTCAATCAGCATGACATCAGCAGTGACGCCCAGTTGACAGAGCAAAGAGGAAGAGAAGTAGCTGCTCTATGTGACATCACCTGAAGCAGGAGAATCGCTAACAGAAATGGTGCGTGACCTCTCTTAGCTGGAACAGATCATCACAGGGCAAAAACAGGAGGAAAAGTTCATAGCAAAAAAAAAAAAACCCTAAAGTCCCACATTAACCCTTTAAGTCTGTTTAATAGTATATATGCATAAGATTTGCAATTTTGTGTACAATTTTTGTAAATATAATTAGGCTTAAGTGTTGGCATGATCGTAGCAAAAATGGTGTAAGTGAAGTTTGCTGGCTCTTGCCATGTGTCAAACACTTAACTCTGCTCAGTGTTGTCAGTATTGTTGTATACACTTAAAGGACATAATGTATCTCCAAGTCAATCACACTTCTGTGAATCAATTTCTCCTGCTTCTGGGCAAATGGAACAGACAACAGGTAGAAATGAATGGCAATTAGGAAGACAACCCCTATAAAGGAGTGGTTCTGCAGGGGGTTACGACAGACCATTTCTCTGTTCTCGTCCTTTTTGACCATTTTGGTCACTTTTGCATCTTGTCATTGCTCTCACCCCTAGAGATACTGTACAGTAGCATGAGGTGGAGTTTAAAACCCACAGAAGTTGCTAAGATTGATGTGCCATCCTGGATGAGCTGCGCTATGAAAACTGTGGCAAAAAGGGAATAGGAGTCTGTCAGCATAGTATCCAGAGTAAGGAACAGATACCAGGAGACAGGCCAGTACACCAGGAAACACGAAGGGGGCAGCAGGACCGTTACCTCCTTTGTGCAAGGAGGAACACTAGGAGCAGTGACAGAGCCCTGCAAAATTACCTGCAGACGGCCACTAACATCCATTTGTCTGCTTAAACTGTGAGAAACAGACTCCATGAGGATAGTATGAGGGCAAAACGTCCACAAGTGGGTGCTGTGCTTACAGCCCAACACCGTGCAGGGCGATTGGCATTTGGTAAAGAATACGAAAGTTGGCAGATTTAACATTTGCGCCCTGTGCTCTTCATGGATGAGAGCAGGTTTACACAGAGCACATGTGCCAGAGTCTGGAGATGCCATGGGCAATGTTCTGCTGCCTGCAACACCCCCAGCATGACCAGTTTGGAATTGGGTAAGTGTGGGGAGGCATTTCTTTTTAAGGACCGCACAGCCCTCCAGGTGCTAGCCAGAGGTACCCTGACTGCAATTAGGTACCGGAATGAGATCCTCAGACCCATTGTGAGACCATATGCAGGCGCACTGGGTCCTGGGTTCCTTCTGATGCATGACAATGCTAGACCTCATGTGGCTGAAGTGTGTCAGCAGTTCTTGCTTGAAGGCGGCATTGAAGCTATGGACTGGCCTGCCCGCTCCCCAGTCCTGAATCCAACAGAGAACATCTGGGACATCATGTCTCGTTTCACCCAAACGCCACGTTGCACCACAGACTGTCGAGGAGTTGACTGATGCTTTAATCCAGGTCTGGGAGGAGATCCTTCAGGAGAACATCCACCGCCTCATCAGGAGCATGCCCAGGCGTCGTAGGGAGGTCATACAGACATGTGAGGGATAAACACAATACTGAGCATCTTTTCCTTGTCTTGAGGCATTTACATTGAAGTTGGATCAGCCTGTAATTTGATATTCCCCTTTGCTTTTGATTATCATTCCAAAGCCATACCAATTTTGATTTACATTGATCATTGTTATGATTTTTTTTGCTTCAATGCATTCCACTATGTAATAAACAAAGTTTTGCAACTGTAATATTAAAAAAAAAAAAAAAAAAAAAAAACCTGTATGAAACACTGAATAAATAACTGCACAGAAAAACAAACCAACAGTGAGAATTATACCACCAGGGACGGAAATGATCAGCGTGAACCAGCATGAAATTGGATCCATCTGCACATAATTATTATATTGCTTTCATTAGGTGCCTGTTATAGGACTTGGAGATGCCCTGAGACAACGAGGTATGAGGGTTATAGTTGTGCCGATAATGAAATGCAAAACATCCAGGAGGAGATGGGTCGTCCCTCTTTTCAGGTCTGGTATACAGCTCTACTTTATTAAGCGGTTCCATGTTTCACAAAGTGTATTCCTGACTTGTAATTTCCTGTCATTATATCACAAGGTATAAAAACTTATGACAGATAAAAAAGCAACAAAAGGTTGTGCAAGTAATCCGCCAAAAACTATATTTTCACTATACTTCAACAGTCCTGTTTTTATCAGGACTTTCTTGTTCCGTGTTATGGCTGCAATTCCCAGCCCCACTGTTGGTCTCCTGACCAGAACGAACAGCATCCTATAAGCCTACAAAACTGTTCGTTCAGGTCAGAAGACAGCCCAAACAAGACTGGGAATTACGGACATAAAACAAATCGGAAAAGATGGCGGCTATATGGTCATGTGATTAAGCCAATACACAAGTACATGACCTAATCTTTTCCTGTCTATTGAAAGCGTTACCACTGTTCTCATGGTATCAATTTACTGGAGCCATAAATTCATACAAATATTAAGCCTGTCACCTCCAATGCAGGGGGAAAAGAAGAATCATATACACGCTTTCCAGCAATATTGTTACTGATGCATAAAAAAAAAAAAAAAGTCTTTATGCAAGAACTGCGTAAAGCACAAGATTATAAGTAAGGGAACTGTTACTTTCTTCCAGATCAGGACAATTTATCCTTGAACTGAAAACTAATCTGAACTTGGAAGTGTTGCCCCAAATTTTAGGAGAATATGTAGTTGCAGATTTATATATATATGTAAATAGCCTGGGAGTTTGGGAAACTGACCAACAAATCTTCTGAAATACCAGAGTCCTGCGACCCCTCGGGAGAGAGGTTGATTCGATTCAGTTGAGGGGCAGGGTAGTGGATCCAAGGTCTGATGAGCACATCGGGAATCTGAAATCAACAATGGAAACTCAGCCACCAACATCGTGAGCTAAAGAAAAAAAGGCTTCAGACATCTCAAATCTCCAGGCATGTAAAAATATTGTGACCCTTTCATTTAGAGGATCAGGCTTCCTCATTGTAAAACATCTATAATTTTCGACTAGTGTGACGGAAGCAAAATGTAAGTTCAAACGAACGTTATTAAAGGGGTTCTATAGCCGTATATAATGAGTGTCGTTAAAAAAGGTATATACCATCTATACAAGCGACAACTTATATGAAGCCAATTTTATTGTCTATGGGTATAGATTTACCTTTCGTGCTTACCCATTAGTCAATAACCCCATTATTAAAACTGTAGAACCCCTTTAAGCAACCTCAATGCATCCAAACTAAAACCATGCGAGGATATTCTGCAGTGACAGCAACTTACAGTGCATTAATTACCAAAAAGTAAAAGAATGATCAGTCACCTGCACTTGATGGGGTTGCACTTGGATTTGCTGTTCTTGCTGGGCCTGTTGCTGAACACTCGCGGTCACAGGGCAAGCCAGATCCAGTAACGATCCAGCCACTTCTGTGCTGTCTGTGTAAATACAGTTGGCCCCTTGCTGATACACCATGGTGCTGGTGGGGGGCTGATGAAACTCCTGCATGCCATCGGATCCTTTTGAAGCCAATGAATCCAGAAACTCCTTCATCCTGTGTTGTGGGACGGTCCGAGCTTTCAAGCGGACATACTCTTCAAACGAAATGTTTTCCAGAGAGTTATTCATAGCGCACACTCAAATCCTGCAATCAGAAGTCAATAATTAAAGGCTAAAATTGCTAATCAATTTACCATTAATAGAAAGCTTAAATAATTAACACGTTCAAACTGCCCTGGAATTAGGGTAGGCCAGCAGAACAGAAAGATATTTACTAGCAAACATAAGGGTACTGGCTGTTAATATTGCCCATAGGCATGAAGATCACCCCCCCTTTAAGGATGGTGAACAAACAAACTACATAATCATGCATTTCTAGTGCAAAATTGTTCACATAATCGCAAAAATTATCTACTTGCATGGGAACTAATGATCAAGAAAACAGAGCGGGTGTGATGATGTCTACTATCAATGTAAACAGTGAGATCTTTAATTGCAATTGTTCAGTCCATGCCCACCTTAGCTGCCTTACACCCCATGAAACCAATAAACAGATAATTGCTGCAGTTATGGATGGGTTAGTGTCACTCAGCAGTGACCTGGGGACCGAGTGGCCTCCTGCTGAACCCAGGCCTCTGTTCACCCTCCCTTCTTGTCTCTGTCAGGGAATTCCCTTCCTACAAAAGCATCTGTTCCGGCTGTGAACGCGCCCCGCGTGATACAGGACTCTGCTACTACAATGGAGGCTCGTGCACAAAGCCAGCGGGGAGGGGGGAAAAGGAAGCAAAAGGATCCAGGGACATGTGGAAAGAGCTGAGGGCCAGCATGGCACATCCTTCTTTCTGTTCTCGTATATGGATCGCTATTGCAAACAGCCTCCATTACAATAGTATAAAGTATATTATACCAGCCAGGCAGGGACATTCCCCATGATCTGTGACTTCTATATTTACCGTATGCTCCAGTATTAATATATCTGTGTAAACTCACCGACCCACTAAGCTAACACAATTATGAAAGACACGTGACGACTATTCTATACATGATGTGTGTGTAAATATAAAACCAGAACTAGATCCAAGGCTGGTATTGCAAGTGTGTATCACGGTCAGAGTATGGACTACGAAGTCTGGACTGGGTAGGCAACAGTCCGTAAATGTAACCAGTAGCTTTTTTTTCTGCGGTCCTTAGTGGAAGTCTTCAAACAGAGGCTGGACAGACATCTGACTGGGATGATTTAGCGAATCCTGCTTTGAGCAGGGGGTTGGACCAGATGGCCCAGGAGGTCCCTTCCAACTCTACGATTCTATGATTCTATGACTGACCGCTGATTTCCTGTATGCCTACAAGGCTGTAGAGTCAGGAGACCCAGACCCTTTCCAGACATCACTGCCGGACGGTGAATATGGGACTAGAAAAAGTGGCAAGAACAAGAAACAGCCCACTATGGTATGAAGGAAGAAACCAGAAATTAGTTGTAGTTTTCTAAGCATGCTTGTCACATGCTACTGGGACTTCTGGTTCTCCATTTACAGCAACATCTACAGCTGCAATGCCCTAATGTATATTACTGGCCAAGGTGCAGCAACAAGTTTTCTAGCAAAGAGAAATGGCCATCAAGAACACCATGACAGTTTCTGGAAAACAAGCCTGGCACATTTTACTTTGTCCTCTCCTGCCACATCCTCATCTCTAAACTTCTCCAGTGCTGCACCCATACAGGAACATTACAACTCCAACACCCTCCCCACTATGGCCAAGCTGGCACACCAGATTTTTGCCCAAATGTATTTAAGAAAACTTTACAGAAAATCTAAAGTCCAGTAATGTGAAGCAGGGGGGTACGGGAAATACAGGATTATGGTGATAAATGTAATGGGATCCACCTGACTTGATGCCATTCTTGTGTTCCTGTCTCATCGTGGTACTTGCATTCTTACTTGGGCACATTACTGGTTACCTTACACTTTTCCACAAGCCAGGCTCATCAGTGGCACAAGTGTCTGGCATAGTCTATAGGTTATATCTTATGAAGCGACAGCAGATCGCTGGGACATGTTATTTTAGGATTAGTGAAGTTCCAACATCTGGGAATGTGATGAGTCCAGTTGGGATTTAGTGTTACAGTAAATGTGAAGGAGTGGGGGATGGATCCGAGGAGGGTAATTGTAGCAGATGTGCAGTGCACGGAACAATGGAAATAAACCATCCTGCTCACACGATCCGGCACTTATGTGAACAAAAAAAAATATATATATATATATATTGCAGTTTGCACCAATCTCATCCACATTCTGTACAGAGGGGTCAGCGCATGGAGCTGCCCGGGGCGCAGTGAGCGGGCCGGGCATTAATGTGATTTCCCACGTCCTGCGACGTCTGCACCGTGCACACGATGAGGAGGTGGGGTCTGGAGACCACCGGCCGGGATACCGCAGTCCGCGAATCCTTCATCATCATTTACAAATCCAAAGCACAGTGTGCAGGTTTTGCTGGGGATCACCTCAGAGTAACCACTATGGAGGCCAGGACAGTGCGGCCGGGGATGGACAATTCGCCCTGTGTAATAACCGGGGCGGCGTCACTTATTTACACATCGCTCCGCGGGGGACTGTCCACCGTCTGGTACAGGACCCAATGGCTCTGGTCACCGAGTCTGCCTTAGTCACTGTCCTCCACACGTGGTGACCCGCCCGTCCGGCGGTACCGTACCGTGTCTGCCCTGCGTCCTGTCCCTTCTCGTCGCTGCCATCGTTCCTTTCTCCCTGGTCCCGCCCTCTTGGTCTATCGGGGATGCGCATGCGCGCATAGAGGGAGACGCGGCGATTGATGCGCGTCCACGCCGCTGTGCACTGTCGCGGTGACGCGCACCGAGCTCTCCTTCAGAAGGCTGGCGACAATATAATAACGGATCCCAGTGAGGTTCTCAGACGCGCCTAGTGATAGAGCTGCCGCGGGTGAGGCCACGGAGGGTGGTGTTCCTCCGCCGCCACTTCTCAGTGAAAAGAAAGAGGTGGCAGCGGAGGGATATGGTGTGCGAGTGCTGCGCGCGGCGGTGAGGAGAGGGGGGGGGGGATCCCGCGCTTTTTTTTCCCCAGTGTGAGAGCGTCGGGCGGGGGCGCGCACGGGCTGTGACAGAAGATCGGGAGCGCGCAGTGAGTGTACACGGCGCTGGGGTGAGGGGGGACGATCCTCGCTCCGGGGACGCTCTTTGCCTCACACCGGCAGTGACGCCGCTTCTATTCGGGGCGCTGAGGCCCTGCGGTCCCGCCCGTATCACTCACCTCCCCCGCTGCTCGTTGTCCGGAGGCAGCCCGTCCCCTCCTCCCCCGGCGCGGCCTTGGCTTCTCCTTCTTTTCTCTCCGCCGCCACCCCGTCACTCTCAGCGGCTCCGCTCTCGGAACCTCTCCTCCGTCCTGACGGTTTCCCTTTTTTTCCCACTCCGACAGATTATTTTCGCCTCACAGCTCCCTGGGCGCCATCTTACATTCAGACGCCGTCAGCCAATCGTGGCCCCGCGGCTCGTGCTCGCGAGAGTTGTCAAGCAAATCCCGCGATGTTTGGGGGCGGTGCCTGGCTGCACTTAAAGGGGCCTCACAGTCAGGAGAGAGAGAGAGCGCCTCCATGTCCCCCCACCATAGTGATAGAACCGGGCCAGCACACAACAGAAAGCAGCGGCACTACAACTCTCTCAGCAGGTCCCGACTGACTGCACCTCATTATTAAGCTGTGATCACTCCAGACATGCTGGGAATTGTTGTTCTGAAAGTCAGAGAGGCAAAGATTGGTGAGAAATGTGATGGCGCCCTGTGATTAGGGACATGTACACCGCTACTGCTAATGTGACAGACTTCAGATCACACTGGGGTTAATAGGTGAACCAGACACCAACCGGCACCCAGGTCAGCAGCTACATAACATGGACGTGAGAAGAATGTGCTGCAAATAAAGGACAAAAATCTGACAAGAAATGGCAAATACGATAATGAGAGGGAGCAGGACTCACAGGCTTTATAACTGGGTAAGGGAGCAGGACTCACAGGCTTTATCTATAAGTAAGGTGAGGGAGCAAGACTCAGGCTTTACAAGTAAGCGGAGGGAGCAGGACTCACAGGCTTTATAGGTAAGCAGAGGGAGCAGGACTCACAGGCTTTATAGGTAAGCAGAGGGAGCAGGACTCAGGCTTTATCTATAAGTAAGTGAAGGGAGCAGGACTCACAGGCTTTACAGGTAAGTGGATTGAGCAGGACCCACAGGCTTTATAGGTAAGGTGAGGGAGCAGGACTCACAGACTTTATAGGTAAGTGGAGGGAGCAAGACTCACAGGCTTTATAGGTAAGTGCAGGGTGCAGGACTCACAGGCTTTATAGGTAAGTGGATGGAGCAGGACCCACGGGCTTTATAAGTAAGGTGAGGGAGCAGGACTCCGGCTTTATAGGTAGGTGGAGGGAGCAGGACCCACAGGCTTTATAAGTAAGGTGAGGGAGCAGGACTCAAAGGCTTTATAAGTAAGGTGAAGGAGCAGGACTCAAAGGCTTTATAAGTAAGCAAAGGGAGCAGGACTCACAGGCTTTATAGGTAAGTGGATGGAGCAGGACCCACTGGCTTTATAGGTAAGTGGATGGAGCAGGACCCATAGGCTTTATAAGTAAGCGAAGGGAGCAGGACTCACAGGCTTTATAGGTAAGTGGATGGAGCAGGACCCACAGGCTTTATAGGTAAGTGGAGGGAGCAGGACCCACAAGCTTTATAAGTAAGGTGAGGGAGCAGGACCCACAGGCTTTATAAGTAAGGTGAGGGAGCAGAACTCAGGCTTTATAGGTAAGGTGAGGGAGCAGAACTCACAGGCTTTATAGGTAAGTGGAGGGAGCAGGACTCGCAGGCTTTGTAAGGAAAGTGGAGGGAGCAGGACTCACAGGCTTTATAGGTAAGTGGAGGGAGCAGGACTCAGGCTTTATAGGTAAGTGGAGGGAGCAGGACTCAGGCTTTATAGGTAAGTGGAGGGAGCAGGACTCAGGCTTTATAGGTAAGTGGAGGGAGCAGGACTCAGGCTTTATAGGTAAGTGGAGGGAGCAGGACTCAGGCTTTATAGGTAAGTGGAGGGAGCAGGACTCAGGCTTTATAGGTAAGTGGAGGGAGCAGGACTCAGGCTTTATAGGTAAGTGGAGGGAGCAGGACTCACAGGCTTTATAGGTAAGTGGAGGGAGCAGGACTCACAGGCTTTATAGGTAAGTGGAGGGAGCAGGACTAACAGGTCACAAACAAATTTGCATCATCTTTCTGCAGCGGATTTAGCTGAATGCTCAAGCGCTGCTATTGGAAACAGCAAAATTAGCCCCTTCCCTGAGCGACATGATCCCATATGTGATATAATACAAAATCGGGGACGGAATCACGTTTTGATCGTAGTTTCAAATCTAATAAGCTAGTTATCAGAAGAAATCTGACAGATCTGACCTGCGCTGGACTGGCCATCTGGCAATTCTGGCAAATGCCAGAAGGGCCTGTCTGGTCACGGGCTGCCTTGTCTGCTACATTGCTAATAGAATCAGTGTTCTCAAGACACCCATACTGTTCAGAGTTGTGACCGAGCACCAAGTCACTGACTCCGTCACTTACCCCAGCAGCCACGGTATCATTAGAAATAATGGTCTTGTAGTAAATCTTCCTTTCCTCCATCCAGGGCAATATTAGTAATATATCCTCATCTGGTGCTTGGGGACACCATGGGCCTGTGTGATTTCAAATGCCAATTCAGCCCCAGTCCGTACCTGGATCTGACGCTTTCCAACTGTTGCAAAATGTCAACTCCCAGCATGCACCAGTTGTCAGGTCATGCTGGGAGTTGTGGTTTTCCAACAGCTGGAGATTTACAGGTTAATAGCAGTAGCTATTGGGTTTGCTAAGTACTAAGTAAAGGTTTCACTTGAAGAGCATGCTGGGAGTTGTAGTACAACAGATTACCCTTTCTGGACATGTTAGTGCTACAGTCAGATACCCCAGTTGTCCATCAGGCTTCCCAGTCCTCTGTGCAGGGGGTTGAAGAACTCTGGGAATTGTAGTTCTAAAAAGTGGATTTTAAGACACTCGATGCAGTGCATCCCACTTAACTCTTGTGTGCCAGGCAGGAGCTGCTCTGCTCGCTGCAGTGTGCCAGCACCCAGGGCGCTGTGTAGGGGCAGGGTAGCTTTAACACATCCATGTGCTGCTCTATAACCTCCCACTCTACACAGCAACACTTCGGCTTAAGGAGGCGCAGGCGCTGTCCCTGCTCTGTGCACTGGGGAGGCTCGGGTTCCACCTTAACTACTAGCTGGGCCTGCAGAGTGCGTGCTCCTTAAGGTGTGCTGGACCCGAGCAGTGATCTGTCCCCTGGCAGGGCAGGGATTACCTGGCAGATACACTATCTGCTCCGCTCCACCTTAAAGAAACACTTGACTAGCTGTGATTAGTTACTGTGTTTGTATACAAGGGGAAATGTGGCAAGCGTTAAAGCTACAGTGTCAGGAATGAGAGGTGGCCAGATAGGAGATGAGATCAATGACTTGTAGCTGGCTGACAGTAGATCAGACCTGGAGCCGGCTGTTATGGTCACACATTGCACTTTATTTAATATGGATTATTTAGCGGAGTTTTGTCAGCATGTAGGTACAGTTACAATAAAAAATATTCACCTATTTGCAAATTAATTTTATTACGAAGTTTGACAAACTTTCTTGCTGTTTCCAATAGACCAATGAAACAGGAACAATGTAAATGTCTGAACACTACTAATAGGACACGTCCAAAACCAGCACAAGATGCCACTACTGATGAGCGAGTATACTCGTTGCTCGGGTGACCTCCGAGTATTTTGGCATGCTCGGAGATTTACTTTTTGTCGATGCAGCTGAATGATTTACGGCTGCTAGACAGCTTGAATAGATGTGGGAATTCCCTAACAAACAGGTAATCCCCACATGTATTCAGTCTGTCCAGAAGCCACAAATCATGCAACTACATCGACAAACACAATCTCCACACACACCAAAATACTCGGAGATCACCCATGCATGCTCGGGGAAACCTGAGCAACAAGTATACTCGCTCATCACAAGATGCCACTAGTGGTGAGCAAATATACTCGTTGCTCGGGTTTTCCTGAGCATGCTTGGGTCTCCTCCGAGTATTTTGGCGTGCTCAGAGATTTAGTGTTTGTCGACGTAGCTGCATGATTTGTGGCTGCTGGACAGACTGAATACATGTAGGGATTACCTGTTTGTTAGGGAATTCCCACATGTATTCAAGCTGTCTAGCAGCCGTAAATCATTCAGCTGCATCGACAAAAAGTAAATCTCGGAGCACGCCAAAATACTCAGAGGAGACCCAAGCATGCTCAGGAAAACCCGAGCAACGAGTATTCTCGCTCATCACTAGATGCCACCTTTACTGACTACTGCAGTCTCTGCAATGTGCACAATTCAGAACAACCAGCACCACATAAAAGCATTAGACCTTTCTGTAGAGCTCAGGAACTCCAGGCAGCTAAGCGCCTTCCCAGATAACAGGTGCAACACCACTGACTGAAGTATTCAGAAAGTCCAGGTGCAGAGATGGATAGGCGGCACTCTGTATGGATGTGGACATTTCGCCTACAGCCTATGCTTTAATGGGTCCAGGTATCTGTCGTCCACACGGTGACCCGCTTCCCCGGCATGCAGATCATAACTTTGTTTCAATAAAGGAGAGTTTTTACCTGATAGAATTGCCGCCCATTCATCTCTGCACCTGGATTTTCTGACAGTCTCAGAAATATTCATCCCATTCATGACAAGTGTACAGTATTTAGTAGAGCTCTGCTGGCTGTTATAACCTGATGCAAACGTGATGTATCAGCAAATGTTAGCTTCTGACAGAGTTCCTGAGAAGATCATAGCCCACTCATGAATCACTTCCTCCAGATCATTAATATTTTTGGGTTAAAGGGAATCTGTCACCTCATTCTTGGGCTATGAGATGTGGCCACTGCCATTAGGGGCTTATCTACAGCATTCTGTAATGCTGTAGATAAGCCCCCAATGTAACCTGAAAGACAAGAAAAACGAGTTAAGGCCCTGTCACACACAGCGAGATCGCAGATTTTGTGATGCAACAGCATTCTCGCTGTGTGTGGCACGCATTAGCGACCGTCCCCTCTGTACCTTGGATACCTGCGTGCTCGCGGGTCCTGATCGCTGGTGAAATCTGCCTGTTTGACAGCTCACCAGCGATCCTGAACAAGGTCGTAACGTTGTCGGGATCGCTGGTGCATCGTTTAGTGTGACGGGGCCCCGTTTCACTTAGTGACGCACCAGTGATCCCGACAACGATACAACCTGGTAGGGATCGCTGGTGCGTCGCTAAATGATCGCTAGTAAGCTGCCAAACAGGCAGATCTCTTCAGCGACGCAGCAACGATCCAGCGATCAAACACAGTGATGCATGCTAGCCAGCGGGACACCGACAACGAAAAAATGGCCCAGGACATTCCTGCACGATCAGCGATTTCCGGCAGGGGGGCCGGTCGCTACTGCGTGTCACATGTAGCGAGATCGCTGTTGCATCACAAAATCGGTGACGCATTAGCGATCTCGCTATGTGAGACGTTGCCTTTAGATTATACTCACCCAGGAGTCAGGTCCGGTGCGCCTCCCATCTTCTAGCAATGACATCCTCCTTCTTACTTCTGCCACGGCTCCCGTGCAGGTGTACTTTATCTGCCCTATTGAGGGCAGAGTAAAGTACTACAGTGCGCAGGTGCCAGGAAAGGTCAGAGGTCCAACGCCTGTGCACTGCAGTACTTTACTCTGCCCTCAACAGAGCAGATAAAGTACACCTGCACGGGAGCCGCGGCAGAAGTAAGAAGGAGGACGTCATCACTAGAAGATGGGAGGTGCCGGACTGGACCGTGACACCCACCGCGCCGGACCCCCCCCAGTAAGTATAACTCGTTTTTCTTATCTTTCAGGTTACAGCGGGGGCTTATCTACAGCATTACAGAATGCTGTAGATAAGCCCCTGATGGCGGTGGCCGCATCTCATAGGCCAAAAATGAGGTGACAGAGTCCCTTTAAAGGGAACCTATCAGGTGCCCTGTGCCCAGCAGCATCCACCTATGTGTGATTAAACTCCCTCCCTAACCATCCCTGTATAACATAATCAAGTTAAGTAAATGCTTTTAAAAAAACATTTATGATCTCTGCTTTCCCTATGCTAATGAGGTCTTTGACTAGTCAGCACTCTTTCCATGCGATCACACCCCTGTGGGTGTGATAACAATATGCACAAGTGACGTCGCTTGTGAAAATCTGCGCACACCCGCCACTGCGTCTCTGAAACCAAATGTACGCTTGCCAGCTTCATAGATGCGCACTGCGTATGACCAGAAGTCATCTTCTGCACATGCACAGTGCATATCTCTGAAGCCGGGAAGCGTACACCTGGCTTCAGAGACGCAGCGGTGCACAGAATTTCATAAGGCCTGTTTCACACTTCCGTTTTTTCAAATCCGTCAAAATCCGTTGGTTTCCGTAAAAAAACGGATCCGCCATTTTTTTGCAGGATCCGTTTTTTTTGACCCATAGACTTACATTAGTGGTTACCGCGGATCCGTCAAAAAAACGGATCCGTTTTTTTAAAAACGGATCCGTCTGCATCAGTTTCCGTCAAAAAAACGGAAACGGATCCGTTTGACGGACACAAAAACGGAAGTGTGAAACAGGCCTAAGCGGCGATGAAGCCGCTCGTGTAAATTGTTATTACGCCCATAGAGGGCGTGATGGCATGGAAAGAGGGCTCGCTAGTCTGAGAAACTAACGCCCCATCGACTAGTCAAAGCCCTCATTAGCATAGGACAAGCGGAGGTTAAAAATGCTTTTTTAAAGCATTTATTTAGCTCAATTATTTTATTCAGGGATAGAGAGGTAGTTTAATCACACTTAGCTGAATGCTGATGGATTGGAGGGGTATGGGGCACCTGACACATTCCCTTTAAGAGAGAGGTACAAAAAGTTTAAGTAGCAGATCTATTGGTGCAAGCCAATCGATACAAAGAGATACAAAGGCATTAGATGTTCCCAGAGATACAGCAGGAATCAGAGCTCACAAAGAACCACTACTTACACTACCTGGATGTGGCAGAAAGAGGAAAGTGTCACTGACTGCTACCACATTCCTGAGCAGGCCAGTGGTCAAAAACCATGGAGTGACTGCAGAAGACCTGCAGCAAGATTTGGTGTCAGCGGGCACAGAAGTTTCAGTTTACACAGTAAGGACCTTACTAAACGGTGAAGGTCAGCATGACCAAACTCACCTCTACTGACTCAAAAGAAGAGTCACTCCAATATGCTCAAACAAAATAATCCATAAAAGTTTGATGGTTTTGTTTTGTGAAGACACAAAATTGGAATTCTTCAGGCCTCTGCCTCAGCAGTATCAATGGAGTAAACATGAAGCAGATGCTGGAAAGAACACCCTGCCTACAGTGAAATATGGTAGTGGCTCGGTGATAGCTACAGTGAAGCATGGCAGTAGTTTGGCAATGCTCTATAGCGGCTTTGCTTCCTCTGGCACTGGAAACAAACAGTATGTGAAGAACATGGAGTCAATCAGGAAATCCTTGGGGAAAACATTATGCCTTTTGTGAGGAAGCAGGAGCTTGGTCTTCCTTGGACCTTCCAACAGGAATCTTATCCCACCATAAGAAAACACGCCGAAGAGCCTGAATGTGCATGTTTATTACCAGGGATTAGCCAGGGGGTACATCATAAATGCCAACATTTCCAGAGTGGGCTAATTTCTTGAACTACCCAGGAGTCAATGGTGGTTTGCTGATCATAGTATGTTGCACAGTCCCGCACTTGCTACGGTTAAGAAAGCAACAACAAGCTCTGGTCCCTACAACCATCAATGACCGCCAACTTGTTGCAATGATCTGCTCATATTAAGTGTGATAATGGCATATAGTCCTGTGGAGCAGAGATGCTGGGTTATATTTTGACCATGATCCATTTCCAGGGGGCCACCATTTAGTTCATGACTTCTAACAATTCCTACAACTTCAGCTACCACTTTGAGGGTCATCTCATCTGACAGCAGCAGCCATGTGAATTTCACTTCTGGTGTTTTACAACAGCTAAAGTGCCAGAACTTTCCCATTTCCTCTGCTCTAGTAAAACTACAACTCCTCACAAGCCTCATCAGGAAATTCTTGGAAATGATGGCCTTCCAAACCTTGCCGATCTCTGGAGTAGAGGCAAACAGAGATCCTGGCGGTGCATTACCAGCACAGATCAAACAGCAGATTGTATTCTTTGCCTCCCTCTGGTATCAGTTTTGCTTTTCTTGACATTGTGTCTAATTACTCCACTTATTCCAGAACTCAATAACACTTGTTAGCTGGAGAGTAGAGCTATGAACATCCATCGCCTGGCCAGTAGGATTCATGCAAGCCTCAGCCATCAGATTTTCACTTTCCTGACATTTCTGGATTCCTAACTCCATAGAGCTGCTGTAACGGTCTTTTTAGGGTATGTTGGAAACACTGGTGACTGCAACACTGGGGAGGGGGTGAAGGGTCATGCGTGAATGCTAAATGGCTGCTCCTGTATTGGAAAGTCTTGGCACATGGACTAGGAAATATTACTTTAGGGTCGATGAGGTTTGAAATCTGGAACCCCCACAATCCACTACTGGATGTACGTTTAAAAGGAATATGTCACCAGGTTTTCTCCATCGCTTTATTGGGGGACACAGACGACCATTGGTGTGTGCTGCTGTCACTATGTTGGCTCCTCATACAGAAATCTACATGTCATCAATACCCAGCAGCTTCTGAACAATACAGTCACGCTTAGCTCCCATCTCCTCTCTCTCTTTTCCAGACTCTGCAGTCACAAAATACATTGTAGAGTGTCCTGGATGAAGCAGCACCAGCTACAAGCAGAAGGACCTGAGACAGCGGCAACACTGGCACAGGCCGCAAACACTTCTCCAGCAGTGCTCAAGGTGTGCAGAGAGTCTGTGGAGAAAGTCACCGTCAGCAGACTTTCATCACATCACTAACCAAAAATCCAAAACTACTCTTCGAAACCTTCCATTCCCTCTTAAAGCGCAGGCCCTGGTGACCAACCTCAGCGCTGACAATCTGGCCACTAATTTCCTTCAAAAAATCAACCACATCCGTCAGGACATTCTTGCACAATCCCCTCACAGCCTGGATCCCCTTCCCTCACCTCAAAAGTTCATTTTCCATCTTCAAGTCTGTCACAGAAGTGACTAGGTTCCTCACTTCTCCTTGCCCTACAACCTGCACCAGTGACCCTATTCCCTCACATCTCCTCCAGTCCTGCTCCACAGTGGTCAGTGTAGATCATCAGCTCCTCCTCGCTACGCTCTCAGTCTCAAGGACATTGTTCTCTCCCGATTCTCCTACCTCTCTGACCACTCCTTTAGTGTATCTTCACTGGACCTCTGTGTCCCCTAATGAAGGATCAGAGAAAGGGATTTTACATTGAGTACCTTAAATCCTGTAATTGCCACCTAATCTGAGACAGAGATCCTGATTCCAGCGATGTGTCACTTACTGGGCTACTCGTGGTAGTTTAATTAGAGATTTTCACTGTAGAACTAGTAAACCTGCTGCCTGTAGTCCTCCATATTAATCAGCGCTATATAACCCTGCCACCACCAATGATTGGCAGCTTTCTGCTTAAGCAGTATATATAGTAAGCTGGCAATCAGAGGTGTGGGCAGGGTTATACAGAGCTCAGCATTCAGAGAACTGCTAGAGCTGCACCAGAGAAAACAGTGATTTTATCAAAAGTGCAGCAAACAGCCCTGTAAGTGATACATCGCTGGAATCAGAGTCTCTGCCCCTACATCATGCTGCTCTTTGGTGGGGTAACAAAAACCTGGTGACAGATTACCTTTAAGTTTTCAATGCAGAAACCATTTCAGCCACCCTCTATGCAGGAATTGCAGCTAGTTCCAATAATGGCTGGTTACAGCTCCTGCACAGCTGGGTACCCATGGACGTCCTGTGCAGAGATGCCTTACATCTGCCTGGGTATAGTCACTGCACCAAGTGGTGGCAGACATATGAAATGTGCCCTAAATGCCTGCATAAGTAAGGAAGTAATGGAGACAAGCTAAGTATTTAGGGGAAGGAGAGTGCAGAGTAATTGTCATCTGAATCAAGGGAAATCTACCATAACATCTAGGGAGAAACCGAAATTCAATATATAGAGGCAAAGACTTTTCTGTCTTATCCTGGGTGTAGGGCTCCTCCTACAGGCAGAAGTGTGAATAGCAACACAGACACCGCTAGAGACTGAATTACATAAGTGCATGTTTATTATTTTTCCAATTGCAAACTGTAATAAAAAACAATTGGACTTTGGATGAAGCCTCCTCCCCCATCCCAGTTAAGGCAAGCGGTTCTTCTGAATTGTTGTGCAGCACCTTCTTCGTTATCAGCTTCATACGGAGGTGCTTCACACCTTCCCAGGATCTTCCTTCAGTGTAACTGTCCTATTAAATACAATCTGAAAAAGAAGAGGAACCAGAACAAGTTAGTTTGGACCAAACCAGACATTTTATACATTTCCTGATGTTCTCCGTCCAGTTATCACTGGATGCAATTATGTATTTTGCAGCCATTTGAATGAGGTCTTATTTATCAGGTATCATGATTAAGAAAAAAAAAAAAAAAAAGTTTTAATATCTTGTCTTGATGTTGAGAAATCATTTGGAAATGATAGGTCCTGAGGCTGCACTACTGACACACTTGTGACACAACCAATATCCAGCTCTCTCTGGCTTTAAAAAGTGTCAGTCGCACCTATAAGTGGGCAGACTGATATGTAACAGTCTGGAGCTACGCGAGGTATTTATGACAACACTGGACATGTCTCAGTAGTGCAGCCTTGTGCAGATTTATTTTTCTGTGCAAGAGGTGAAATAGCGGGGAGACACAGTATCCCCCCCACTTTGGAGTTCTCACTGGCCTATAGTCTAGCATCACATCTTGTCCCGGCATGTACCAATACTATGCAGAGGGGTTGTAGTGATGCATGGAGGCAATGTAAACTTGACGACGGAGAGACTGACCTTGTCTTCAGTGGTGTCTGGATCCACAGAGAAATAGCCCAATCTTTCAAACTGGAATTTGTCCAGAGACTTGCAGTTCTTTACAGACTGGTCTACGAGGGCGTCTGGGATGACAGTCAAGGAGTCCTGTGATAGGAAGGCGACATGGTCACATCACTGCAAAACTCTACTAGTAAGAGGAGCACGAGGGGGTATAAAGGAGTGTGTATGTGGAGGGCCTTCCCTCTTCTAGAGCTTTCATATAATGTATGGAAGCACTGGGCCAGTGCACATGTGGCAGAATTGCTCCACTATGATAAGTTGCTGCAGAATCCACAGTTTTTGCATTCAGCCTTATAGGGACATGATGAATTAACAGATATGGTACCCAGGTGTAATGCTGAATGTTGCTGGCCATGATATCAGTAAGGCTAGTTTCATATTTGCGTTTCAGGGCGCAGCCCCGCCTCCTCCGGTAGCTCTGCCTACCGGCGCATGACGCTGCATGCGTCCCCTATCTTTATCACTGGGGATGCAGGCCGTGCACAGTATGTATTTGGCGGCGCATGCGTCCTTTTGATGGTGCGCTGAGCGCAACCAAATTGCAACAGGTTGCGTTTGGCGCTGGTCGGCGCACCGTCAAAAAGACGCATGCGCCGCCAAACGCATACTGCGCACGGCCTGCGTCCCCAGTGATAAAGATAGGGGACGCAGGACGCATGCAGCGTCATGCGCTGGTAAGCGGAGCTCCAGGGGAGGCGCGGCAGGGGGCGGGGCTTAGCGGCAGCCGTCCGCAGGCAGTCGCTGTGCTCTGAAACGCAAATGTGAAACTAGCTTTATTCTGCTTCCCGCGCATGACCCCGTCTTTATAGGCCCCCTACAAGTAACTTCCAGCTGCCACAGATCGTTACTGGTGTCATCTTATTACTGGACATTGGAACCAGGGGACGAGCCGTACGTCTTACTCATAGCTACAAATCATTTCCTTTCTTGTGTTTTCTGTGGCTCAATAGTACATCATGTGATTTCTGATAGTGGTTCACAAGCTCCAAAAAAAAGGACAATAAACCTACGGTACCATGTGCTATACAGCCGACCGCAACTGAGTGCTCCCAGCTATTGGCCACTGCAGGCAGGGAAGAGGCTAAAGCCCCAAACAACAGCTGTCCTAATGATTGTTCAGATGATAGCCATCTCTCCCGAATCCCCCAAACACATGAATGTCCGTCGTCCTCAAATGGTCATGTTTAGTCACTACCAAAAGGCTCTGGCAGCGGCTTATTTCCTGAATACCAAAAGGGTCGTGTGTTAAAAGCAGTGGGTTCATCTGACTTTAATGTGTGGGGGCGTTATCTGCAGTATAAGATGAATAACATGAAGTCCAGACAACTCCTTGCCTCTTTCCCCCCATTATCAGTATCACAATCTTCTCTCCAGATCTACAGGTGACTGGTAGCAGCTTCTCCT
Source organism: Dendrobates tinctorius (assembly GCF_039654945.1). NCBI lineage: Eukaryota > Metazoa > Chordata > Amphibia > Anura > Dendrobatidae > Dendrobates > Dendrobates tinctorius. Next base: position 7,752,854 of record NW_027361709.1, read on the forward strand.
CCTATAGAGCAGCTGAACTGTGACACCTGGGTCACTTTCCTGCACCTTGGCGGTATTATTTTAAATGGGATTGCAGTATTCGTTTTTTTCACTTCTCCGGGAACTTACAGGATTTATGTCACTTAAGAATCCACCAGGAACTTCAGACGGATCTTCAGGACTCTTGTGCTGGAATCTGAAACAATGCGAGATACAATGTGACAATTCTTCCTTCTATATGCAGATACCAGACGTGTCTCCTCAGTAGATCTACTAGCTGCATTATCCTGGGTAGATGCTGCCGTCAAGAGTCCGGCAATGAAAACCTTTACATTCAGGGGCAAAAAAAAAAAAAAAAACCTTGCAAAATCTGTAAAGACTGAATTGTATTTTTTGTTTCAACCATATCCGATCTAGACCAGGGTTCCCCAACTCCAGTCCTCAAGGCCCACCAACAGATCATGTTTTCAGTATTTCCTTTGTATTGCACGGGTGAAGCAATTATCACCTGAGCAATACTAAGGAAATCCTGAAAACATGATCTGTTGGTGGGCCTTGAGGACTGGAGTTGGGGAACCCTGGTCTAGATAAATGCACCAGCAGCACAAATGCTGCAATGAATCAGAGCGGGGTCCAGACTCAGACTGTTCACCGCACAGATAGTCTAGTCTGGGCCCTGTAACGTCTCGTATCTGGTTTTATCTACTCCTTTCATGGGTCTGTGTGAGAGGTGAAATAGCGGGGAGACACAGTATGCCCCCCACTTTGGAGATCTCACTGGTGTACACTATAGCATGACTTTTGTCCCGGCAGGTACCATCACTCTGCTGAGGGGTTGAGTGATGCATGATGAAAAGGAAATGAACATCAGAACCAGAGCAGGAGATGAGGAGCTGCGGACACTTACAGGCGGTCGTAGAGACGCACTTCACACACCAGCGGCTTGGACACCCAGTGGATAAAAGCTTTGGGCTTCTCGGCTACGTCAGATTTTGTGCAGGTGACCTCCAGCTCCAACACTTTGCCATTTCCATCCTGTTGGAAGAAACAAAAAAAACAAAAGCAACCAGGACATTTAGTCAAAAGGAGAGACAGATTTTTTTTTCATTTTTGCGCTCTCATAGCTGTATGGGGGCTTGTTTATTTTGCAGGACGAGTTGTTTTAAATGACACCATGTATTTCACCATGCAATGTGCTGAAGGACCAACAAAAATTCCAAGTGCGATGAAATGGTTAAAAAAAATTCTGCCATTGTTTTGTTTTTTTTTCCTTACGGCATTCATTGTATGGTATAAATAATAATAATCTTAATTTTTAATCTTAATTTTTTTTTATAATAATAATTTTATTTTTTTTTATATAGCACACCACTAACAAATTCTGTTTACAGTTTGCACACATCATCATCACTGTCCCAGATGGGGCTCACAATCTAAATTCCCTATCAGTATGTCTTTGGAATGTGGGAGGAAACCAAAGAACCCAGAGGAAACCCACGCAATCACAGGGAGAACATACAAACTCCTTGCAGATGTTGTCCTTGGTGGGATTTGAACCCAGGACCCCAGCGCTGCAAGGCTACAATACTAACCACTGAGCCACCGTGCCGCCCGTATAAATGACCTAGAAGCAGGATTGCCCAATGTCAGTGCGATTATGAAGATATTGAACTTGTATAAGTTTTTTTTTTTAAAGAAAAAAAAAAGGACAGAATTCTGTAAAAATAAATAAAATTAACCCCCAAGCCTGTTTCATCTTCCTGACCTGGCCAATTGTTACAATTCTGACCAGTGTCACTTGGTGGTAACTCTGGAACGCTTCAACGGATCCCACAGATTCTGACACTGTTTTTTCGGGACACATTGTACTTCTCAGTATTGATAAATTTAGGACAAGATTTTTTGCGTTTGTTAAAAAAAAAAAAAAAATTTTGGAGAAACGTTTTGCAATTTTCAAACTTAATCTTTATGCCACCACACAAAGTAGTTAATAAAATTTCCCACACTTAACATCTGCATCACTTTTTAACCCCTTACCTACAATTGACGTAATATTCCGTCCATGTGACCATGGACCTAATTACCATGGACGGAATATTACATCATCGCGATCAGCGCCGCTGATCGCGGCCGAGTGTCAGCTAATTATCATAGCTGACACCCGGCACAATGTGTCAGGGGCGGTCACGGACCGCCCCCGACACGTTAACCCCTTGCACACCGCGATCAAACGCGATCGCGGTGTACCGGGGGTTAAAGGGAAGCATCGGCAGGGAGGGGGCTCCCTCCGTGCTTCCCTGAGCCCCCCACGGCAGCGCAATGTGCAGCGCTGCTGCGGGGGGCTCCTTTCCTCCAGGCCCCCGAATCCAAGATGGCGACGGGGGCCTGAGGAAGCTGGCTTCCTCAGTGCCTGCAAAGCGCAGGCATGAGGAAGCCTTCAGCAGTGCCTGTGTCAGATCGCTGATCTGTCACAGTGATCTGTGATGTGACAGATCAGCGATCTGTCACAGGACAGTGATGTCCCACCTGGGACAAGGTAATAAAGTAAAAAAAAAAAAAGTGTTAAAAATAATTTAAAAAAAAAAAAAAAAAAAAAAATATTCCCCAATAAATCCATTTTTTCAAAATAAAAAAAACAAAAACAATAAAAGTACACATATTTGGTATCGCCGCGTCCGTAATGACCTGCCCTATAAAACTGTCCCATTAGTTAACCCCTTTAGCGAACCCCTTAAAAAATAAAAATAAAAAACGAAGCAAAAAATAATGATTTATTATCATACCACCGAACAAAAAGTGCAATAACGCGCGATCAAAAAGACGCATATACACTCACTGGCCACTTTATTAGGTACACCTGTCCAACTGTGTGTTAAGACTTAATTTCTAATCAGCCAATCACATGGCAGCAACTCAGTGCATTTAGGCATGTAGACATGGTCAAGACAATCTCCTGCAGTTCAAACCGAGCATCAGTATGGGGAAGAAAGGTGATTTGAGTGCCTTTGAACGTGGCATGATTGTTGGTGCCAGAAGGGCTGGTCTGAGTATTTCAGAAACTGCTGATCTACTGGGATTTTCACGCACAACCATCTCTAGGGTTTACAGAGAATGGTCCGAAAAAGAAAAAAAATCCAGTGAGCGGCAGTTCTGTGGCCGGAAATGCCTTGTTGATGCCAGAGGTCAGAGGAGAATGGGCATACTGGTTCGAGCTGATAGAAAGGCAACAGTGACTCAAATTGCCACCCGTTACAACCAAGGTAGGCAGAAGAGCATCTCTGAACGCACAGTGCGTCGAACTTTGAGGCAGATGGGCTACAGCAGCAGAAGACCACACTGGGTACCACTCCTCTCAGCTAAGAACAGGCATCTGATGGCTACTTTCAGCAGGATAATGCGCCATGTCATAAAGCTCGAATCATCTCAGATTGGTTTCTTGAACATGACAATGAGTTCACTGTACTCAAATGGCCTCCTCAGTCACCAGATCTCAATCCAATAGAGCATCTTTGGGATGTGGTGGAACGGGAGATTCGCATCAGGGATGTGCAGCCGACAAATCTGCGCCAACTGTGTGATGCCATCATGTCAATATGGTCCAAAATCTCTGAGGAATGCTTCCAGCACCTTGTTGAATCTCTGCCACGAAGAATTGAGGCAGTTCTGAAGGCAAAAGGGGGTCCAACCCGTTACTAGCATGGTGTACCTAATAAAGTGGCCAGTGAGTGTAAATATGCATGGTACCGCTGAAAACGTCATCTTGTCCTGCAAAAAACGAGCCGCCATACAGCATCATCCGCAAAAAAATAAAAAAGTTATAGCTCGCAGAATAAAGCGATACAAAAATAATTATTTTTTATATAAAATTGTTTTCATTGCAAAAAACCGACAAAACATAAAAAAAGACCTAAATGAGGTATCGCTGTAACCGTACTGACCCGAAGAATAAAAACGCGTTATCAATTTTACTGCACGCGGAACGGTGTAAACGCACCCCCCCAAAAGAAATTCATGAAACGCTGGTTTTTGTTCATTCTGCGCCCCAAAAATCGGAATAAAAAGCGATCAAAAAATGTCACGTGCCCGAAAATGGTACCAATAAAAACGTCAACTCGTCCCGCAAAAAATAAGACCTCACATGACTCGGTGGGTCAAAATACGGAAAAATTATAGCTCACAATATGTGGTGATGCAAAAACTATTTTTACAATAAAAAGCGTCTTTTAGCGTGCGACAGCCGCCAAACATAAAAACCGCCATAAATCGTAAATCAAACCCCCCGTTATCACCCCCTTAGTTAGGGAAAAATAATAAAACTAAAAGAAAATGTATTTATTTCCATTTTCGGGCTAGGGTTAGGGCTAGGGTTAGGGCTAGGGCTAGGGCTAGGGCTCAGATTAGGGTTAGGGGTGTGTTGAGGTTAGGGTTGGAGTTATAATTGGGGGTTTCCACTGTTTGGGCACATCAGGTGCTCTCCAAAGGCAACATGGCGTCTGATCTCAATTCCAGCCAATTCTGCGTTGAAAAAGTCAAATGGTGCTCCTTCCCTTCCAAGCTCTGCCATGTGCCCAAACAGTGTTTTACCCCCACATGTAGGGTATCAGCCTACTCAGGACAAATTACAAAACAACTTTTGGGGTCCAATTTCTCCTGTTACCCTTAGGAAAATAAAAAATTGGGGGCAAAAATATAATTTTGCGGAAAAAAATGTTTTTTTTTATTTTCACGCCCAGGCGTTATAAACTTCTGTGAAGCACTTGGGGGTTCAAAGTGCTCTCCACACATCTAGATAAGCTCCGTGGGGGGTCTAGTTTCCAAAATGGGGTCACTTGTGGGGAGTTTCAATAGTTTAGGTACATCAGGGGCTCTCCAAACGCACATGACACCCGCAGACCAATCCATCAAAGTCTGCATTCCAAAACGTCACTACTTCCCTTCCGAGCCCCGACGTGTGCCCATACAGTAGTTTTCTCCCACATATGAGGTATCAGCGTACTCAGGACAAATTGGACAACAACTTTTGGGGTCCAATTTCTCCTGTTACCCTTGGGAAAATAAAAAAAATGGGGACTAAAAGATGTTTGTTGAAAAAATACGATATTTTTATTTTCACGCCCGGTCATTATAAACTTCTGTGAAGCACTGGGGGGTTCAAAGTGCTCACCACACATCTAGATAAGTTCATTGGGGGTCTAGTTTCCAAAATGGGGTCACTTGTGGGGGGTTTCCACTGTTTAGGTACATCAGGGGCTCTCCAAACGCACATGACACCCGCAGACCAATCCATCAAAGTCTGCATTCCAAAACGTCACTACTTCCCTTCCGAGCCCCGTCGTGTGCCCATACAGTAGTTTTCTCCCACATATGAGGTATCAGCGTACTCAGGACAAATTGGACAACAACTTTTGGGGTCCAATTTCTCCTGTTACCCTTGGGAAAATAAAAAAATGGGGACTAAAAGATCATTTTTGTGGAAAAAATATGATTTTTTAATTGTACTGCTGTACGTTATAAACTTCTGTGAAGCCCTTGGGGGTTCAAAGTTCTCACCACACATCTAGATAAGTTCCTTGGGGGGTCTAGATTCCAAAATGGTGTCATTTGTGGGGGGGTTTCACTGTTTTGGTCCATCAGGGGTTTTCCAATCGCGACATGGTGTCCGATCTCAATTCTAGCCAAAAACGTCAAATGGCGCTGCTTCCCTTCCGAGCTCTGCTATGCGCCCAAATAGTCATTTACACCCACATATGGGGTATCAGTGTACTCAGGACAAATTGCACAATAACTTTTAGGGTCCTGTTACCCTTGGAAAAATAAAAATTGGGGGTGAAAAGATCATTTTTGTGGAAAAAAATATGATTTTTTAATTGTACCGCTGTACGTTATAAACTTCTGTGAAGCCCTTGTGGGTTCAAAGTTCTCACCACATATCTAGATAAGTTCCTTGGGGGGTCTAGTTTCCAAAATGGGGTCACTTGGGGGGTTTCCACTGTTTAGGTACATCAGGGGCTCTCCAAACGCGACATGGCGTCCGATCTGAATTCCAGCCAATTTTGCATTGAAAAAGTCAAACAGCGCTCCTTCCCTACTGAGGTCTGCCATGCACCGAAACAGTGGTTCCCCCCCACATATCAGGTATCAGCGTACTCAGGACAAATTGCACAATAACTTTTGCAGTCCAATTTCTCCTGTTACCCTTGGTAAAATAAAGAAAATTGAACCTGAAGTATTTTTTTTGTGAAAAAAAGTTAAATGTTCATTTTTTCTTTAATATTCAAAAAATTCCTGTGACGCACCTAAAGGGTTAATAAACTTCTTGAATGTGGTTTTAATCACCTTAAGGGGTGCAGTTTTTAGAATGGTGTCACTTTTGGGTATTTTCTATCATATAGACCCCTCAAAGTGGCTTCAAATGTGAAGTGGTCCCTAAAAATAAAATGGTGTTGCAAAAATGAGAAATAGCTGGTCAATTTTTAACCCTTATAACTTCCTAACAAAAAAAAATTTTGGTTCCAAAATTGTGCTGATGTAAAGTAAACATGTGGGAAATGTTATGTATTAAGTTTTTTGTGTGCCGTATCGCTGTGATTTAAGGGCATAAAAATTCAAAGTTGGAAAATTGCGAAATTTTCAAAATTTTCACCAAATTTCCGTTTTTTTCACAAATAAATGCAAGTTACTTGAATGCAATTTTACCACTACCATGAAGTACAATATGTCACGAGAAAACAATGTCAGAATCACCGGGATCCATGAAAGCGTTCCAGAGTTATGACCTCATAAAGGTACAGTGGTCAGAATTGTAAAAATTGGCCCGGGAGTTAACGTGCAAACCACCCTTGGTAGTGAAGGGGTTAAATGTCATTTTTCTTTGTTAGGAAATTCAAAAGGGTTAAGAGTTAAATTTTTCAACAAAATACAAAACAATTTTTTTTTTTTTTTTTTTATATAAGGGACCACATCACATACGTCTCCCTGTCTTCTAAATGCTGCGATCAATGTATTTAAGAGGTTAAAAGGCCCGTAGCAGCAGTGCGGGTACCACTACAGGCCGTCACAGCTGGAGTTTGGCTATAACTTAAGCCGAGCTCCCGATGGCAATCGTGCAGGCACAGCTTCCGTGCCCGCATGATTGCCACGTCACTTTGCAGGAACCCCTATCCAACTGGGATGTTAACTTTCAAATGTCATGAAGAGGTTAATTAGGGTTTGTGTGACCATTTTCTGAAGCCTGTAACATTTTTGTTTTTCTGCTGAAGGAGCCTAGTAAGGGCTTGTTTTTAATGTGGTGTGATGCAGCGTTTATTTATATCAATTTGGGTATTGAGCGCTTTATCACTTATACTATATACTGCAATAAGGCAGTATATAATGAAAAGCATGAACCCAGCCTGTGGTTGAGCTTCATAGAAATACCAAGACGGCAGTGACTAAGGGTGTGTGCACATGCTGCAGAATGCTCTGCGGATTTGGCCGCACAGATTTTGCAAAATCCGCAGGTAAATCTGCAGGTCAAAACACCTGCGGTTTTACCTTGCGGTTTATCATCTCTACAATGGAGGAGATGGTAAACTGCAGCGGAATCAGCAGAAAGAATTGACATGTCAATTCTTTCTGCGGTTTAGAAACCGCAGCAAATCCGCGCAGAAAAATCTGCACCGTCTGCACTGCGGTTTTTAATATCCATAGGATATTATGGTACTGTACACCGCAGCAGAAACTGCTGTGGATCCGCAGCAGCCAAATCCGCTGCGGATCCGCAGCAGAATCCGCAGGGTGTGCACACACCCTAAGGCCTTCAGTATACCCTGGGTGTCATATTAACCTATCAGTTCCCTGAGATGGTGTCCTGGAGGTGGCCGATGGGCCCAACCAGAAATATAGCAAAACAGGAATGGTCATTAATATAGCCAGATCAGCCTTATGTGCAGAGAGGGGAGCCCCCTTCACATATGCCGACTCCTAGTAAGGACATTATTTCACGTCCAAATGTGGGAAGGAGTTAAACAACAGCATATAAATATTAAAAGTGCTGGGACTCCTTGTACTTAAATGTGTGAGAAGTAAAATAGCAGAGAACACTCAAGTCTCCACTTTGGAAATCTCACTTTACTAAAGCATTTATCCTCAAGTCACAGAATGGACAAATGTAAAGTAATGATCAACTCTCACCCCTATGACTTTCTGTACAGAGATGACGTAACCAGCGTGTCTGAGGCCGACCGGCTGCTCTGGGGTCAGCCGCTTATATCCCTTTTCCATCACCTATGAAAGTAACAGAAAAATACAACATTTTTCAATTATGGATATGAATTTACATCTCTGCTATACCGCTAGAATGATGGAGGCGTGAGAAGAGGACTTTATACCATACCACTAGGATTACACCGCTAGGATGATGGAGCAAGAAGAGGACCTTATACCACTAGGATTATACCGCTAGGATGGAGGCGCCAAGAGGACTAAATGCCATACCACTAGGATTACAACGCTAGGATGATGAAGGAGCAAGAAGAGGACATAATACTATACCACTAGGATTATACCGCTAGCACGGGGGTGTGAAAGAGGACTTTATGCCATACCTCTAGAATTTTACCGCTAGGATGATGGGGCACAAGAAGAGAGACCTTATACCATACCACTAGGATTATAGGGACACAAAAATATGACTTTACACCATACCACTAATATGGGGGTTGTGAGAACTCTGCTTTTCTCAGAGTCATCCTCTTTTGGGGATTTCTCCATAGATGACAGATGCATGGTGGTCTACCCCTACCCATCACTATGGACATAAAGATCAGCATAATCACTTACCTCCCTGAAATCCGTCTGCTCGATATAGACGGTGGAGGAGAACGGCACTGTGTGGAAACCTTTAGACTCATCTGCTGGGAAGTTTGGCACTTTGACATCTATTAACTGATTATACAATGAAGGTCACATTACTGGAAGACGACTCCACATCCCCCCTCAAAAAAACAAAAAAAAACACAGGTCACAGGAGCACTAGTCATTACCTGGTCTCCAGGGAAGTTTAGGATTCTGATTTTCAGGGGTTCCAGCACAGCCATGACTCGGGGGGCTGTCTCATTCAGGACCTCTCGGACACAGGATTCCAGTAGGTGAGGCTCCATTGTAGTCTGAGCAACTGTTACACCGACCTGTACACAGAAAAGCAAAAATCTAGAGAATCCATTCCGATCTGCAGCGACTATACATATATTATAGTACAGAGCAGATATTTGTGACAGGCGAGTGGACAACGAATGGAGACCTGGCGCACATGCTGCCAATTTATTCCCTATCCTCCTGACAAGGACATGTGACAAATTTGGCACAAACCCCTCATACAGGTGGCAGAATCTATTTATATAATTGCCTTGTAATGTTTTCATTTCCTGTTCTGTCCAGATGTCACCGTATCCCAGAATTCCAAGTGGAGGAAGTTCACCGACCGCCACATTAGGACACCAAAGTGATGGGTGTCTCAATATGGAAACTGCTGCTGGTACCAACCTAATGCGCGGTACCACCAGCAGAACACAGTCGCACCACACACTCACGCAGCCTCTTGCACTGTACCACCAGCGGAACACTATCGCACCCCACACACTCACGCAGCCTCTTGCGCGGTACCACCAGCGGAACACTATCACACCACACACTCACACTGCCTCTTGCGCGGTACAACCAGCAGAACACCGTCGCACCACACTCACGCAGCCTCTTGCGCGGTACCACCAGCGGAACACTATCACACCACACACTCACACTGCCTCTTGCGCGGTACCACAAGCGGAACACTATCACACCACACACTCACACTGCCTCTTGCGCGGTACCACCAGCGGAACACCGTCGCACCACACTCACGCAGCCTCTTGCGCGGTACCACCAGCGGAACACGGTCGCACCACACTCACGCAGCCTCTTGCGCGGTACCACCAGCGGAACACCGTCGCACCACACACTCACACTGCCTCTTGCGCGGTACCACCAGCAGAACACCATCGCACCACACACTCACACTGCCTCTTGCGCGGTACCACAAGCGGAACACTATCACACCACACACTCACACTGCCTCTTGCGCGGTACCACAAGCGGAACACTATCACACCACACACTCACACTGCCTCTTGCGCGGTACCACCAGCGGAACACCGTCGCACCACACTCACGCAGCCTCTTGCGCGGTACCACCAGCGGAACACCGTCGCACCACACTCACGCAGCCTCTTGCGCGGTACCACCAGCGGAACACCGTCGCACCACACTCACGCAGCCTCTTGCGCGGTACCACCAGCGGAACACCGTCGCACCACACTCACGCAGCCTCTTGCGCGGTACCACCAGTGGAACACCATCGCACCACACACTCACACTGCCTCTTGCGCGGTACCACCAGCAGAACACCATCGCACCACACACTCACACTGCCTCTTGCGCGGTACCATCAGCAGAACACCATCGCACCACACACTCACACAGCTTCCTTGCACGATACCACCAGTGGAACACCATCGCACCACACTCACGCAGCCTCTTGCGCAGTATAACCAGCAGAACACCGTTGCACCACACAGCCTCTTGCGTGGTACCACCAGCGGAACACCGTCGCACCACACTCACGCAGCCTCTTGCACGATACCACCAGCGGAACATTCGGCTGATCCCAGCGGCAGACGCGCGACGTGTCTACAGGCAGAGGAAGCCGGTCACATTAAAGGGATTTTCCCACAAACGAAAGATCATTTTAAAAATTGTCTGTGTCTGACCGTGTATGGAGCATACCATCTCCTGGGCAGGGGAGGAAGCAAGAGACAATACTGACATTACAGCAGGGGATCACAGAGGATTCATTTTGTGAGGCAAATAATTTCACTGACTGTTTTTAAACAATATTTTACCTCACAAAATGTATCCTCTGCGATCTCCTGCTATAATGTCAGTATTGTGTTTTGCTTCCTCCCCTGCCCAGGAGCTGTGGTATGAGAGAGACAGAGCACAGGGGGAGACAGCTCAACAGGACAGCACATGAGGGGAGAACACAGCACAGGAAGGAGAGAGACTGCAGACAAGGGGGACAGCACATGGGGTAGACAGGTCAAAAAAAGAGCGCAGACGGGAGAAGTCAGCACATGGGGAAAGAGTGGATAGGTGGGTGAGCACATGGGGGAGAGATTCTTAACGCTGCAAAGCCTGCCCCCATCATGACATTACCGCCCTCCCGATGCCATAGCATCCGGCCTCCATCTAGTATGTTATATACATAAATAAAACAGATAATGTGCGAGAGGTGAAATAAAGCAGAGACAAGAAAAAATCTCAGACTTTTGGAAATCTCATTTTCTGTAGCATCTCTTCTTGTCCTGCAGTCTACAGGAGACGGCAGGGGGTTTTAGACATGCAGAATCATCATCATCCTGGTCAGCATGGTACTATACATAAAGCAGCTCGGTTGCTCAGCACTGTACTATACATAGGGCTGCACAGTGGCTCAGTGTTCAGCACTACAATACATAGAGCTGCACAATGGCTCAGTGTTCAGCACTACTATACATAGGGCAGCACAGTAGCTCAGTGTTCAGCACTACTATACATAGGGCAGCACGATGGCTCAGTGTTCAGCACTACTATACATAGGGCAGCACGGTAGCTCAGTGTTCAGCACTACTATACATAGGGCAGCACGATGGCTCAGTGTTCAGCACTACTATACATAGGGCAGCACAGAGGCTCACTGTTCAGCACTACTATACATAGGGCAGCACGATGGCTCAGTGTTCAGCACTACTATACACAGGGCAGCACGATGGCTCAGTGTTCAGCACTACTATACATAGGGCAGCACGATGGCTCACTGTTCAGCACTACAATACATAGGGCAGCACGGTGGCTCAGTGTTCAGCACTACTATACACAGGGCAGCACGGTGGCTCAGTGTTCAGCACTACAATACACAGGGCAGCACGGTGGCTCAGTGTTCAGCACTACTATACACAGGGCAGCACGGTGACTCAGTGTTCAGCACTACTATACATAGGGCAGCACGATGGCTCAGTGTTCAGCACTACTATACATAGGGCAGCACGATGGCTCAGTGTTCAGCACTACTATACACAGGGCAGCACGGTGACTCAGTGATCAGCACTACTATACACAGGGCAGCACGGTGCCTCAGTGTTCAGCACTACTATACACAGGGCAGCACGGTGCCTCAGTGTTCAGCACTACTATACATAGGGCAGCACGATGGCTCAGTGTTCAGCACTACTATACACAGGGCAGCACGATGGCTCAGTGTTCAGCACTACTATACACAGGGCAGCACGGTGGCTCAGTGTTCAGCACTACAATACACAGGGCAGCACGGTGGCTCAGTGTTCAGCACTACTATACACAGGGCAGCACGGTGACTCAGTGTTCAGCACTACTATACATAGGGCAGCACGATGGCTCAGTGTTCAGCACTACTATACATAGGGCAGCACGATGGCTCAGTGTTCAGCACTACTATACACAGGGCAGCACGGTGACTCAGTGATCAGCACTACTATACACAGGGCAGCACGATGGCTCAGTGTTCAGCACTACTATACATAGGGCAGCACGGTGGCTCAGTGTTCAGCACTACTATACACAGGGCAGCACGGTGACTCAGTGATCAGCACTACTATACACAGGGCAGCACGGTGACTCAGTGATCAGCACTACTATACACAGGGCAGCACGGTGGCTCAGTGTTCAGCACTACTATACACAGGGCAGCACGGTGGCTCAGTGTTCAGCACTACTATACACAGGGCAGCACGGTGGCTCAGTGTTCAGCACTACTATACACAGGGCAGCACGATGGCTCAGTGTTCAGCACTACTATACATAGGGCAGCACGATGGCTCAGTGTTCAGCACTACTATACATAGGGCAGCACGATGGCTCAGTGTTCAGCACTACTATACATAGGGCAGCACGGTGGCTCAGTGTTCAGCACTACTATACACAGGGCAGCACGGTGACTCAGTGATCAGCACTACTATACACAGGGCAGCACGGTGACTCAGTGATCAGCACTACTATACACAGGGCAGCACGGTGGCTCAGTGTTCAGCACTACTATACACAGGGCAGCACGATGGCTCAGTGTTCAGCACTACTATACATAGGGCAGCACGATGGCTCAGTGTTCAGCACTACTATACATAGGGCAGCACGGTGGCTCAGTGTTCAGCACTACTATACACAGGGCAGCACGGTGACTCAGTGATCAGCACTACTATACACAGGGCAGCACGGTGGCTCAGTGATCAGCACTACTATACACAGGGCAGCACGGTGGCTCAGTGTTCAGCACTACTATACACAGGGCAGCACGGTGGCTCAGTGTTCAGCAATACTATACACAGGGCAGCATGGTGGCTCAGTGTTAAGCACTATAGCCTTTCAAGCAATGGTGTCCTGGATTCCAATCCCACCCAGGACAACATCTGCAGGGAGTTTGCATGTTCTCCCCGTGTTTGCGACGCGTGGGTGTCCTCCGGGTTCTTCTGCTTCCTCTCAAGACATACTGGGAAGTATAGATTGTGAGCTCCAAAAGGGACAATCATGATGACTGTAAAGCGCTGTGGAATATGATGGCGCTATAAGTAAAATAAATAAATCTTGACTCCTCATACCTGCCCTGAAAGCAGAGTATGGATTTTACAGAAAGTATAAGCTGTATGTACATCACTCCCTCCACAGAGCGCTGATCAGACAAGAAGGGGCACATCACTCGGCTGAATACTTCTGACTAGCCACTTTAGCCATCAGTTGGGATCTCCGCAGCCCGACCCCCAAACACCTGACCTGTTACTATGATATTTTGATATCAAGTCAGTCCGTACCCTTGCACAGAAATTATTTATTGCTTCGGGTGGGAATCCTCTCCGCCTCAAAGCTGTCAGCGTGAAGAGACGAGGATCATCCCAGTCCCTACAATAAGAGAAGAATTTACAATCCCGACTACAGGAGTCACAGCAACGAAAAGTGTCACCTGCGTTAACATAACGTCCCACTGACCTGACCGCTCCCGTTTCCACCAGTTTAATAATTTTCCTCTTTGACACCACTGTATAGTGAAGGTTCAGACGTCCATATTCCCACTGCACCGGGCAGTACACATCCAGCGCATTACACAGCCAGAAGTATGACGATCGCCTGGAGACGAAATCCAAATAACCCAATGTAATGGCTGTGAGGAGATTAGACGCATTCTTCGGTCTAAACTTTTTTTTTTTTTTTTTAAAGTTCCTTTTCCACGGAGTGACCATCACCCAGACAATGGCTCATAGGAATCATCAATTCTGATCATTTAGTATAATCAATATCTGTGATCGTTTGTTTGAGTCAATCATTTGCAGGAAAACGTGCCAATAGTTGCAACATATAGGGGGTTACAGTGCTGATCATCTATACTGTTTGTCTGTCTAAAAGTGTGTCTCTTCAGATACCCCATGTAATGGCGCTACAGGTCTATAACACCAGCAGCACAGACAAGTGCGAGGAGTGAAATGTGGCACGAACACGCCGGCTCTGCCATTTGGATCCATCGCTGCTTGGCTTTGGCATCACTTCTTGTCCCGATAAGCTATGGATGACAGACAGCCGGGGGGGTTGTAGTGATGCAGATAGTCTGTATACTATAATATTTGGCTCATGATGGACCCCGACCCGCAGCATATTCCCAAGGCTCTTACCTGGCCTGGAACTCTTTGGTGCAAAGAGAATGTGTGATATGTTCTATGGAGTCACATAGGCAATGAGTATAGTCATATGTGGGATAAATGCACCTGCAAACGGGAAGAAACACAGATTACTAATCATTCCTTATGATGGCTGCGTAGCGGTGGGCAGATCATGTCATGCAGGGGTCATTCCATGTTTAATGATCCAAATCTGAATGTTTCTGTTTTACCTGACATCCTAGGATATTTATTTTCTATGGTGTTTTTGAAGTGCTACTTTAGTGAATTAAAAATAATAAGCTTTGAATATTTTATCTTCATTGGTTAACTTTTTATAGGTTTCTAAAGTTATGAAAAGCCTGAATTTTTGGCTTATAGGGCATTTTTAACATATATTGGGCTAAAATTAAGATAAAGAGATGGGAAAGGCATCATTTTGTTCAGAATTGTACAGTCTCTATGGGAGACTAGAAGCTGCAATCTTCTTGTTCACCAGGGCTACACATAGCAGGGGTGAAAGCTCTGCAATGTGTAGAACAAATGCTCATTTGCTATGAGCGTCGACTTCTGATAGCCGTCCAGCAATGACAACGACAGGAGTCTGCTGCATCCCCTGGGTCGTCACGCCAACCCATCGGTGACCTGCGGTCACATGACTCAGGCGCCGCTGATCGGGGTTTGTGACGCGCTTCCGGCGTGGCCATGTTAAATGGTGTCAGAGATTGACAGCGGCACTTAACATGTCAACAGCAGCGGTTGGATTGCGATTCCACCCACAGCTGTTAGGGCCACATTTGCCGGAAAAGTTGTGGACTCATCGCTGGAGCCTGCAGCAAACACGGGAGGTGACATTGGACATACCTATATGGCCAAGGTCGTAAAGGCGTTAAGCAGTGAAAAAGGCAAAATTTATTCAGATCGATGGCAACATGGAAAATGAAATGGAACCTGTCACCAGGTTTGTCCCATGTAAGATACGACCACCACCTTTCAGCCCTGATTTACAGAATTCTAATATGCTGTATATTAGCCCCCCAAGTCATCCTGAAAGACAAGAAAAAGACCTTTTAGATACTCCCCTACGGGGCGGTCTGGCCACATGGGCCAGTGCCTAACTTTTTGTGATGCCGTCCCTCTTACTGAGTATGTATGACGCGTCCTACGTTATCCACAGTGTCTCTCGGCATCTCGCTCCTGCACAGGCGTACTTCTCTGTCCTGTAGAGGGTGAAGTACTGCAGGTATAAAGCATTGGGAAAGGTCAAAGTACTGTGGCACATGTGCACTGCAGTACTTTACTCTGGTCAGGGCAGAGAAGTACGCCTGCGCAGGAGCGCGATGCCTGGAGACTGTGTGGATGACGTAGAGCACATCATCCACACTAAGCAAGAAGGAGGCTAGCATCTTAAGAAGGGAAGCACTGGAACGAGACAGCGAAGCCTATCAGAACAGACCACCCCGCAGGGGAGTATGATAGAAGGCATTTTCTTGTAATGCAGGTCGGATTGGGGGGGGGGGGGGGGGGGGGGAAGATATGCAGCATTCGGTAATGCTGTGTATCAGGGCTGAAAGGTGGTCTCATCTCACCAGGACAAACCTGGTGACAGGTTGCCTTTAAACAATAGGTCAGTAATAGAGAGCAGATAATGTACGAGAGGTGAAATAAAGCAGAGATGAGGTTAAGTCTCTGCCGATTGGAAATCTCATGTTTTCTGTAGCATCTCTTCTTGTCCTGCAGTCTACAGGAGACACCAGGGGGTTTCAGAGATGCAGAATTGACATTGACCCCCTGCACCAAAATTGCTGTCTGCAAATAGTCTGGTGTATGGACAGGTCATGATCCCCATCTCCAGCCATATAGGCCGCACTGATCCCTGCGACACAATATGACCCCCTGTAATATGTAGAAAGTCTGGAGAAGTGTGATGGACTCATAACGGAGTTTTGTGCAACTCTGGAGCATTACCATTTGTCTCCTGTGCGGTGGTGTGGGGTGTACTTTATCCGATAAGCGACTGGATCCATCTTCCCGTCCTCCATCACCAGCTTCATCCTAAGTGTGACTTCTCCTTCAGCAAACTTTCCCTTTTTCATTCCCTGGGATCACAAAATATTATACACAACTGGCTGAAGCAAAACACTTGAATTTCTAACTGTTTTCTTTTTTATTCTTTAAGGAGCGGTGTGATCGTAGATGACGATGGTTGTAATCTCCTGCAGAAGAAATGTAGCGGTAGATGGTCGGCCATGTAGAAAAAAACCTCACCTCAAAAAGCAGCAGTGACTCCTCAACGGGTCGATCTCTCCAGGGTGAAGGAGGTGGATTGTGCCCTTTAATTTCATCCACTTTTTGGTGGCAGGCATAAGCGTGACCCCTTTTATTAAACAAATACAATACAGATCACCACCTAATATATGTAAAACATTTGGGCATTACTACAATTTGTACAAGAAGCAAATGAACAGAACGCTGCAAACATCCGATGAGATCTTCATGTGAAGTGGCGATTATGGCGACCTCTCGGAGAAGGGCACTACAGTCAGCCCGTAATGGCTGATAACAGAGAACACTGGATTGATTTTCTGTATCTTTTAAGCATGCCGCTGACCCAAGCTTACTCTCAATATTCACCTTTTAATGAGCTCCACCGCCCACTCGTACAGTTGGTCAAAGTTATCGGAGGCGTGCGTCACCTTGTACGGCTGGTATCCTGCAACAGGAAAAAAAAAAAATTAGCAAAACCTACAAGTCAGGCCCTCCCCCTGCGTTATCCTGATGGACACGGTCAGGCCTGACGCCTTCTGACATCACGGATAAATCACTCCAATATCCACCAATCTGCACCAAGAGCAGTGCTTCTATGTATTCCCCAAATATCGAGAAGACTGGCTGCACCAATCATAACACACAGTCATATCCGGGACGGCCCCCGAGGAAGCCGGAGATACTGCAAACCAAACACAACAAGGCAAGTCCTGAATGAGTCTGCCTTGTACTGTATTAACCTTTTATTGGCCAAAATCCTAAATTACCAGATTTTTTTTTATAGGAACTTTGCGCAAGTGATTTTTAACAGTCTCACAGTTTTTTTTTTTCTTCATTAAAATTTTGGGGGGAGCTTTTTTAACCTTTTATATACAACTTTTATTATTGGGATTTTTCAAATTTTACTTACCTTTTTTTAATTTAAATATTAAATATGTATAATGTCATGTGAACAGAGAGTCTATAGAAGTGGTTAGTCCGAGCATGGGTGGTGCTTTTTTTATGTCATTGTATTTTCTCTTTCTATTTCATATTCCTCTGTTCTTTATAACATGTCCCCCATGAGAACATAAAACAAAAAGCATTTTTTTTTTTTTTTCAGTTTTCCATTCTAAGTGGAGCAGCCATTGGAGTCACTAGAGGAAAAAAACAGCCCAGGTCCGATCCAGGTCCAGCAGCTCTGCTATGCCAAGGGGGCTACCTGCATTACAGCTCATCTACACACTACAAGGTTCCTACTGAGTGCTATGTAGGTGGCAAAAGTGAAGGCAGAAGTGCTGATAGCATTCTGCACCCCGCCTGTTTGTGCTAAATTACAGCAGCTATAAGCATGAGCCTTCCATTTACAATACCCCAGGATTATAGCCCAGGACCGAGCATCGTAAATGTATACAGGTTCCATGTGGCTGCTTAAAGGGGCTGACTCACAAACAAACAGTTCATTTAAAACAATAGATCTTTGAATAATAACATGGTCAGGCACCGCCATTACACCGTACACAGTAGGGGCACATTTATATTATCATCTCAGCACAGAAACATTTTATTTAAACACATCCAATTGTGGACTTATTATTATTCCAAGATCTATAGATTAAAATGAACTTTTGTTCCGGGAAAACCCCTTTAACAAGGAAAATTAAAGGGGCTGACATCTTCCAGAAAACTTTTGCCTGCTGACTCAATTTTGCTGTAAAAAAAAAAACAAAAAACAAAAACACAAACGGTACTATGCTCACCCTCCCCAGGTCCAGGACTGTCTCTGCCGCTACCTCAGTCTCTATTGTTAGGCTGCAGCCAATCATAGATAAGAAACTCGTGCACAGACAGAGTTGCTGAAATGATTGGCTGCAGTGCTGGTATATATATATATATATATATATATATATATATATATATATATATATATATATATATATATATATATTCGGATCAGTGATTGAGACAAAGCGCTGGACCTGAGGAGAATATGTAAAGGGCTTTTTTTTTTTCTTTTTAACCAGCAAAGTTGGCAGGCAAGAGTCCTCGGAAAGTAGACAAATCATTTAACCATCTGGTACGCAGCACCACCATGTGGAGTATAAATGGTACTGCAGCCATAAGCAGCGATTAAAGACTTACATACCCAGCCATTCCACCATGTCTCTGATGCCAGTAAAATACTTCTCCTCCTCTTTTTCCGGGTTGGTGTCATCATAGCGCAGAAAACATATGCCACCATTTGCCTGTGTGCATATCGAAAAAGGTATAACAGTAACAACTAAATATGAGCTACAAGGAGCGGCCCCATGAAGGTGCAGGGCAGGAGTGGCCCAAGGCGGGTGCCGTGGCAGGAGGGGCTCACCTTTGCATATCCAAAGTTGAAATTGATGGCCTTGGCGTGACCAATGTGCAGAATGCCGTTTGGCTCAGGAGGAAATCTTGTTCTCACCTATAAGAAAATAATTCAGGTCACACATTTGTGGTGTCTACAATTTACAGGAAGCTCAAAGACATATTAAGCTCCCGGAGAGTACAAAGACCTCAAACAGTCTGGTACTTTGGGTTCCACGTGAAGTTCTTTAACCCCTTCACTACCAAGGGTGGTTTGCACGTTAACTACCGGGCCAATTTTTACAATTCTGACCACTGTCCCTTTATGAGGTCATAACTCTGAAACGCTTCCGTGGATCCCGGTGATTCTGACATTGTTTTCTCGTGACATATTGTACTTCATGTTAGTGGTAAAATTTCATTCATATAACTTGCTTTTATTTATGAGAAAAACGGAAATTTGGCGAAAATTTTGAAAATTCCGCAATTTTCCAACTTTGAATTTTTATGCCCTTAAATCAGAGATATGGCACACAAAAAAGTTAATAAGTAACATTTGCCACATGTTTACTTTACATCAGCACAATTTTGGAACCAAAATTTTTATTTGTTAGTAAGATATAGGGGTTAAAAGTTGACCAGCGATCTCTCATTTTTGCAACACCATTTTATTTTTACGGACCACATCACATTTGAAGCCACTTTGAGGGGTCTATATGATAGAAAATATCCAAAAGTGACACCATTCTAAAAACTGCACCCCTTAAGGTGCTTAAAACCACATTCAAGGAGTTTATTAACCCTTCAGGTGCGTCACAGGAATTTTTTGAATATTTAAAAAAAAATTAACATTTAACTTTTTTTCACAAAAAAAATTACTTCAGGTTCAATTTTTTTTATTTTACCAAGTGTAACAGGAGAAATTGGACTGCAAAAATTATTGTGCAATTTGTCCTGAGCACGCTGATACCTGATATGTGGGGGGGAACCACTGTTTCGGCGCATGGCAGAGCTCAGAAGGGAAGGAGCGCCGTTTGACTTTTTCAATGCAAAATTGGCTGGAATTCTGATCGGACGCCATGTCGCGTTTGGAGAGCCCCTGATGTACCTAAACAGTGGAAACCCCCCACAAGTGACCCCATTTTGGAAACTAGACCCCCTAAGGAACTTATCTAGATATGTGGTGAGAACTTTGAACCCACAAGGGCTTCACAGAAGTTTATAATGTACAGCGGTACAATTAAAAAATCATTTTTTCCACAAAATGATCTTTTCACCCCCAATTTTTATTTTCCCAAGGGTAACAGGACCCTAAAAGTTATTGTGCAATTTGTCCTGAGTACACCGATACCCCATATGTGGGTGTAAATGACTATTTGGGCACATGGTAGAGCTCGGAAGGCAAGCAGCGCCATTTGACTTTTTTGGCTGGAATTGAGATCAGACACCATGTCGCGTTTGGAAAGCCCCTGATGTACCAAAACAGTGGAAACCCCCCACAAATGACCCCATTTTGGAAACTAGACCCCCCAAGGAACTTATCTAGATGTGTAGTGAGAACTTTGAACCCCCAAGTGCTTCACAGAAGTTTATAACGCCCAGGCGTGAAAATAACAAAAAAAAATTTTTTCCACAAAAATGATATTTTTGCCCCAAAATTTTTATTTTCCTAAGGGCAACAGGAGAAATAGGACCCCAAAAGTTGTTTTGCAAATTGTCCTGAGTAGGCTGATACCCCATATGAGGGGGTAAAACACTGTTGGGTGCATGGCAGAGCTTGGAAGGGAAGGAGCACCATTTGACTTTTTCAACGCAGAATTGGCTGGAATTGAGATCAGACGCCATGTTGCGTTTGGAGAGCACCTGATGTGCGCAAATAGTGGAAACCCCCAATTCTAACCCTAACCCTAGCCCTAACCCTAATGGGAAAATGGAAATAAATACATTTTTTTAATTTTATTATTTTTCCCTAACTAAGGGGGTGATAACGGGGGGTTTGATTTACTATTTATGGCGGCTTTTATGTTTGACAGCTATCGCACGCTAAAAGACGCTTTTTATTGTAAAAATAGTTTTTGCATCACCACATATTGAGAGCTATAATTTTTCCATATTTTGACCCACCGAGTCATGTGAGGTCTTATTTTTTGCGGGACGAGTTGACGCTTTTATTGGTATCATGTTCGGGCATGTGGCATTTTTTGATCCTTTTTATTTCGTTTTTTGGGACGCAGAATTTACAAAAACCAGCGTTTCATGAATTTCTTTTGGGTGGTGCGTTTACGCCGTTCCGGGTGCGGTAAAATTTATAAGGCGGTTTTATTCTTCGGGTCAGTACGGTTACAGCGATACCTCATTTAGGTCTTTTTTTGTGTTTTGGCGCTTTTATGCAATGAAAACAATTTTATATAAAAAATAATTATTTTTGCACCACTTTATTCTGCGAGCTATAACTTTTATTTTTTCGCTGATGATGCTGTATGGTGGCTCGTTTTTTGCGGGACAAGATGACGTTTTCAGCGGTACCATGGATATTTATATGCGTCTTTTTGATCGCGCGTTATTGCACTTTTTGTTCGGCGGTATGATAATAAATCATTTTTTGCTTCGTTTTTTATTTTTATTTTTTAAGGGGTTCACTTAAGGGGTTAACTATTGGGACAGTTTTATAGGGCGGGTCGTTACAGACGCGTCGATACCAAATATGTGTACTTTTATTTTTTTTTTTTATTATTTCCAAAAAATGAATTTATTGGGGAATTTTTTTTTTTTTTTTTTTTTAATTTGGCGATTTTTTTTAAAATTATTTTTACACTTTTTTTTATTTTTTTTTTACTTTATTACAATGTCCCAGGGGGGACATCACTGTCCTGTGACAGATCGCTGATCTGTCACGTGACAGATCGCTGATCTGTCACGTGACAGATCGCTGATCTGTCACATCACAGATCACTGTGACAGATCAGCGATCTGTCACAGGCACTGCACAGGCTTCCTCATGCCTGTGCTTTGCAGGCACCGAGGAAGCCAGCTTCCTGCAGGCCCCCGGAGGTCCCCGTCGCCATATTGGATCCGGGGACCTGCAGGAAAGGAGTCCCCCGCAGCAGCGCTGCACATTGCGCTGCCGTGGGGGGCTCAGGGAAGCAAGGAGGGAGCCCCCTCCCTGCCGATGCTTCCCTTTAACCCCCGGTACACCGCGATTGTGTTTGATCGCGGTGTGCAAGGGGTTAACGTGTCGGGGGCGGTCCGTGACCGCCCCTGTCACATTGTGCCGGGTGTCAGCTATGATAATTAGCTGACACTCGGCCGCGATCAGCGGCGCTCACCACGTGGGCGCCGCTGATCGCGATGACGTAATATTCCGTCCATGGTAATTAGGTCCATGGTCACATGGACGGAATATTATGTCATTTGTAGGTAAGGGGTTAAAAATTAAGCTTTCCTCTACTCCACCACTTAAGTGTTAATTACATGGGTCAGTTTGTTTTTTCATACCTGCCCCCCGGTGATCTCCAGGTGTTTCTTCAGCAAATCCATAGTTTTTGGCGTTACAACATATCCTTCCGTTTTGTAATTTTCACCTAAAAAAAGGACAAACTGCTTTACAAATTGCAAGTTATCGTCCGGCACATACACCAAGGGTAACATTAAACCAAATGATTGCTGTTGACTCGTAAAACGCAAGTTTAAGGCCAGATTCAGACGACCATTCTCCAAAGCTAAAACATGTAACCGATATATCATAGGAGGCTGTTCACACATTCATGCTTCTCAATGAACGGAGCGTCGAAAAAAAAAAAATACATAGAAAAGTAACCGTTTTTGATCCACGTGACAAAGGAAAGTCGCCCAGACAAATAAATGGGCCCTTGGAAAAAAGACAGTAATAATAATAATAATAATCTTTATTTATATAGCGCCAACATATTCCGCAGCGCTTTACAGTTGAACAGTTTCAAACACAACAGTCATAAGTAACAACGTTAACAATACAATAATTAAAGCGAAATAAGACGACCCTGCTCGTGGAGCTTACAATCTACAATGAGGTGGGGGGGATACAAAGCACAGGTTTGTATTTACAATGATGTATTTACAATGACGGTCCAGCCATCTTCAGGGGGTGGGGGTTAGATGGAGATAGTGAATGGGCTACACACACACAAACATGACTTTGATTACTGAATGTGATAGGCCGCTCTGAACAAATGTGTTTTGAGCGAGCGCCTAAAACTATGCAAATTGTGGATGGTCCTAATATTTTGGGGTAGAGCATTCCAGAGGATTGGCGCAGCACGGGAGAAGACTTGGAGTCGGGAGTGGGAGGTACGGATTAGGGCAGAGGTTAGTCGAAAGTCATTTGCAGAGCGCAGCGGTCGGTTAGGCCGATAGACAGAAATGAGGGAGGAGATGTAAGGGGGTGCCGCACTGTGGAGAGCTTTGTGGGTGAGAACAAGTACTTTGAATTGTACCCTGTAATGAATTGGCAGCCAGTGTAACGACTGGCGAAGAGCGGACGCGTCTGAGAAACGATTAGCCAGATGGACAACCCTGGCTGCTGCATGGACAACCCTGTACACAGAAGCCATTAGCGCTTCATCCTTCTGCGGTCTGCTTGTTACAGTACAACGGGTAAGAAAAGCATCAAAATTATTTCTTTGCAGTCAAGACAAATAGATGGCTTAGCGATAATAAAAATGGAGCCATGACCAAAAAAGGATAAATATCAGACTCCGCACACTGGTGAGACAGTCCATTTTCTCTTGCACAAGAAAAAAAAAAAAAAGGCCTCAATCAGGAGAGTTGGAGAGCGCCCTCTGGTGTCTATAGATAGCAGGTGCACACAGACAGTGGAGGGTGCTCTTAAGTCCCATAATACAGATTAGACTAATGCCAGCTGAACCTGCCGATAACAATGGATCCTTTTGTCCTCCTGGAGTGTTCGGCTGAGCTGTGTATTGGAGAGGTGTCCACGATGGCTGCCAGCCAAATGATCATCACTTAATGTGTATGGTGGGCTTAACGCTGGCTGCCATCAGAAGGACCGGACTCCAATGGTGAGCCCATCTGCACCCCGCGGTTAGAGCCCCAGTAGGAATGGAGCAGTGATCACGTATGTGCAATGACGCCTGTCTAGTCTATGGGACTGATGGAGACAGGTCTCCGGTCGGCCCTCTTACAGAGAACTTTCATGCTCACGATTGGGTAGAGGGGGCATCAGGTGTCAGATCTCTGCGAGCTTCACTGAAATGACTGGGATTTGAATGGGAATAGAGGAGGCCGCAACACCACACAACTGATGGACGGAATGGGGCTGATTTTGGAAGACAGACTTTTTTGTAACCCTGAACGGATTGCTCAAACAATGTTCATTTCTCATCTATGAAACTTAACACTTTACAAATGCAGTAAAGCTTGTCCGGATTTGCAGCTGCAGAAAACCTACCAGGTTTGTGGAATTTCAAGGCCTCTCCTCTTAGTTGCTCCATCAGAGATGCAGATTCTAGCTTTGCTTCACCTGCAAAATTAGGAAAATCTATTATATAGCACCAACATATTTGCACGGCACAGATCTAATCATTGAATGCATTGATCTGCACGAGCTGTAATTCCTCTGGTGCCCACCGGCCAGCGCTGCTGCGCCTCCTTCCCTTACTATATGCACATTGTCTTACAGGAGACTTCCAGGAAATCCCAGCTAATGTAAATCCCGGTTTTCTAGGAATCCTGGAGTTATGTGGATGCCGTCATCACAGCGGCTCAGGGACGTTCGCATGGGAGCCGCACGTGACTTCTGGGCACATCGCAGCACAGAACCTCACTCTGCTATTATAATCATTACATCAAGTCCAATTAGGAAGATTACTTTACACAACGGAGGACAAGACCCGAGCACAAGGCACGTGGAAACCTAGAAGACCTGTATGCATGCTGGCGCTTGTAGTGCGCACTGTGTAAACAAACCAGCAGTTTCGCCTATGCTGCCACTCGTGCCGCCACGCTCCTCAGGTTCCAATAACAGAAGCCATTTTGGTGGTTATGAAAGGTTTTCTTCTCTTTATCCCATAATTCGCCTTTGTAGTAAAGACCAGAGAACCACATGGAAAATCAGCCGGAGGACTGAGCCGTCATTATCCGGACCATCGGCCGTCAGCTTATGAAAACACGGTTTTCCTCGCAAATAGGGAGTCTGACAGGCCGTCACTGCCCCCCTCCCCCGACCGCTCATTACTGGTACTGGCACAATGACACACACACGAACGAGAACAGCCGAACAATCCGGGGCCTGTGCGCTCGGCGGACCCCCACATTACATGATTCATACATGCACGTATCGGCAATGGGAACAGGTGCCGGTTTATCAAATAGTCTGGACTAACAGGAAAAAAAAGGACTGGGGGGAGACATGCTGAACGAGCCCAGTTGTGGCTCTAGCTCGTCATGTTCAGACAATCCGCAGTCAGATCATGAGTAGCCGGTGACAGAGGACGCAAGGGCGAGGAGCCAAGCGCGGGTACAAGTGTGCACTCATAGCGTTTCACCCCCTGGCTGCCCACTGGTGACGTCACTGAGTGGACAACTCCTTTAACAAATATATGTACACTGTATAGCCATAGCTCAATAATACTATGCTGCCTGCAGGCACCACTAGGGGGAGCTGCGTTTTACCTCGGCATGCAGTGAGCTGCCCCTAGTGGTGGCTGCAGGTAGCCATTATTCCAGTTTGTCCAGGAAAGAGATCGAGACATTACTCAAAGGATAAATCATCAATACGAGATCGGCGGGGGTCCGACACCCAGTACCCCCCAGCGATTAGTAAATAAGTGATCTACGAGGTGGAAGACGTCAGACATGTACACTGCTTAGTGACCGCTCAAGAATAAAGACAAACCCGTTTTAAAAGTAGCAGCCAGCCGGTGACTGACAGCCAGGAGATAAGAACAAGTACCTGACCCAAATGTGAACACGGCCTTACAGCAGTGACATCATGGTAATAGGTGACACAAGCCACTCAGGAAATGCAATAATATGGTCATCTATCAGTGTATATTTAGGAATAGCGTCTCACTGCCGTCAGTGAGTTTCCATTTACATTCAGATGACCATTCTCTCAGCAGACTCTACTCGGACACATCTCTCCTGCGCCGACGCATTGTAACCATAAGATAGAAACTGAAGCCCCCTTTATAAGCGCACGCTTTTTGCTAGCGTGCAAAAGTAAACGTATCAATAAGAATGAGCGTGCATGCAAAAGTACACATATGTGCAAGAATGAGCATGCATGGACTCTGTTATGTCACATTGTCATCAGTCCATAACAGCAGTTTCTGCAAGTGGTGACCAAGCGGGCTGTCAAGGAATGCTGGGAGTTGTAGTTGCTGGACGTCCACAACTACAACCTAAAAGTCAATAGGAGCCATGAATAGTCTGCCACATGGAGGAATGGATCGAACCTTTGGCATTGTACGATTGTGCTAGACGGAAACCCCCAAACTGAAAGAGTGAACCCCCCACCCTAGTTGTAGGAGACGATGCCCCTATGAGTAGCGTGGCCGCTTAGTGCGTACGGTGTCTGCAGGCAGCACTGCTAGCATCCTGTGTGTGAGGCGCAGAATGCAGAGATTTCGTCCTACAGAGCTGCGTGTGTTTCCCCACAATCTGCAGATTCTCAGAACTGACACGCTGTTTGGGTTTTGGCCGAGACTTTCCAAGAAAATGAACAGAGCTGAATAGAGAGCGCCGCTCTCAGCCGGTGTCGGCCCTCCCTGCCACTCGCCGGGGCTCAATCATCTCTTTTCTTGCCATTCCTAAAAGACAGGCTGGCGACACACACAAAAGAAAAACGGCCACCGGCCCGACAAGCTCACTGCCGCCGGGTCGCATTGGAGGGATCACACGATCCCACTTCTCAAATCCCATCAAAAGTGGTGGGAATTTCATGGAAGAGCTTCCCAGTGAGATATAATGCTCCGCTGCGTGTAGAGAGATTCTTTGGACAAGCTTGCAAAATTCCTTTATTATAAGGTAATTCCATAACTATCAACTCCTTAATCCATCCCCCTTTACTAAAAATAATCCTTTATAAACAAATGCATTTTGCAAATGAAGTGAGTCGGTGTAACACTGTAACCATTTTCCAAAATTCTACAAGGGAACAGGATTTTACTTGGAAATTAACAATTGTGCAATTGCCTAAAAACAAACAAACAAAAAAAAAACAGTTGCACAAATAGTGGGAAAAAAGCAGAATGTGCAGAATATTCAACTGTGTAGCAGCCTTTATAGTGGAGTATAAAGCAGGGGGTCTACTCTATGATGTCCATATCATCTGCTATAGCACTTGTGAAGGGGGTGCATAATTATAGGTTGTGTGCACATGCTGCGGATTGGGGTGCGGATTCATCCGCGCAGATTTTGTAAAATCCGCAGGTCAAAAGACCTGCGGTTTCTCATCTCCTCAGTGGAGGAGATGGCAAACCGCAGCAGAATCCGCAGAAAGAATTGACATGTCAATTCTTTCTGCGGATTGAAAACCGTGGAAAATTCCGCACCGTCTGCACTGCGGTTTTTTTGGTACTGTACACCGCAGCAAAAACTGCTGCGGGTCCGCAGGGGCCAAATCCGCTGCGTAACAGCAGCAAAATCCGCAGCGTGTGCACACACCCTTGGGGGGGGGGGAATAGTTCATACAGGTATAATGAGGTTTTAATTGCCTGACTACTCGCACAAATCATAAAAATAAAGAACATGCCTTGAATTGTGAAAATGTGGGGGCTTTTTTTTGTTACTGTGAAGCAAATAAATAAGACAAAACTGAAAACTTCAGTGTGCATAACAACTCACCCCCTAAAGTCAGTACTTTGTAGAGCCTCCTTTTGAGGCAATTACAGCTAGCTGCAAGTTGCTTTGGATAAGTCTCTGAGCTTTCCACATCTTGCCACTGGGATTTTTGCCCATTGCTCAAGGCAAAACTGCTCCAGCTCCTTTACGTTACATGGTTTCCTCTGGTGAACAGGAATCTTCACATCTGACCACAGATTCTCCATTGCATTAAGGTCTGGGCTTTGACTAGACCTCCCCAGATCATTTACACATTTCCTCTTGATCAACTTGTATGTCACTTTAGAGAGCCCGTGTGTTGGGCTCTCCATGCATATGTTGTGACAAACACAGCCACGACATATGCAGGTCCGGCGCTGATCAGCCGGCGTGCTCCATGTGTCCAGGTTCCCCATGTAGCTTATTCGGTAAGTGCTATAGCTTGCCAAATAAGCAGGGACCCGAACATATTCGCTCAACTCTAGTGGTGGTGTTTGGAGACGTCCGTGGCGTGCTCTTTGGAGACCTCCGTGGCGTGCTCTTTGGAGACCTCCGTGGCGTGCTCTTTGGAGACCTCCGTGGCGTGCTCTTTGGAGACCTCCGTGGCGTGCTCTTTGGAGACCTCCGTGGCGTGCTCTTTGGAGACCTCCTTGGTCTTTGTAGTGTTTGGAGATCTCCTTGGTATTCATGGTGTTTGGAGATCTTCTTCTTGGTCTTCGTAGTGGTGTTTAGTTAGTGATGCCTCTTGTCAGTGGTGTTTGGTTAGGCTAGTTTCACACTAGGGCTCTCGGGCGCAGCGCAGAGCCACCGCTAAGCCCCGCCCCCGGCGGTCAGTTCCTCCTCTGATCGCATGACGCTGCATGCGTTCAGCGTACCCTATATTTAGTGGGGTACGCTGATTGTGCGCTGGTATGATTTTGCTGGCGCTGCGCCAAGAGCACAAAAACGCACTGTGCTGCATTTTTGTGCGCTGGGCGCAGCGCTAGCAAAGTCACACCAGCGCACGACCAACACACGGTCAGCGTACCCAACGCTAAATATAGGGTACGCTGATCGCATGCAGCGTCATGCGATCAGAGGAAAAACTGACCCGAGGGGGCGCGGCTTAGCGGTGGCCCTGCGTCCGAGAACGCTAGTGTGAAACTAGCCTTAGTGATGCCTCTTGTCAGTGGTGTTTGGTTAGTGATGCCTCTTGTTAGTGGTGCTGCAGCCTCTGTGGCCTTTCAGAGAAGGTAAAGTGAATATACTGACAGCCATGTGTCACTTATTGCACACAGGGGGACGTCCTGTCACTAAGCATGGGACATATGAAGGGAACAGCTTGCACCAGAAGTTTTGAAGCGCTTCACCACAAAAAGAGGTAAATACATATGCACATGCCAATTTTTAGTTTTTTGACCCCATAACTTTGATTTATGCCTATATTTTTCTCACTTAACCAGCTTAGGCCTGTTTCACATTTCAGTTTTTTTCGTCAGTCAAAATCCCCCAGAGTGGGAAAAAAACGGATCCGTTTCTGCTTTGCCACAAACGGATGACACAGGATCCGTTTTTAGCTGATAGTTCATGAAATTTGACGAGAGAGAGAGAGAGAGATAGCGCGCCCAGTCCGCAGCACATTGATGTGTGAGCTGCCGAGGATCTGCCACAACACCAACCAGCTAAGTACTAGAGGAGGGGACACTTTGGGGCATCTGTCTAGGTGCTGCCTAGATTGCCCTCTCCTGTACATACTTTCCCAGGCACCATCCTAGATACTCCCATCATCCTGTTATTCTCCAGCACTACTCCCCTCCACCAGCTTGTGACTCCACAAAAGCCGCTGCAGACTCTCGGAGATGCCAGGACAATTAAACAAGTGGCAGCTGCCATCAACGCCCGCCGCCATCATTTTCTAACATGTCTCTCTCTCTTCATCCAAGTCTTGCTCATACATTTACAAGTCTTAGAAAAAAAAAAGGAAAAAAGAAAAAAAAAAAAAAAAAAAAAAAAGAGAACTCAGACTATCAATAATGCAGTGTTTTCCCTGAGAGCAGGGAAACCTCCCAACTGGCAGAAGGCAGCGTCTTAATGTCACCTTCCAGCACCTCGGGAGAAAATCGTCAGACTCCTTGCAGCCCACAGAGGCCCCTTGGAAATTGGGCCATCTTGTTAACAGCCGACTCTAATTGCTAGATAAACAATCCTCACTACCTCTAGTATAAAGGAGCCCAGAGAAACAGGAGCACGGGGATTAACCCTCTCCATCAACATCACGGAAGCAAAAGTGGAATCATAAAAAATAAATCTGCACATTAATATGGCTTTAATCTGGCCAGGCGAGACAGGTAGCAGATTATTAGCCTGGTCATACAAAAACAGATTGCAGTTCTGCGATGTTCCGGACGGGATTTTACAATTTTCATCACTGCAAAATTTATCAACAGAAATTCCCTGTATATGACATCAATGGACTAATATCTGCCAGTAACGAGCACCAATCAATAATGAAGAATTGGTCAGCTGCAATGATGGAAACGCTGCAGCAAAGGCTACAATCACAGGGGGCTTACCAAGAAAATTATCAATTCAGCTTGTAGCAACATTTCACCTTCTTGGTGGACAGGAGGCTGGATCATAATAGACTTCACACACAACTGAAAAGACGACATTGTGGAGTCCAGTTTTATCACCAATGAGGTTTACAGGGGCCAAACATTCACCAATCAATATGACACTATTATATCTATCATTCACGTTACAAGACTATAACCACTATAATACTGCCCCCTACGTACAAGACTATAACTACTATAATACTGCCCCCTATGTACAAGAATATAAATTCAAATAAACTTTATTGGCAGGACTAAATACACATTAGATTTGCCAAAGCAAGTGTACAAAAAGAAATAAGGACTGTAGGGATGTGGGGTAGGGGCTGTAGGAAAGGTGGATGGGGGCAGATACAGGATAGGGCTATAGAAGTCCATAGCATAGGGAAGGTGGATGGGGGGGTGGGGGCAGATCTAGGGTAGGGGCTATAGAAGTCCATGGCATAGGGAAGGTGGATGGGGGCAGATCCAGGGTGGGAGCTATAGAATTCCATGGAATATAACTACTATAATACTGTCCCCTAGGTACGAGGGACGGTACCATAGTAATGTTTTACTGACACTTTCTCAGGAGCATACCGTATGCTCCATATAGTGAGTGACAGCATCTCCCACAAACATCCGCTGTGTTCTCAGATTACAAGCCGATCGGCCTCGATACCCTGTGAACGGCTGATAGTGTAGAGTCCCTCTGCAGCGGGGAGGAGGTGTCTGTGTGAACTGAACACTATGCAGGTTGTAACCAACAGGTTCAGGGCAGCGTCTCTACAGGAATGTCGGGTATGTTGTTAACAAGAGGACGCAGTTTTGCTGGGAAAGTCTTTTCATAATGGTATTCACAGGAAAAAAAAAAAAAGCCACGCGAGAATTCACAGAGTGTACAAAGGAAAAAAAAAAAAAAAAAAAAGACACTTTCTCACCATTTGCAGCTTCATCAGTTTTTTTCTCAGACTCCACAACTTTCTGCTTCGCTGTCTGAATGTAAACAAATAAAACAATGGCATAAATCAGTAATGGATATACACAGAGATCGGGAAAGCTGGGTTCCGAAACGGTTCCTGCAAGCGAGCGCAGCGATACAATGATTGGGGCGATATTACAGAAGACTATATCTCTTGTGGTGCACAAAACAATGTGTTGTGATGAACAAGCATTCTGGTCACTCATGGGGTGGTCGGCAGCACTGCAAGATTACGAGAAAACGAGCGATCTTAGGAGCAGTTCACCATAATTGTGCATTGTACATGGATCCTAAGGGCCCCCATACACATTTGACTTAATTATGTTGAACCCACCGACCGAATGAGCGCTCCTGTGTATGGAAGCGTCGGCCGAACAATCGTCCAGTGTGTATAGCCAGATTAAGACGGTCAGCCGATATGACAAAAGTTGAAACAACTTTTATCTAAAATATATGGAGGCCTTTACAAAGAGGGACCTGATAACAAAAGCAATATGGAATTGTTTTTTTGCCTACGTGCATTTTACAAATGCAGCTTGGAATTAATTCATCTTTATCAAGGGAAATGATCACAGAAAATAAGTATTTATATAATGTGGCCATTAGATGGCGCTGCAGTGTACACCAAGTTCGGGACCTCACAATCACACCCCAAACTGCCACTCCCAATATCTTGCTTCTGTCCATGTCCACCACTAGTAATTGTAGCTTTGCCGATTGGGAGACTTTTCTGCAAAACTGGTCAGAATGCAATTCAACGCTGGGAGTGTTTTGATATCATTTTTATAAGATTTTACATTTGTGGCGGTTTACTGTGTTTTGTTTAGGTTTACTATTAAGAATAAACTTGTTCTGTCTTTTTAACACTTTCGACAGCTTTTTAATAGCCTTTTCAGAGAAATATGCGTTTCCTTGTTTTTTAGCCGTATTTGATTTAAACTGAAAAGAAGTATTATTGGCACTTACAGCTTTAGAACGTCCCATGGTTACCTGTGTCCACCAATGAAGCGATAAAGAAGAATTTTTGGTACTCACCGTAAAATCTCTTCTTCATTGGGGGGACACAGGTAAGCATGGGTTTATGCTGCTGTCCCTAGGAGGCTGACACTAGGCTCCTCCTCTGCAGCAGATACCCACCGACTGTCACAAAGCTCGTCAGTTAGAGAAAAGCAGTAGAAGTAACAACACATAACTACATACAGGCCCAACACAGGCACAAATAAAAATAACAAAGGGTTGGTGCCGTGTCCATCAATGAAGGCTCCAAGAAAGATTTTATGGAGAGCACCAAAAATCCATTTATGGCTTTATTGGGGGACACAGTCCCAAAAGAGGGAACAGACTATTATGCTCAAATCAGGTCAAACGGGCAACCACCGATAGCAAAACCTTCCTTCCTAAGCCAGCATCAGCCAAGGCGTAGGTATGTACCCTATAGAATCTTGCAAAAGTATGAAGAGAAGATCAGGTAGCAGCCTTGCAAATCAGGGTTAAAACCACCCAGAAGGCCCTCACTCCCGGGGAAGGGGGTCTATCCTTAACTCAGAAGCCTCCAGTATAGCAAAATGTATCCAGCGGGCGATAGACTTGGGAGACACGGAGTGCCTTAATACAACCCTCAGGAATGATAACCAAGGCATCCGAACGTCTGAAAGAGAATATATCATTGAAGCAGAGGCGTAGCTAGGGTTTTGGTTCAGAGGGGGCGAAACTTCTGAGTGGGCCACTAACCAGAGAACCTCAGCAGATGACCGTGCTGTTGCCATAAATATATATATATTCCATTAGTGCGGCGTCAGCGCAGCCCCCTAGTGCGCACAGCATGACGCTCCCTCTCCCATCATTACCCTCTTCCTCTAACACACAGGGGGTGTGCGATGACGTCACTTCATCGCGTCCCCACTGTGTGCCGTTCTGACTGCTGCTCAGCTCCTGACATCAGAGCAGAGCCGCAGCCGAAATCAGCGTGGCAGTGAGGAGGAGAGGCGAGTATAGTTTTTTTTTAAAATTTATATAGTGAGTCCTGGTTGCATGATTATGATACCCCGTATGGGGGGCAGCATAATACCCGTAAGGGGGGGGGGAGCATGATATACCCCGCATGAGGAGGGGGCAGCATTATATTCTGAAGGGGCAACATTCTATTTGTTGGGGGGGGGGGGGGGGGGGGGGCTGTATTATACCATATGAAGGGGGCAACATTATAGAGGAAGCAAGGAGAGAGAGAGAGAGAGAGAGAGAGAGAGAGAGAGAGAGAACGAGAGAGAAAGAAAAAAAAGATTAGAGAGAGAACGAGAGAGAAAGGAGAGAGAACGGAGAGAGAGAGAACAGAGAGAGAGAGAACAGAGAGAACAGAGAGAGAGAGAACAGAGAGAACAGAGAGAGAGAGAACAGAGAGAGAGAGAACAGAGAGAGAGAGAGAACAGAGAGAGAGAACAGAGAGTGAGAACAGAGAGTGAGAGAGAGAACAGAGAGAGAGAGAACGAAAGAACAGAGAAAAATAACCGAGAAAGGAAGATTAGAGGGAGAAAGAAAAAAAGATTAGAGAGAACAGAGAGAGAGAACAGAGAGAGAGAGAGAACAGAGAGAGAGAGAACAGAGAGAACAGAGAGAGAGAGAACAGAGAGAACAGAGAGAGAGAGAACAGAGAGAGAGAGAACAGAGAGAGAGAGAACAGAGAGAGAGAGAACAGAGAGAGAGAACAGAGAGTGAGAACAGAGAGTGAGAGAGAGAACAGAGAGAGAGAGAACGAAAGAACAGAGAAAAATAACCGAGAAAGGAAGATTAGAGGGAGAAAGAAAAAAAGATTAGAGAGAACAGAGAGAGAGAACAGAGAGAGAGAGAGAACAGAGAGAGAGAGAACAGAGAGAACAGAGAGAGAGAGAACAGAGAGAACAGAGAGAGAGAGAACAGAGAGAGAGAACAGAGAGAGAGAGAACAGAGAGAGAGAACAGAGAGTGAGAACAGAGAGTGAGAGAGAGAACAGAGAGAGAGAGAACGAAAGAACAGAGAAAAATAACCGAGAAAGGAAGATTAGAGGGAGAGAAGAAAAAAAAGATTAGAGAGACAGAGAGAGAGAACAGAGAGAGAGAGAGAACAGAGAGAGAGGAGAGAGAACAGAGAGAGAGAGAGAGAGAACAGAGAGAGAACAGAGAGAGAGAGAACAGAGAGAGAACAGAGAGAGAGAGAGAGAGAGAACAGAGAGAGAGAGAGAACAGAGAGAGAGAGAGAACAGAGAGAGAGAGAGAGAACAGAGAGAGAGAGAACGAGAGAACAGAGAGAGAGAGAACGAGAGAACAGAGAGAGAGAACGAGAACAGAGAGAGAGAGAGAGAGAGAACAGAGAGAGAGAGAGAACAGAGAGAGAGAGAGAGAACAGAGAGAGAGAGAGAGAACAGAGAGAGAGAGAGAGAACAGAGAGAGAACAGAGAGAGAACAGAGAGAGAGAGAACAGAGAGAGAGAGAGAGAACAGAGAGAGAACAGAGAGAACAGAGAGAGAACAGAGAGAACAGAGAGGAGAACAGAGAGAGAGAGAGAGAACAGAGAGAGAGAGAGAACAGAGAGAGAACAGAGGAGAGAGAGAACGAGAGAGAACAGAGAGAGAGGAGAACGAGAGAGAACGAGGAGAGAACAGAGAGAGAGAGAACGAGAGAGAACAGAGAGAGAGAGAACGAGAGAGAACAGAGAGAGAGAGAGAGAGAACGAGAGAGAACAGAGAGAGAGAGAACGAGAGAACAGAGAGAGAGAGAACGAGAGAACAGAGAGAGAGAGAACGAGAGAACAGAGAGAGAGAGAACAGAGAGAGAGAGAACGAGAACGAGAGAGAGAGAGAGAGAGAGAACGAGAGAACAGAGAGAGAGAGAGAACAGAGAGAGAACAGAGAGAGAGAGAGAGAGAGACGGAGAGAGAGAACGAGAGAGAGAGAGAAGGAGAGAGAGGAACAGAGAGAGAGAGAGAGAGAACAGAGAGAGAGAGAGAGAACAGAGAGAGAGAGAGAGAACAGAGAAGAGAGAGAGAGAACAGAGAGAGAGAGAGAGAACAAGAGAGAGAGAGAGGAACAGAGAGAGAGAGAGAGAACAGAGAGAGAGAGAGAGAGAACAGAGAGA